>NC_092528.1:343333-686666 GCF_037038585.1 Patagioenas fasciata
GTTTAGATTTGGGGTTAGGTTTAGATTTGGGGTTAGGTTTAGATTTTAGGTTTAGATTTGGGGTTAGGTTTAGATTTTAGGTTTAGATTTGGGCTTAGGTTTAGATTTGGGGTTAGGTTTAGATTTTAGGTTTAGATTTGGGGTTAGGTTTAGATTTTAGGTTTAGATTTTAGGTTTAGATTTGGGGTTAGGTTTAGATTTTAGGTTTAGATTTGGGGTTAGGTTTAGATTTTAGGTTTAGATTTGGGGTTAGGTTTAGATTTTAGGTTTATATTTGGGGTAAGGTTTAGATTTGGGGTTAGGTTTAGATTTTAGGTTTAGATTTGGGGTTAGGTTTAGATTTGGGGTTAGGTTTAGATTTTAGGTTGAGATTTGGGGTTAGGTTTAAATTTTAGGTTTAGATATGTGGTTAGGTTTAGATTTGGGGTTAGGTTTAGATTTTAGGTTTAGATTTTAGGTTTAGATTTGGAGTTAGGTTTAGATTTTAGGTTTAGATTTGGGGTTAGGTTTAGATTTCAGGTTTAGATTTGGGGTTAGGTTTAGATTTTAGGTTTAGATTTGGGGTTAGGTGTAGATTTGGGGTTAGGTTTAGATTTAAGGTTTAGATTTGGGGTTAGGTTTAGATTTTAGGTTTAGATTTTAGGTTTAGATTTGGGGTTAGGTTTAGATTTTAGGTTTAGAATTGGGGTTAGGTTTAGATTTTAGGTTTAGATTTGGGGTTAGGTTTAGATTTGGGGTTAGGTTTAGATTTTAGGTTTAGATTTGGGGTTAGGTTTAGATTTGGGGTTAGGTTTAGATTTTAGGTTTAGATTTGGGTTTAGGTTTAGATTTTAGGTTTAGATTTGGGGTTAGGTTTAGATTTGGGGTTAGGTTTAGATTTGGGGTTTAGATTTGGGGTTAGGTTTAGATTTTAGGTTTAGATTTGGGGTTAGGTTTAGATTTTAGGTTAGGTTTAGATTTTAGGTTTAGATTTGGGGTTAGGTTTAGATTTGGGGTTAGGTTTAGATTTTAGGTTTAGAATTGGGGTTAGGTTTAGATTTTAGGTTTAGATTTGGGGTTAGGTTTAGATTTGGGGTTAGGTTTAGATTTTAGGTTTAGATTTGGGGTTAGGTTTAGATTTTAGGTTTAGATATGGGGTTAGGTTTAGATTTGGGGTTAGGTTTAGATTTTAGGTTTAGATTTGGGGTTAGGTTTAGATTTGGGGTTAGGTTTAGATTTTAGGTTTAGATTTGGGGTTAGGTTTAGATTTTAGGTTTAGATTTGGGGTTAGGTTTAGATTTTAGGTTTATATTTGGGGTTAGGTTTATATTTTAGGTTTAGATTTGGGGTTAGGTTTAGATTTGGGGTTAGGTTTAGATTTTAGGTTTAGATTTGGGGTTAGGTTTAGATTTTAAGTTTAGATTTGCGGTTAGGTTTAGATTTTAGGTTTAGATTTGGGGTTAGGTTTAGATTTGGGGTTAGGTTTAGATTTTAGGTTTAGATTTGGGGTTAGGTTTAGATTTTAGGTTTAGATTTTAGGTTTAGATATGGGGTTAGGTTTAGATTTTAGGTTTAGAATTGGGGTTAGGTTTAGATTTTAGGTTTAGATTTGGGGTTAGGTTTAGATTTGGGGTTAGGTTTAGATTTTAGGTTTAGATTTGGGGTTAGGTTTAGATTTGGGGTTAGGTTTAGATTTTAGGTTTAGATTTGGGGTTAGGTTTAGATTTTAGGTTTAGATTTGGGCTTAGGTTTAGATTTGGGGTTAGGTTTAGATTTTAGGTTTAGATTTGGGGTTAGGTTTAGATTTTAGGTTTAGATTTGGGGTTAGGTTTAGATTTGGGGTTAGGTTTAGATTTTAGGTTTAGATTTGGGGTTAGGTTTAGTTTTTAGGTTTAGATTTGGGGTTAGGTTTAGATTTTAGGTTTATATTTGGGGTAAGGTTTAGATTTGGGGTTAGGTTTAGATTTTAGGTTTAGATTTGGGGTTAGGTTTAGATTTGGGGTTAGGTTTAGATTTTAGGTTGAGATTTGGGGTTAGGTTTAAATTTTAGGTTTAGATATGTGGTTAGGTTTAGATTTGGGGTTAGGTTTAGATTTTAGGTTTAGATTTTAGGTTTAGATTTGGAGTTAGGTTTAGATTTTAGGTTTAGATTTGGGGTTAGGTTTAGATTTCAGGTTTAGATTTGGGGTTAGGTTTAGATTTTAGGTTTAGATTTGGGGTTAGGTGTAGATTTGGGGTTAGGTTTAGATTTAAGGTTTAGATTTGGGGTTAGGTTTAGATTTTAGGTTTAGATTTTAGGTTTAGATTTGGGGTTAGGTTTAGATTTTAGGTTTAGAATTGGGGTTAGGTTTACATTTTAGGTTTAGATTTGGGGTTAGGTTTAGATTTGGGGTTAGGTTTAGATTTTAGGTTTAGATTTGGGGTTAGGTTTAGATTTGGGGTTAGGTTTAGATTTTAGGTTTAGATTTGGGTTTAGGTTTAGATTTTAGGTTTAGATTTGGGGTTAGGTTTAGATTTGGGGTTAGGTTTAGATTTTAGGTTTAGATTTGGGGTTAGGTTTAGATTTGGGGTTAGGTTTAGATTTTAGGTTTAGATTTGGGGTTAGGTTTAGATTTTAGGTTTAGATTTGGGGTTAGGTTTAGATTTGGGGTTAGGTTTAGATTTTAGGTTTAGATTTGGGGTTAGGTTTAGATTTTAGGTTTAGATATGGGGTTAGGTTTAGATTTGGGGTTAGGTTTAGATTTTAGGTTTAGATTTGGGGTTAGGTTTAGATTTGGGGTTAGGTTTAGATTTTAGGTTTAGATTTGGGGTTAGGTTTAGATTTTAGGTTTAGATTTGGGGTTAGGTTTAGATTTTAGGTTTATATTTGGGGTTAGGTTTATATTTTAGGTTTAGATTTGGGGTTAGGTTTAGATTTGGGGTTAGGTTTAGATTTTAGGTTTAGATTTGGGGTTAGGTTTAGATTTTAAGTTTAGATTTGCGGTTAGGTTTAGATTTTAGGTTTAGATTTGGGGTTAGGTTTAGATTTGGGGTTAGGTTTATATTTTAGGATTAGATTTGGGGTTAGGTTTAGATTTGGGGTTAGGTTTAGATTTTAGGTTTAGATTTGGGGTTAGGTTTAGATTTTAGGTTTAGATTTTAGGTTTAGATTTGGGGTTAGGTTTAGATTTTAGGTTTAGATTTGGGGTTAGGTTTAGATTTGGGGTTAGGTTTAGATTTTAGGTTTAGGTTTGGGGTTAGGTTTAGATTTTAGGTTTAGATTTGGGCTTAGGTTTAGATTTTAGGTTTGGATTTGGGGTTAGGTTTAGATTTGGGGTTAGGTTTAGATTTTAGGTTTAGAATTGGGGTTAGGTTTAGATTTTAGGTTTAGATTTGGGGTTAGGTTTAGATTTGGGGTTAGGTTTAGATTTTAGGTTTAGATTTGGGGTTAGGTTTAGATTTGGGGTTAGGTTTAGATTTTAGGTTTAGATTTGGGGTTAGGTTTAGATTTTAGGTTTAGATTTGGGGTTAGGTTTAGATTTTAGGTTTATATTTGGGGTAAGGTTTAGATTTGGGGTTAGGTTTAGATTTTAGGTTTAGATTTGGGGTTAGGTTTAGATTTGGGGTTAGGTTTAGATTTTAGGTTTAGATTTGGGGTTAGGTTTAGATTTGGGGTTAGGTTTAGATTTTAGGTTTAGATTTGGGGTTAGGTTTAGATTTGGAGTTAGGTTTAGATTTTAGGTTTAGATTTGGGGTTAGGTTTAGATTTCAGGTTTAGATTTGGGGTTAGGTTTAGATTTTAGGTTTAGATTTGGGGTTAGGTTTAGATTTTAGGTTTAGATTTGGGGTTAGGTTTAGATTTGGGGTTAGGTTTAGATTTTAGGTTTAGATTTGGGGTTAGGTTTAGATTTGGGGTTAGGTTTAGATTTTAGGTTTAGATTTGGGGTTAGGTTTAGATTTTAGGTTTAGATTTGGGGTTAGGTTTAGATTTTAGGTTTAGATTTGGGGTTAGGTTTAGATTTGGGGTTAGGTTTAGATTTTAGGTTTAAATTTGGGGTTAGGTTTAGATTTTAGGTTTAGATATGGGGTTAGGTTTACATTTGGGGTTAGGTTTAGATTTTAGGTTTAGATTTGGGGTTAGGTTTAGATTTTAGGTTTAGATTTGGGGTTAGGTTTAGATTTGGAGTTAGGTTTAGATTTTAGGTTTAGATTTGGGGTTAGGTTTAGATTTCAGGTTTAGATTTGGGGTTAGGTTTAGATTTTAGGTTTAGATTTGGGGTTAGGTTTAGATTTTACGTTTAGATTTTAGGTTTAGATATGGGGTTAGGTTTAGATTTTAGGTTTAGAATTGGGGTTAGGTTTAGATTTTAGGTTTAGATTTGGGGTTAGGTTTAGATTTGGGGTTAGGTTTAGATTTTAGGTTTAGAATTGGGGTTAGGTTTAGATTTTAGGTTTAGATTTGGGGTTAGGTTTAGATTTGGGGTTAGGTTTAGATTTTAGGTTTAGATTTGGGGTTAGGTTTAGATTTTAGGTTTAGATTTGGGGTTAGGTTTAGATTTGGGGTTAGGTTTAGATTTTAGGTTTAGATTTGGGGTTAGGTTTAGATTTAAGGTTTAGATTTGGGGTTAGGTTTAGATTTTAGGTTTAGATTTGGGGTTAGGTTTAGATTTTAGGTTAGGTTTAGATTTGAGGTTTAGATTTGGGGTTAGGTTTAGATTTGGGGTTAGGTTTAGATTTTAGGTTTAGAATTGGGGTTAGGTTTAGATTTTAGGTTTAGAATTGGGGTTAGGTTTAGATTTTAGGTTTAGATTTGGGGTTAGGTTTAGATTTGGGGTTAGGTTTAGATTTAAGTTTTAGATTTGGGGTTAGGTTTAGATTTTAGGTTTAGATTTGGGGTTAGGTTTAGATTTGGGGTTAGGTTTAGATTTTAGGTTTAGATTTGGGGTTAGGTTTATATTTTAGGTTTAGATTTGGGGTTAGGTTTAGATTTTAGGTTTAGATTTTAGGTTTATATTTGGGGTTAGGTTTAGATTTTAGGTTTAGATTTGGGGTTAGGTTTAGATTTTAAGTTTAGATTTGCGGTTAGGTTTAGATTTTAGGTTTAGATTTGGGGTTAGGTTTAGATTTGGGGTTAGGTTTAGATTTTAGGATTAGATTTGGGGTTAGGTTTAGATTTGGGGTTAGGTTTAGATTTTAGGTTTAGATTTGGGGTTAGGTTTAGATTTTAGGTTTAGATTTTAGGTTTAGATTTGGGGTTAGGTTTAGATTTTAGGTTTAGATTTGGGGTTAGGTTTAGATTTGGGGTTAGGTTTAGATTTTAGGTTTAGGTTTGGGGTTAGGTTTAGATTTTAGGTTTAGATTTGGGGTTAGGTTTAGATTTTAGGTTTGGATTTGGGGTTAGGTTTAGATTTGGGGTTAGGTTTAGATTTTAGGTTTAGATTTGGGGTTAGGTTTAGACTTGGGGTTAGGTTTAGATTTTAGGTTTAGATTTGGGGTTAGGTTTAGATTTTAGGTTTAGATTTGGGGTTAGGTTTAGATTTTAGGTTTAGATTTGGGGTTAGGTTTAGATTTTAGGTTTAGATTTTAGGTTTAGATTTGGGGTTAGGTTTAGATTTGGGGTTAGGTTTAGATTTTTGGTTTAGATTTGGGGTTAGGTTTAGATTTGGGGTTAGGTTTAGATTTTAGGTTTAGATTTGGGGTTAGGTTTAGATTTTAGGTTTAGATTTGGGGTTAGGTTTAGATTTTAGGTTTAGATTTGGGGTAAGATTTACATTTGGGCTTAGGTTTAGATTTTAGGTTTAGATTTGGGGTGAGGTTTAGATTTTAGGTTTAGATTTGGGGTTAGGTTTAGATTTTAGGTTTAGATTTGGGGTTAGGTTTAGATTTTAGGTTTATATTTGGGGTAAGGTTTAGATTTCGGGTTAGGTTTAGATTTTAGGTTTAGATTTGGGGTTAGGTTTAGATTTGGGGTTAGGTTTAGATTTTAGGTTTAGATTTGGGGTTAGGTTTAGATTTTAGGTTTAGATATCGGGTTACGTTTAGATTTGGGGTTAGGTTTAGATTTAAGGTTTAGATTTGGGGTTAGGTTTAGATTTGGGGTTAGGTTTAGATTTGGGGTTAGGTTTAGATTTTAGGTTTAGATTTTAGGTTTAGACTTGGGGTTAGGTTTTGATTTGGGGTTAGGTTTAGATTTTAGGTTTAGATTTGGGGTTAGGTTTAGATTTGGGGTTAGGTTTAGATTTTAGGTGTAGATTTGGGGTTAGGTTTAGATTTTAGTTTTAGATTTGGGGTTAGGTTTAGATTTGGGGTTAGGTTTAGATTTTAGGTTTAGATTTGGGGTTAGGTTTAGATTTGAGGTTTAGATTTGGGGTTAGGTTTAGACTTGGGGTTAGGTTTAGATTTTAGGTTTAGATTTGGGGTTAGGTTTAGATTTGGGGTTAGGTTTAGATTTTTGGTTTAGATTTGGGGTTAGGTTTAGATTTGGGGTTAGGTTTAGATTTTAGGTTTAGATTTGGGGTTAGGTTTAGATTTTAGGTTTAGATTTGGGGTTAGGTTTAGATTTTAGGTTTAGATTTGGGGTTAGGTTTATATTTTAGGTTTAGATTTGGGGTTAGGTTTAGATTTTAGGTTTAGATTTTAGGTTTAGATTTGGGGTTAGGTTTAGATTTTAGGTTTAGATTTTGGATTAGGTTTAGATTTTAAGTTTAGATTTGCGGTTATGTTTAGATTTTAGGTTTAGATTTGGGGTTAGGTTTAGATTTGGTGTTAGGCTTATATTTTATAATTAGATTTGGGGTTAGGTTTAGATTTGGGGTTAGGTTTAGATTTTAGGTTTAGATTTGGGGTTAGGTTTAGATTTGGGGTTAGGTTTAGATTTTAGGTTTAGATTTGGGGTTAGGTTTATATTTTAGGTTTAGATTTGGGGTTAGGTTTAGATTTTAGGTTTAGATTTTAGGTTTAGATTTGGGGTTAGGTTTAGATTTTAGGTTTAGATTTGGGGTTAGGTTTAGATTTTAAGTTTAGATTTGCGGTTAGGTTTAGATTTTAGGTTTAGATTTGGGGTTAGGTTTAGATTTGGGGTTAGGTTTAGATTTTAGGATTAGATTTGGGGTTAGGTTTAGATTTGGGGTTAGGTTTAGATTTTAGGTTTAGATTTGGGGTTAGGTTTAGATTTTAGGTTTAGATTTTAGGTTTAGATTTGGGGTTAGGTTTAGATTTGGGGTTAGGTTTAGATTTTAGGTTTAGGTTTGGGGTTAGGTTTAGATTTTAGGTTTAGATTTGGGGTTAGGTTTAGATTTTAGGTTTAGATTTGGGGTTAGGTTTAGATTTTAGGTTTGGATTTGGGGTTAGGTTTAGATTTGGGGTTAGGTTTAGATTTTAGGTTTAGATTTGGGGTTAGGTTTAGACTTGGGGTTAGGTTTAGATTTTAGGTTTAGATTTGGGGTTAGGTTTAGATTTTAGGTTTAGATTTGGGGTTAGGTTTAGATTTTAGGTTTAGATTTGGGGTAGGGTTTAGATTTTAGGTTTAGATTTTAGGTTTAGATTTGGGGTTAGGTTTAGATTTGGGGTTGGGTTTAGATTTTTGGTTTAGATTTGGGGTTAGGTTTAGATTTGGGGTTAGGTTTAGATTTTAGGTTTAGATTTGGGGTTAGGTTTAGATTTTAGGTTTAGATATGGGGTTAGGTTTAGATTTTAGGTTTAGATTTGGGGTAAGATTTACATTTGGGCTTAGGTTTAGATTTTAGGTTTAGATTTGGGGTGAGGTTTAGATTTTAGGTTTAGATTTTAGGTTTAGATTTGGGGTTAGGTTTAGATTTTAGGTTTAGATTTGGGATTAGGTTTAGATTTTTTGGTTTATATTTGGGGTAAGGTTTAGATTTGGGGTTAGGTTTAGATTTTAGGTTTAGATTTGGGGTTAGGTTTAGAATTGGGGTTAGGTTTAGATTTTAGGTTTAGATTTGGGGTTAGGTTTAGATTTTAGGTTTAGATATCGGGTTACGTTTAGATTTGGGGTTAGGTTTAGATTTAAGGTTTAGATTTGGGGTTAGGTTTAGATTTGGGGTTAGGTTTAGATTTGGGGTTAGGTTTAGATTTTAGGTTTAGATTTTAGGTTTAGACTTGGGGTTAGGTTTTGATTTGGGGTTAGGTTTAGATTTTAGGTTTAGATTTGGGGTTAGGTTTAGATTTGGGGTTAGGTTTAGATTTTAGGTGTAGATTTGGGGTTAGGTTTAGATTTTAGGTTTAGATTTGGGGTTAGGTTTAGATTTGGGGTTAGGTTTAGATTTTAGGTTTAGATTTGGGGTTAGGTTTAGATTTGAGGTTTAGATTTGGGGTTAGGTTTAGATTTGGGGTTAGGTTTAGATTTTAGGTTTAGATTTGGGGTTAGGTTTAGATTTGGGGTTAGGTTTAGATTTTTGGTTTAGATTTGGGGTTAGGTTTAGATTTGGGGTTAGGTTTAGATTTTAGGTTTAGATTTGGGGTTAGGTTTAGATTTTAGGTTTAGATTTGGGGTTAGGTTTAGATTTTAGGTTTAGATTTGGGGTTAGGTTTATATTTTAGGTTTAGATTTGGGGTTAGGTTTAGATTTTAGGTTTAGATTTTAGGTTTAGATTTGGGGTTAGGTTTAGATTTTAGGTTTAGATTTTAGTTTTAGATTTTGGATTAGGTTTAGATTTTAAGTTTAGATTTGCGGTTATGTTTAGATTTTAGGTTTAGATTTGGGGTTAGGTTTAGATTTGGTGTTAGGCTTATATTTTATAATTAGATTTGGGGTTAGGTTTAGATTTGGGGTTAGGTTTAGATTTTAGGTTTAGATTTGGGGTTAGGTTTAGATTTGGGGTTAGGTTTAGATTTTAGGTTTAGATTTGGGGTTAGGTTTAGATTTTAGGTTTAGATTTGGGGTTAGGTTTAGATTTGGGGTTAGGTTTAGATTTTAGGTTTAGATTTGGGGTTAGGTTTAGATTTAAGTTTTAGATTTGGGGTTAGGTTTAGATTTTAGGTTTAGATTTGGGGTTAGGTTTAGATTTTAGGTTTAGATTTGAGGTTAGGTTTAGATTTTAGGTTTAGATTTGGGGTTAGGTTTAGATTTGGGGTTAGGTTTAGATTTTAGGTTTAGATTTGGGGTTAGGTTTATATTTTAGGTTTAGATTTGGGGTTAGGTTTAGATTTTAGGTTTAGATTTGAGGTTAGGTTTAGATTTTAGGTTTAGATTTGGGGTTAGGTTTAGATTTGGGGTTAGGTTTATATTTTAGGTTTAGATTTGGGGTTAGGTTTAGATTTTAGGTTTAGATTTTAGGTTTATATTTGGGGTTAGGTTTAGATTTTAGGTTTAGATTTGGGGTTAGGTTTAGATTTTAAGTTTAGATTTGCGGTTAGGTTTAGATTTTAGGTTTAGATTTGGGGTTAGGTTTAGATTTGGGGTTAGGTTTATATTTTAGGATTAGATTTGGGGTTAGGTTTAGATTTAGGGTTAGGTTTAGATTTTAGGTTTAGATTTGGGGTTAGGTTTAGATTTTAGGTTTAGATTTTAGGTTTAGATTTGGGGTTAGGTTTAGATTTTAGGTTTAGATTTGGGGTTAGGTTTAGATTTGGGGTTAGGTTTAGATTTTAGGTTTAGGTTTGGGGTTAGGTTTAGATTTTAGGTTTAGATTTGGGGTTAGGTTTAGATTTTAGGTTTAGATTTGGGGTTAGGTTTAGATTTGGGGTTAGGTTTAGATTTTAGGTTTAGATTTGGGGTTAGGTTTAGATTTTAGGTTTAGATTTGGGGTTAGGTTTAGATTTGGGGTTAGGTTTAGATTTTAGGTTTAGATTTGGGGTTAGGTTTAGATTTGGGGTTAGGTTTAGATTTTAGGTGTAGATTTGGGGTTAGGTTTAGATTTTAGGTTTAGATTTGGGGTTAGGTTTAGATTTTAGGTTTATATTTGGGGTAAGTTTTAGATTTGGGGTTAGGTTTAGATTTTAGGTTTAGATTTGGGGTTAGGTTTAGATTTGGGGTTAGGTTTAGATTTTAGGTTTAGATTTGGGGTTAGGTTTAGATTTGGGGTTAGGTTTAGATTTTAGGTTTAGATTTGGGGTTAGGTTTAGATTTTAGGTTTAGATTTTAGGTTTAGATTTGGGGTTAGGTTTAGATTTCAGGTTTAGATTTGGGGTTAGGTTTAGATTTTAGGTTTAGATTTGGGGTTAGGTTTAGATTTTAGGTTTAGATTTGGGGTTAGGTTTAGATTTGGGGTTAGGTTTAGATTTTAGGTTTAGATTTGGGGTTAGGTTTAGATTTTAGGTTTAGATTTGGGGTTAGGTTTAGATTTTAGGTTTAGATTTGGGGTTAGGTTTAGATTTGGGGTTAGGTTTAGATTTTAGGTTTAGATTTGGGGTTAGGTTTAGATTTTAGGTTTAGATATGGGGTTAGGTTTACATTTGTGGTTAGGTTTAGATTTTAGGTTTAGATTTGGGGTTAGGTTTAAATTTGGGGTTAGGTTTAGATTTTAGGTTTAGATTTGGGGTTAGGTTTAGATTTTAGGTTTAGATTTGGGGTTAGGTTTAGATTTTAGGTTTAGATTTGGGGTTAGGTTTAGATTTTAGGTTTAGATTTGGGGTTAGGTTTAGATTTTAGGTTTAGATTTGGGGTTAGGTGTAG
This sequence comes from Patagioenas fasciata, assembly GCF_037038585.1. Classification (NCBI taxonomy): domain Eukaryota; kingdom Metazoa; phylum Chordata; class Aves; order Columbiformes; family Columbidae; genus Patagioenas; species Patagioenas fasciata. Next base: position 353,925 of record NC_092528.1, read on the forward strand.
ATTTGGGGTTAGGTTTAGATTTTAGGTTTAGATTTGGGGTTAGGTTTAGATTTTAGGTTTAGATTTTAGGTTTAGATTTGGGGTTAGGTTTAGATTTTAGGTTTAGATTTGGGGTTTTGTTTAGATTTTAGGTTTAGATTTGGGGTTAGGTTTAGATTTTAGGTTTATATTTGGGGTAAGGTTTAGATTTGGGGTTAGGTTTAGATTTTAGGTTTAGATTTGGGGTTAGGTTTAGATTTGGGGTTAGGTTTAGATTTTAGGTTTAGATTTGGGGTTAGGTTTAGATTTTAGGTTTAGATTTGGAATTAGGTTTAGATTTGGGGTTAGGTTTAGATTTTAGGTTTAGATTTGGGGTTAGGTTTAGATTTGGGGTTAGGTTTAGATTTTAGGTTTAGATTTGGGGTTAGGTTTAGATTTGGGGTTAGGTGTAGATTTGGGGTTAGGTTTAGATTTTAGGTTTAGATTTGGGGTTAGGTTTAGATTTTAGGTTTAGATTTGGGGTTAGGTTTAGATTTTAGGTTTAGATTTGGGATTAGGTTTAGATTTGGGGTTAGGTTTAGATTTTAGGTTTAGATTTGGGGTTACGTTTAGATTTTAGGTTTACATTTGGGGTTAGGTTTAGATTTTAGGTTTAAATTTGGGGTTAGGTTTAGATTTTAGGTTTAGATTTGGGGTTAGGTTTAGATTTTAGGTTTACATTTGGGGTTAGGTTTAGATTTGGGGTTAGGTTTAGATTTTAGGTTTAGATTTGGGGTTAGGTTTAGATTTGGGGTTAGGTTTAGATTTTAGGTTTAGATTTGGGGTTAGGTTTAGATTTTAGGTTTAGATTTTAGGTTTAGATTTGGGGTTAGGTTTAGATTTTAGGTTTAGATTTGGGGTTAGGTTTAGATTATAGGTTTAGATTTGGGGTTAGGTTTAGATTTTAGGTTTATATTTGGGGTAAGGTTTAGATTTGGGGTTAGGTTTAGATTTTAGGTTTAGATTTGGGGTTAGGTTTAGATTTGGGGTTAGGTTTAGATTTTAGGTTTAGATTTGGGGTTAGGTTTAAATTTTAGGTTTAGATATGTGGTTAGGTTTAGATTTGGGGTTAGGTTTAGATTTTAGGTTTAGATTTGGGGTTAGGTTTAGATTTGGAGTTAGGTTTAGATTTTAGGTTTAGATTTGGGGTTAGGTTTAGATTTCAGGTTTAGATTTGGGGTTAGGTTTAGATTTTAGGTTTAGATTTGGGGTTAGGTGTAGATTTGGGGTTAGGTTTAGATTTTAGGTTTAGATTTGGGGTTAGGTTTAGATTTTAGGTTTAGATTTTAGGTTTAGATATGGGGTTAGGTTTAGATTTTAGGTTTAGAATTGGGGTTAGGTTTAGATTTTAGGTTTAGATTTGGGGTTAGGTTTAGATTTGGGGTTAGGTTTAGATTTTAGGTTTAGATTTGGGGTTAGGTTTAGATTTGGGGTTAGGTTTAGATTTTAGGTTTAGATTTGGGGTTAGGTTTAGATTTTAGGTTTAGATTTGGGGTTAGGTTTAGATTTGGAGTTAGGTTTAGATTTAGGTTTAGATTTGGGGTTAGGTTTAGATTTTAGGTTTAGATTTGGGGTTAGGTTTAGATTTTAGGTTTAGATTTGGGGTTAGGTTTAGATTTTAGGTTTAGATTTGGGGTTAGGTTTAGATTTGGGGTTAGGTTTAGATTTTAGGTTTAGATTTGGGGTTAGGTTTAGATTTGGGGTTAGGTTTAGATTTTAGGTTTAGATTTGGGGTTAGGTTTAGATTTTAGGTTTATATTTGGGGTTAGGTTTAGATTTGGGGTTAGGTTTAGATTTCAGGTTTAGATTTGGGGTTAGGTTTAGATTTTAGGTTTAGATTTGGGGTTAGGTGTAGATTTGGGGTTAGGTTTAGATTTTAGGTTTAGATTTGGGGTTAGGTTTAGATTTTAGGTTTAGATTTTAGGTTTAGATATGGGGTTAGGTTTAGATTTTAGGTTTAGATTTGGGGTTAGGTTTAGATTTTAGGTTTAGATTTGGGGTTAGGTTTAGATTTGGGGTTAGGTTTAGATTTTAGGTTTAGATTTCGGGTTAGGTTTAGATTTTAGGTTTAGATTTGGGGTTAGGTTTAGATTTTAGGTTTAGATTTGGGGTTAGGTTTAGATTTGGAGTTAGGTTTAGATTTAGGTTTAGATTTGGGGTTAGGTTTAGATTTCAGGTTTAGATTTGGGGTTGGGTTTAGATTTTAGGTTTAGATTTGGGGTTAGGTTTAGATTTTAGGTTTAGATTTGGGGTTAGGTTTAGATTTGGGGTTAGGTTTAGATTTTAGGTTTAGATTTGGGGTTAGGTTTAGATTTGGGGTTAGGTTTAGATTTTAGGTTTAGATTTGGGGTTAGGTTTAGATTTTAGGTTTAGATTTGGGGTTAGGTTTAGATTTTAGGTTTAGATTTGGGGTTAGGTTTATTTGGGGTTAGGTTTAGATTTTAGGTTTAGATTTGGGGTTAGGTTTAGATTTTAGGTTTAGATATGGGGTTAGGTTTACATTTGTGGTTAGGTTTAGATTTTAGGTTTAGATTTGGGGTTAGGTTTAAATTTGGGGTTAGGTTTAGATTTTAGGTTTAGATTTGGGGTTAGGTTTAGATTTTAGGTTTAGATTTGGGGTTAGGTTTAGATTTTAGGTTTAGATTTGGGGTTAGGTTTAGATTTTAGGTTTAAATTTGGGGTTAGGTTTAGATTTTAGGTTTAGATTTGGGGTTAGGTGTAGATTTGGGGTTAGGTTTAGATTTTAGGTTTAGATTTGGGGTTAGGTTTAGATTTTAGGTTTAGATTTTAGGTTTAGATTTGGGGTTAGGTTTAGATTTTAGGTTTAGATTTGGGGTTTTGTTTAGATTTTAGGTTTAGATTTGGGGTTAGGTTTAGATTTTAGGTTTATATTTGGGGTAAGGTTTAGATTTGGGGTTAGGTTTAGATTTTAGGTTTAGATTTGGGGTTAGGTTTAGATTTGGGGTTAGGTTTAGATTTTAGGTTTAGATTTGGGGTTAGGTTTAGATTTTAGGTTTAGATATGGGGTTAGGTTTAGATTTGGGGTTAGGTTTAGATTTTAGGTTTAGATTTGGGGTTAGGTTTAGATTTGGGGTTAGGTTTAGATTTTAGGTTTAGATTTGGGGTTAGGTTTAGATTTGGGGTTAGGTGTAGATTTGGGGTTAGGTTTAGATTTTAGGTTTAGATTTGGGGTTAGGTTTAGATTTTAGGTTTAGATTTGGGGTTAGGTTTAGATTTTAGGTTTAGATTTGGGATTAGGTTTAGATTTGGGGTTAGGTTTAGATTTTAGGTTTAGATTTGGGGTTAGGTTTAGATTTTAGGTTTAGATTTGGGGTTAGGTTTAGATTTTAGGTTTAAATTTGGGGTTAGGTTTAGATTTTAGGTTTAGATTTGGGGTTAGGTTTAGATTTTAGGTTTACATTTGGGGTTAGGTTTAGATTTGGGGTTAGGTTTAGATTTTAGGTTTAGATTTGGGGTTAGGTTTAGATTTGGGGTTAGGTTTAGATTTTAGGTTTAGATTTGGGGTTAGGTTTAGATTTTAGGTTTAGATTTTAGGTTTAGATTTGGGGTTAGGTTTAGATTTTAGGTTTAGATTTGGGGTTAGGTTTAGATTTTAGGTTTAGATTTGGGGTTAGGTTTAGATTTTAGGTTTATATTTGTGGTAAGGTTTAGATTTGGGGTTAGGTTTAGATTTTAGGTTTAGATTTGGGGTTAGGTTTAGATTTGGGGTTAGGTTTAGATTTTAGGTTTAGATTTGGGGTTAGGTTTAAATTTTAGGTTTAGATATGTGGTTAGGTTTAGATTTGGGGTTAGGTTTAGATTTTAGGTTTAGATTTGGGGTTAGGTTTAGATTTGGAGTTAGGTTTAGATTTTAGGTTTAGATTTGGGGTTAGGTTTAGATTTCAGGTTTAGATTTGGGGTTAGGTTTAGATTTGGGGTTAGGTTTAGATTTTAGGTTTAGATTTGGGGTTAGGTTTAGATTTTAGGTTTAGATTTTAGGTTTAGATATGGGGTTAGGTTTAGATTTTAGGTTTAGATTTGGGGTTAGGTTTAAATTTGGGGTTAGGTTTAGATTTTAGGTTTAGATTTGGGGTTAGGTTTAGATTTGGGGTTAGGTTTAGATTTTAGGTTTAGATTTGGGGTTAGGTTTAGATTTTAGGTTTAGATTTGGGGTTAGGTTTAGATTTTAGGTTTAGATTTGGGGTTAGGTTTAGATTTGGGGTTAGGTTTAGATTTTAGGTTTAGATTTGGGGTTAGGTTTAGATTTTAGGTTTAGATATGGGGTTAGGTTTACATTTGTGGTTAGGTTTAGATTTTAGGTTTAGATTTGGGGTTAGGTTTAAATTTGGGGTTAGGTTTAGATTTTAGGTTTAGATTTGGGGTTAGGTTTAGATTTTAGGTTTAGATTTGGGGTTAGGTTTAGATTTTAGGTTTAGATTTGGGGTTAGGTTTAGATTTTAGGTTTAAATTTGGGGTTAGGTTTAGATTTTAGGTTTAGATTTGGGGTTAGGTGTAGATTTGGGGTTAGGTTTAGATTTTAGGTTTAGATTTGGGGTTAGGTTTAGATTTTAGGTTTAGATTTTAGGTTTAGATTTGGGGTTAGGTTTAGATTTTAGGTTTAGATTTGGGGTTTTGTTTAGATTTTAGGTTTAGATTTGGGGTTAGGTTTAGATTTTAGGTTTATATTTGGGGTAAGGTTTAGATTTGGGGTTAGGTTTAGATTTTAGGTTTAGATTTGGGGTTAGGTTTAGATTTGGGGTTAGGTTTAGATTTTAGGTTTAGATTTGGGGTTAGGTTTAGATTTTAGGTTTAGATATGGGGTTAGGTTTAGATTTGGGGTTAGGTTTAGATTTTAGGTTTAGATTTGGGGTTAGGTTTAGATTTGGGGTTAGGTTTAGATTTTAGGTTTAGATTTGGGGTTAGGTTTAGATTTGGGGTTAGGTGTAGATTTGGGGTTAGGTTTAGATTTTAGGTTTAGATTTGGGGTTAGGTTTAGATTTTAGGTTTAGATTTGGGATTAGGTTTAGATTTGGGGTTAGGTTTAGATTTTAGGTTTAGATTTGGGGTTAGGTTTAGATTTTAGGTTTAGATTTGGGGTTAGGTTTAGATTTTAGGTTTAAATTTGGGGTTAGGTTTAGATTTTAGGTTTAGATTTGGGGTTAGGTTTAGATTTTAGGTTTACATTTGGGGTTAGGTTTAGATTTGGGGTTAGGTTTAGATTTTAGGTTTAGATTTGGGGTTAGGTTTAGATTTGGGGTTAGGTTTAGATTTTAGGTTTAGATTTGGGGTTAGGTTTAGATTTTAGGTTTAGATTTTAGGTTTAGATTTGGGGTTAGGTTTAGATTTTAGGTTTAGATTTGGGGTTAGGTTTAGATTTTAGGTTTAGATTTGGGGTTAGGTTTAGATTTTAGGTTTATATTTGTGGTAAGGTTTAGATTTGGGGTTAGGTTTAGATTTTAGGTTTAGATTTGGGGTTAGGTTTAGATTTGGGGTTAGGTTTAGATTTTAGGTTTAGATTTGGGGTTAGGTTTAAATTTTAGGTTTAGATATGTGGTTAGGTTTAGATTTGGGGTTAGGTTTAGATTTTAGGTTTAGATTTGGGGTTAGGTTTAGATTTGGAGTTAGGTTTAGATTTTAGGTTTAGATTTGGGGTTAGGTTTAGATTTCAGGTTTAGATTTGGGGTTAGGTTTAGATTTGGGGTTAGGTTTAGATTTTAGGTTTAGATTTGGGGTTAGGTTTAGATTTTAGGTTTAGATTTTAGGTTTAGATATGGGGTTAGGTTTAGATTTTAGGTTTAGAATTGGGGTTAGGTTTAGATTTTAGGTTTAGATTTGGGGTTAGGTGTAGATTTGGGGTTATGTTTAGATTTTAGGTTTAGATTTGGGGTTAGGTTTAGATTTTAGGTTTAGATTTTAGGTTTAGATATGGGGTTAGGTTTAGATTTTAGGTTTAGAATTGGGGTTAGGTTTAGATTTTAGGTTTAGATTTGGGGTTAGGTTTAGATTTGGGGTTAGGTTTAGATTTTAGGTTTAGATTTGGGGTTAGGTTTAGATTTGGGGTTAGGTTTAGATTTTAGGTTTAGATTTGGGGTTAGGTTTAGATTTTAGGTTTAGATTTGGGGTTAGGTTTAGATTTGGGGTTAGGTTTAGATTTTAGGTTTAGATTTGGGCTTAGGTTTAGATTTGGGGTTAGGTTTAGATTTTAGGTTTAGATTTGGGGTTAGGTTTAGATTTTAGGTTTAGATTTTAGGTTTAGATTTGGGGTTAGGTTTAGATTTTAGGTTTAGATTTGGGGTTAGGTTTAGATTTTAGGTTTAGATTTGGGGTTAGGTTTAGATTTTAGGTTTATATTTGGGGTAAGGTTTAGATTTGGGGTTAGGTTTAGATTTTAGGTTTAGATTTGGGGTTAGGTTTAGATTTGGGGTTAGGTTTAGATTTTAGGTTGAGATTTGGGGTTAGGTTTAAATTTTAGGTTTAGATATGTGGTTAGGTTTAGATTTGGGGTTAGGTTTAGATTTTAGGTTTAGATTTGGGGTTAGGTTTAGATTTGGAGTTAGGTTTAGATTTTAGGTTTAGATTTGGGGTTAGGTTTAGATTTCAGGTTTAGATTTGGGGTTAGGTTTAGATTTTAGGTTTAGATTTGGGGTTAGGTGTAGATTTGGGGTTAGGTTTAGATTTAAGGTTTAGATTTGGGGTTAGGTTTAGATTTTAGGTTTAGATTTTAGGTTTAGATTTGGGGTTAGGTTTAGATTTTAGGTTTAGAATTGGGGTTAGGTTTAGATTTTAGGTTTAGATTTGGGGTTAGGTTTAGATTTGGGGTTAGGTTTAGATTTTAGGTTTAGATTTGGGGTTAGGTTTAGATTTGGGGTTAGGTTTAGATTTTAGGTTTAGATTTGGGTTTAGGTTTAGATTTTAGGTTTAGATTTGGGGTTAGGTTTAGATTTGGGGTTAGGTTTAGATTTTAGGTTTAGATTTGGGGTTAGGTTTAGATTTGGGGTTAGGTTTAGATTTTAGGTTTAGATTTGGGATTAGGTTTAGATTTGGGGTTAGGTTTAGATTTTAGGTTTAGATTTGGGGTTAGGTTTAGATTTTAGGTTTAGATTTGGGGTTAGGTTTAGATTTTAGGTTTAAATTTGGGGTTAGGTTTAGATTTTAGGTTTAGATTTGGGGTTAGGTTTAGATTTTAGGTTTACATTTGGGGTTAGGTTTAGATTTGGGGTTAGGTTTAGATTTTAGGTTTAGATTTGGGGTTAGGTTTAGATTTGGGGTTAGGTTTAGATTTTAGGTTTAGATTTGGGGTTAGGTTTAGATTTTAGGTTTAGATTTTAGGTTTAGATTTGGGGTTAGGTTTAGATTTTAGGTTTAGATTTGGGGTTAGGTTTAGATTTTAGGTTTAGATTTGGGGTTAGGTTTAGATTTTAGGTTTATATTTGTGGTAAGGTTTAGATTTGGGGTTAGGTTTAGATTTTAGGTTTAGATTTGGGGTTAGGTTTAGATTTGGGGTTAGGTTTAGATTTTAGGTTTAGATTTGGGGTTAGGTTTAAATTTTAGGTTTAGATATGTGGTTAGGTTTAGATTTGGGGTTAGGTTTAGATTTTAGGTTTAGATTTGGGGTTAGGTTTAGATTTGGAGTTAGGTTTAGATTTTAGGTTTAGATTTGGGGTTAGGTTTAGATTTCAGGTTTAGATTTGGGGTTAGGTTTAGATTTGGGGTTAGGTTTAGATTTTAGGTTTAGATTTGGGGTTAGGTTTAGATTTTAGGTTTAGATTTTAGGTTTAGATATGGGGTTAGGTTTAGATTTTAGGTTTAGATTTGGGGTTAGGTTTAAATTTGGGGTTAGGTTTAGATTTTAGGTTTAGATTTGGGGTTAGGTTTAGATTTGGGGTTAGGTTTAGATTTTAGGTTTAGATTTGGGGTTAGGTTTAGATTTTAGGTTTAGATTTGGGGTTAGGTTTAGATTTTAGGTTTAGATTTGGGGTTAGGTTTAGATTTGGGGTTAGGTTTAGATTTTAGGTTTAGATTTGGGGTTAGGTTTAGATTTTAGGTTTAGATATGGGGTTAGGTTTACATTTGTGGTTAGGTTTAGATTTTAGGTTTAGATTTGGGGTTAGGTTTAAATTTGGGGTTAGGTTTAGATTTTAGGTTTAGATTTGGGGTTAGGTTTAGATTTTAGGTTTAGATTTGGGGTTAGGTTTAGATTTTAGGTTTAGATTTGGGGTTAGGTTTAGATTTTAGGTTTAAATTTGGGGTTAGGTTTAGATTTTAGGTTTAGATTTGGGGTTAGGTGTAGATTTGGGGTTAGGTTTAGATTTTAGGTTTAGATTTGGGGTTAGGTTTAGATTTTAGGTTTAGATTTTAGGTTTAGATTTGGGTTTAGGTTTAGATTTTAGGTTTAGATTTGGGGTTTTGTTTAGATTTTAGGTTTAGATTTGGGGTTAGGTTTAGATTTTAGGTTTATATTTGGGGTAAGGTTTAGATTTGGGGTTAGGTTTAGATTTTAGGTTTAGATTTGGGGTTAGGTTTAGATTTGGGGTTAGGTTTAGATTTTAGGTTTAGATTTGGGGTTAGGTTTAGATTTTAGGTTTAGATATGGGGTTAGGTTTAGATTTGGGGTTAGGTTTAGATTTTAGGTTTAGATTTGGGGTTAGGTTTAGATTTGGGGTTAGGTTTAGATTTTAGGTTTAGATTTGGGGTTAGGTTTAGATTTGGGGTTAGGTGTAGATTTGGGGTTAGGTTTAGATTTTAGGTTTAGATTTGGGGTTAGGTTTAGATTTTAGGTTTAGATTTGGGGTTAGGTTTAGATTTTAGGTTTAGATTTGGGATTTTAGGTTTAGATTTGGGGTTAGGTTTAGATTTTAGGTTTAGATTTGGGGTTAGGTTTAGATTTTAGGTTTAGATTTGGGGTTAGGTTTAGATTTTAGGTTTAAATTTGGGGTTAGGTTTAGATTTTAGGTTTAGATTTGGGGTTAGGTTTAGATTTTAGGTTTACATTTGGGGTTAGGTTTAGATTTGGGGTTAGGTTTAGATTTTAGGTTTAGATTTGGGGTTAGGTTTAGATTTGGGGTTAGGTTTAGATTTTAGGTTTAGATTTGGGGTTAGGTTTAGATTTTAGGTTTAGATTTTAGGTTTAGATTTGGGGTTAGGTTTAGATTTTAGGTTTAGATTTGGGGTTAGGTTTAGATTTTAGGTTTATATTTGTGGTAAGGTTTAGATTTGGGGTTAGGTTTAGATTTTAGGTTTAGATTTGGGGTTAGGTTTAGATTTGGGGTTAGGTTTAGATTTTAGGTTTAGATTTGGGGTTAGGTTTAAATTTTAGGTTTAGATATGTGGTTAGGTTTAGATTTGGGGTTAGGTTTAGATTTTAGGTTTAGATTTGGGGTTAGGTTTAGATTTGGAGTTAGGTTTAGATTTTAGGTTTAGATTTGGGGTTAGGTTTAGATTTCAGGTTTAGATTTGGGGTTAGGTTTAGATTTGGGGTTAGGTTTAGATTTTAGGTTTAGATTTGGGGTTAGGTTTAGATTTTAGGTTTAGATTTTAGGTTTAGATATGGGGTTAGGTTTAGATTTTAGGTTTAGAATTGGGGTTAGGTTTAGATTTTAGGTTTAGATTTGGGGTTAGGTTTAGATTTTAGGTTTAGATTTGGGGTTAGGTGTAGATTTGGGGTTATGTTTAGATTTTAGGTTTAGATTTGGGGTTAGGTTTAGATTTTAGGTTTAGATTTTAGGTTTAGATATGGGGTTAGGTTTAGATTTTAGGTTTAGAATTGGGGTTAGGTTTAGATTTTAGGTTTAGATTTGGGGTTAGGTTTAGATTTGGGGTTAGGTTTAGATTTTAGGTTTAGATTTGGGGTTAGGTTTAGATTTGGGGTTAGGTTTAGATTTTAGGTTTAGATTTGGGGTTAGGTTTAGATTTTAGGTTTAGATTTGGGGTTAGGTTTAGATTTGGGGTTAGGTTTAGATTTTAGGTTTAGATTTGGGCTTAGGTTTAGATTTGGGGTTAGGTTTAGATTTTAGGTTTAGATTTGGGGTTAGGTTTAGATTTTAGGTTTAGATTTTAGGTTTAGATTTGGGGTTAGGTTTAGATTTTAGGTTTAGATTTGGGGTTAGGTTTAGATTTTAGGTTTAGATTTGGGGTTAGGTTTAGATTTTAGGTTTATATTTGGGGTAAGGTTTAGATTTGGGGTTAGGTTTAGATTTTAGGTTTAGATTTGGGGTTAGGTTTAGATTTGGGGTTAGGTTTAGATTTTAGGTTGAGATTTGGGGTTAGGTTTAAATTTTAGGTTTAGATATGTGGTTAGGTTTAGATTTGGGGTTAGGTTTAGATTTTAGGTTTAGATTTGGGGTTAGGTTTAGATTTGGAGTTAGGTTTAGATTTTAGGTTTAGATTTGGGGTTAGGTTTAGATTTCAGGTTTAGATTTGGGGTTAGGTTTAGATTTTAGGTTTAGATTTGGGGTTAGGTGTAGATTTGGGGTTAGGTTTAGATTTAAGGTTTAGATTTGGGGTTAGGTTTAGATTTTAGGTTTAGATTTTAGGTTTAGATTAGGGTTAGGTTTAGATTTTAGGTTTAGAATTGGGGTTAGGTTTAGATTTTAGGTTTAGATTTGGGGTTAGGTTTAGATTTGGGGTTAGGTTTAGATTTTAGGTTTAGATTTGGGTTTAGGTTTAGATTTTAGGTTTAGATTTGGGGTTAGGTTTAGATTTGGGGTTAGGTTTAGATTTTAGGTTTAGATTTGGGGTTAGGTTTAGATTTGGGGTTAGGTTTAGATTTTAGGTTTAGATTTGGGGTTAGGTTTAGATTTTAGGTTTAGATTTGGGGTTAGGTTTAGATTTGGGGTTAGGTTTAGATTTTAGGTTTAGATTTGGGGTTAGGTTTAGATTTTAGGTTTAGATATGGGGTTAGGTTTAGATTTGGGGTTAGGTTTAGATTTTAGGTTTAGATTTGGGGTTAGGTTTAGATTTGGGGTTAGGTTTAGATTTTAGGTTTAGATTTGGGGTTAGGTTTAGATTTTAGGTTTAGATTTGGGGTTAGGTTTAGATTTTAGGTTTATATTTGGGGTTAGGTTTATATTTTAGGTTTAGATTTGGGGTTAGGTTTAGATTTGGGGTTAGGTTTAGATTTTAGGTTTAGATTTGGGGTTAGGTTTAGATTTTAGGTTTAGATTTTAGGTTTATATTTGGGGTAAGGCTTAGATTTGGGGTTATGTTTAGATTTTAGGTTTAGATTTGGGGTTAGGTTTAGATTTGGGGTTAGGTTTAGATTTTTGGTTTAGATTTGGGGTTAGGTTTAGATTTTAGGTTTAGATTTGGGGTTAGGTTTAGATTTGGGGTTAGGTTTAGATTTTAGGTTTAGATTTGGGGTTAGGTTTAGATTTTAGGTTTAGATTTGGGGTTAGGTGTAGATTTGGGGTTAGGTTTAGATTTTAGATTTAGATTTGGGGTTAGGTTTAGATTTTAGGTTTAGATTTGGGGTTAGGTTTAGATTTTAGGTTTAGATTTGGGGTTAGGTTTAGATTTGGGGTTAGGTTTAAATTTTAGGTTTAGATATGTGGTTAGGTTTAGATTTGGGGTTAGGTTTAGATTTTAGGTTTAGATTTGGGGTTAGGTTTAGATTTGGAGTTAGGTTTAGATTTTAGGTTTAGATTTGGGGTTAGGTTTAGATTTCAGGTTTAGATTTGGGGTTAGGTTTAGATTTTAGGTTTAGATTTGGGGTTAGGTGTAGATTTGGGGTTAGGTTTAGATTTTAGGTTTAGATTTGGGGTTAGGTTTAGATTTTAGGTTTAGATTTTAGGTTTAGATATGGGGTTAGGTTTAGATTTTAGGTTTAGAATTGGGGTTAGGTTTAGATTTTAGGTTTAGATTTGGGGTTAGGTTTAGATTTGGGGTTAGGTTTAGATTTTAGGTTTAGATTTGGGGTTAGGTTTAGATTTGGGGTTAGGTTTAGATTTTAGGTTTAGATTTGGGGTTAGGTTTAGATTTTAGGTTTAGATTTGGGGTTAGGTTTAGATTTGGGGTTAGGTTTAGATTTTAGGTTTAGATTTGGGGTTAGGTTTAGATTTGGGGTTAGGTTTAGATTTTAGGTTTAGATTTGGGGTTAGGTTTAGATTTGGGGTTAGGTTTAGATTTTTGGTTTAGATTTGGGGTTAGGTTTAGATTTTAGGTTTAGATATGGGGTTAGGTTTAGATTTGGGGTTAGGTTTAGATTTTAGGTTTAGATTTGGGGTTAGGTTTAGATTTGGGGTTAGGTTTAGATTTTAGGTTTAGATTTGGGGTTAGGTTTAGATTTGAGGTTTATATTTGGGGTTAGGTGTAGATTTGGGGTTAGGTTTAGATTTTAGGTTTAGATTTGGGGTTAGGTTTAGATTTTAGGTTTAGATTTGGGGTTAGGTTTAGATTTTAGGTTTAGATTTGGGGTTAGGTTTAGATTTGGGGTTAGGTTTAGATTTTAGGTTTAGATTTGGGGTTAGGTTTAGATTTGGGGTTAGGTTTAGATTTTAGGTTTAGATTTGGGGTTAGGTTTAGATTTGGGGTTAGGTTTAGATTTTTGGTTTAGATTTGGGGTTAGGTTTAGATTTGGGGTTAGGTTTAGATTTTAGGTTTAGATTTGGGGTTAGGTTTAGATTTTAGGTTTAGATTTGGGGTTAGGTTTAGATTTTAGGTTTAGATTTGGGGTTAGGTTTAGATTTTAGGTTTAGATTTTAGGTTTAGATTTGGGGTTAGGTTTAAATTTTAGGTTTAGATTTGGGGTTAGGTTTAGATTTTAGGTTTAGATTTGGGGTTAGGTTTAGATTTGAGGTTTATATTTGGGGTAAGGTTTAGATTTGGGGTTAGGTTTAGATTTTAGGTTTAGATTTGTGGTTAGGTTTAGATTTGGGGTTAGGTTTAGATTTTAGGTTTAGATTTGGGGTTAGGTTTAAATTTTAGGTTTAGATATGTGGTTAGGTTTAGATTTGGGGTTAGGTTTAGATTTTAGGTTTAGATTTGGGGTTAGGTGTAGATTTGGAGTTAGGTTTAGATTTTAGGTTTAGATTTGGGGTTAGGTTTAGATTTCAGGTTTAGATTTGGGGTTAGGTTTAGATTTTAGGTTTAGATTTGGGGTTAGGTGTAGATTTGGGGTTAGGTTTAGATTTTAGGTTTAGATTTGGGGTTAGGTTTAGATTTTAGGTTTAGATTTTAGGTTTAGATATGGGGTTAGGTTTAGATTTTAGGTTTAGAATTGGGGTTAGGTTTAGATTTTAGGTTTAGATTTGGGGTTAGGTTTAGATTTGGGGTTAGGTTTAGATTTTAGGTTTAGATTTGGGGTTAGGTTTAGATTTTAGGTTTAGATTTTAGGTTTAGAATTGGGGTTAGGTTTAGATTTTAGGTTTAGATTTGGGGTTAGGTTTAGATTTTAGGTTTAGATTTGGGGTTAGGTTTAGATTTTAGGTTTATATTTGGGGTAAGGTTTAGATTTGGGGTTAGGTTTAGATTTTAGGTTTAGATTTGGGGTTAGGTTTAGATTTGGGGTTAGGTTTAGATTTTAGGTTTAGATTTGGGGTTAGGTTTAAATTTTAGGTTTAGATATGTGGTTAGGTTTAGATTTGGGCTTAGGTTTAGATTTTAGGTTTAGATTTGGGGTTAGGTTTAGATTTGGAGTTAGGTTTAGATTTTAGGTTTAGATTTGGGGTTAGGTTTAGATTTCAGGTTTAGATTTGGGGTTAGGTTTAGATTTTAGGTTTAGATTTGGGGTTAGGTGTAGATTTGGGGTTAGGTTTAGATTTTAGGTTTAGATTTGGGGTTAGGTTTAGATTTTAGGTTTAGATTTTAGGTTTAGATATGGGGTTAGGTTTAGATTTAAGGTTTAGAATTGGGGTTAGGTTTAGATTTTAGGTTTAGATTTGGGGTTAGGTTTAGATTTGGGGTTAGGTTTAGATTTTAGGTTTAGATTTGGGGTTAGGTTTAGATTTTTGGTTTAGGTTTAGATTTTAGGTTTAGATTTGGGGTTAGGTTTAGATTTTAGGTTTAGATTTTAGGTTTAGATTTTAGGTTTAGATTTGGGGTTAGGTTTAGATTTTAGGTTTAGATTTGGGGTTAGGTTTAGATTTGGGGTTAGGTTTAGATTTTAGGTTTAGATTTGGGGTTAGGTTTAGATTTGGGGTTAGGTTTAGATTTTAGGTTTAGATTTGGGGTTAGGTTTAAATTTTAGGTTTAGATATGTGGTTAGGTTTAGATTTGGGGTTAGGTTTAGATTTTAGGTTTAGATTTCGGGTTAGGTTTAGATTTGGAGTTAGGTTTAGATTTTAGGTTTAGATTTGGGGTTAGGTTTAGATTTCAGGTTTAGATTTGGGGTTAGGTTTAGATTTTAGGTTTAGATTTGGGGTTAGGTGTAGATTTGGGGTTAGGTTTAGATTTTAGGTTTAGATTTGGGGTTAGGTTTAGATTTTAGGTTTAGATTTTAGGTTTAGATTTGGGGTTAGATTTAGATTTTAGGTTTAGAATTGGGGTTAGGTTTAGATTTTAGGTTTAGATTTGGGGTTAGGTTTAGATTTGGGGTTAGGTTTAGATTTTAGGTTTAGATTTGGGGTTAGGTTTAGATTTCGGGTTAGGTTTAGATTTTAGGTTTAGATTTGGGGTTAGGTTTAGATTTGGGGTTAGGTTTAGATTTTAGGTTTAGATTTGGGGTTAGGTTTAGATTTTAGGTTTAGATTTGGGGTTAGGTGTAGATTTGGGGTTAGGTTTAGATTTTAGGTTTAGATTTGGGGTTAGGTTTAGATTTTAGGTTTAGATTTTAGGTTTAGATTTGGGGTTAGGTTTAGATTTTAGGTTTAGATTTGGGGTTAGGTTTAGATTTTAGGTTTATATTTGGGGTAAGGTTTAGATTTGGGGTTAGGTTTAGATTTTAGGTTTAGATTTGGGGTTAGGTTTAGATTTGGGGTTAGGTTTAGATTTTAGGTTTAGATTTGGGGTTAGGTTTAAATGTTAGGTTTAGATATGTGGTTAGTTTTAGATTTGGGGTTAGGTTTAGATTTTAGGTTTAGATTTGGGGTTAGGTTTAGATTTGGAGTTAGGTTTAGATTTTAGGTTTAGATTTGGGGTTAGGTTTAGATTTCAGGTTTAGATTTGGGGTTAGGTTTAGATTTTAGGTTTGGATTTGGGGTTAGGTTTAGATTTTACGTTTAGATTTGGGGTTAGGTTTAGATTTTAGGTTTAGATTTGGGGTTAGGTTTAGATTTGGGGTTAGGTTTAGATTTTAGGTTTAGATTTGGGGTTAGGTTTAGATTTGGGGTTACGTTTAGATTTTAGGTTTAGATTTGGGGTTAGGTTTAGATTTTAGGTTTAGATTTGGGGTTAGGTTTAGATTTGGGGTTAGGTTTAGATTTTAGGTTTAGATTTGGGGTTAGGTTTAGATTTTAGGTTTAGATTTGGGGTTAGGTTTAGATTTGGGGTTAGGTTTAGATTTTAGGTTTAGATTTGGGGTTAGGTTTAGATTTTAGGTTTAGATATGGGGTTAGGTTTAGATTTGGGGTTAGGTTTAGATTTTAGGTTTAGATTTGGGGTTAGGTTTAGATTTTAGGTTTAGATTTGGGGTTAGGTTTAGATTTTAGGTTTAGATTTTAGGTTTATATTTGGGGTAAGGCTTAGATTTGGGGTTAGGTTTAGATTTTAGGTTTAGATTTGGGGTTAGGTTTAGATTTTAGGTTTAGATTTGGGGTTAGGTTTAGATTTTAGGTTTAGATTTTAGGTTTATATTTGGGGTAAGGCTTAGATTTGGGGTTAGGTTTAGATTTTAGGTTTAGATTTGGGGTTAGGTTTAGATTTGGGGTTAGGTTTAGATTTTTGGTTTAGATTTGGGGTTAGGTTTAGATTTTAGATTTAGATATGGGGTTAGGTTTAGATTTGGGGTTAGGTTTAGATTTTAGGTTTAGATTTGGGGTTAGGTTTAGATTTGGGGTTAGGTTTAGATTTTAGGTTTAGATTTGGGGTTAGGTTTAGATTTTAGGTTTAGATTTGGGGTTAGGTGTAGATTTGGGGTTAGGTTTAGATTTTAGGTTTAGATTTGGGGTTAGGTTTAGATTTTAGGTTTAGATTTGGGGTTAGGTTTAGATTTTAGGTTTGGATTTGGGGTTAGGTTTAGATTTTACGTTTAGATTTGGGGTTAGGTTTAGACTTGGGTTTAGGTTTAGATTTTAGGTTTAGATTTGGGGTTAGGTTTAGATTATAGGTTTAGATTTGGGGTTAGGTTTAGATTTAAGGTTTAGATTTGGGGTTAGGTTTAGATTTGGGGTTAGGTTTAGATTTTTGGTTTAGATTTGGGGTTAGGTTTAGATTTTAGGTTTAGATTTGGGGTTAGGTTTAGATTTTAGGTTTAGATTTGGGGTTAGGTTTAGATTTTAGGTTTAGATTTGGGGTTAGGTTTAGATTTTAGGTTTAGATTTTAGGTTTAGATTTGGGGTTAGGTTTAAATTTTAGGTTTAGATTTGGGGTTAGGTTTAGATTTTAGGTTTAGATTTGGGGTTAGGTTTAGATTTGAGGTTTATATTTGGGGTAAGGTTTAGATTTGGGGTTAGGTTTAGATTTTAGGTTAAGATTTGGGGTTAGGTTTAGATTTGGGGTTAGGTTTAGATTTTAGGTTTAGATTTGGGGTTAGGTTTAAATTTTAGGTTTAGATATGTGGTTAGATTTAGATTTGGGGTTAGGTTTAGATTTTAGGTTTAGATTTGGGGTTAGGTTTAGATTTGGAGTTAGGTTTAGATTTTAGGATTAGATTTGGGGTTAGGTTTAGATTTCAGGTTTAGATTTGGGGTTAGGTTTAGATTTTAGGTTTAGATTTGGGGTTAGGTGTAGATTTGGGGTTAGGTTTAGATTTTAGGTTTAGATTTGGGGTTAGGTTTAGATTTTAGGTTTAGATTTTAGGTTTAGATATGGGGTTAGGTTTAGATTTTAGGTTTAGAATTGGGGTTAGGTTTAGATTTTAGGTTTAGATTTGGGGTTAGGTTTAGATTTGGGGTTAGGTTTAGATTTTAGGTTTAGATTTGGGGTTAGGTTTAGATTTGGGGTTAGGTTTAGATTTTTGGTTTAGATTTGGGGTTAGGTTTAGATTTGGGGTTAGGTTTAGATTTTAGGTTTAGATTTGGGGTTAGGTTTAGATTTGGGGTTAGGTTTAGATTTTAGGTTTAGATTTGGGGTTAGGTTTAGATTTTAGGTTTAGATTTGGGGTTAGGTTTAGATTTTAGGTTTAGATTTGGGGTTAGGTTTAGATTTTAGGTTTAGATTTGGGGTTAGGTTTAGATTTTAGGTTTATATTTGGGGTAAGGTTTAGATTTGGGGTTAGGTTTAGATTTTAGGTTTAGATTTGGGGTTAGGTTTAGATTTGGGGTTAGGTTTAGATTTTAGTTTTAGATTTGGGGTTAGGTTTAAATTTTAGGTTTAGATATGTGGTTAGGTTTAGATTTGGGGTTAGGTTTAGATTTTAGGTTTAGATTTGGGGTTAGGTTTAGATTTTAGGTTTAGATTTTAGGTTTAGATATGGGGTTAGGTTTAGATTTGGGATTAGGTTTAGATTTTAGGTTTAGATTTGGGGTTAGGTTTAGATTTTAGGTTTAGGTTTGGGGTTAGGTTTAGATTTTAGGTTTAGATTTGGGGTTAGGTTTAGATTTTAGGTTTGGATTTGGGGTTAGGTTTAGATTTGGGGTTAGGTTTAGATTTAGGTTTAGATTTGGGGTTAGGTTTAGATTTGGGGTTAGGTTTAGATTTTAGGTTTAGATTTGGGGTTAGGTTTAGATTTTAGGTTTAGATTTGGGGTTAGGTTTAGATTTGGGGTTAGGTTTAGATTTTAGGTTTAGATTTGGGGTTAGGTTTAGATTTTAGGTTTAGATTTTAGGTTTAGATTTGGGGTTAGGTTTAGATTTTAGGTTTATATTTGGGGTAAGGTTTAGATTTGGGGTTAGGTTTAGATTTTAGGTTTAGATTTGGGGTTAGGTTTAGATTTGGGGTTAGGTTTAGATTTTAGGTTTAGATTTGGGGTTAGGTTTAAATTTTAGGTTTAGATATGTGGTTAGGTTTAGATTTGGGGTTAGGTTTAGATTTAAGGTTTAGATTTGGGGTTAGGTTTAGATTTGGAGTTAGGTTTAGATTTTAGGTTTAGATTTGGGGTTAGGTTTAGATTTCAGGTTTAGATTTGGGGTTAGGTTTAGATTTTAGGTTTAGATTTGGGGTTAGGTTTGGATTTTAGGTTTAGATTTGGGGTTAGGTTTAGATTTGGGGTTAGGTTTAGATTTTAGGTTTAGATTTGGGGTTAGGTTTAGATTTGGGGTTAGGTTTAGATTTTAGGTTTAGATTTGGGGTTAGGTTTAGATTTTAGGTTTAGATTTTAGGTTTAGATTTGTGGTTAGGTTTAGATTTTAGTTTTAGATTTGGGGTTAGGTTTAGATTTTAGGTTTAGATTTGGGGTGAGGTTTAGATTTTAGGTTTAGATTTTAGGTTTAGATTTGGGGTTAGGTTTAGATTTTAGGTTTAGATTTGGGGTAAGGTTTAGATTTTAGGTTTAGATTTGGGGTTAGGTTTAGACTTGGGGTTAGGTTTAAATTTTAGTTTTAGATATGTGGTTAGGTTTAGATTTGGGGTTAGGTTTAGATTTTAGGTTTAGATTTGGGGTTAGGTTTAGATTTGGAGTTAGGTTTAGATTTTAGGTTTAGATTTGGGGTTAGGTTTAGATTTCAGGTTTAGATTTGGGGTTAGGTTTAGATTTTAGGTTTAGATTTGGGGTTAGGTGTAGATTTGGGGTTAGGTTTAGATTTTAGATTTAGATTTGGGGTTAGGTTTAGATTTGGGGTTAGGTTTAGATTTTAGGTTTAGATTTGGGGTTAGGTTTAGATTTTAGGTTTAGATTTGGGGTTAGGTTTAGATTTTAGGTTTAGATTTGGGGTTAGGTTTAGATTTGGGGTTAGGTTTAGATTTTAGGTTTAGATATGGGGTTAGGTTTAGATTTGGGGTTAGGTTTAGATTTTTGGTTTAGATTTGGGGTTAGGTTTAGATTTTAGGTTTAGATATGGGGTTAGGTTTAGATTTGGGGTTAGGTTTAGATTTTAGGTTTAGATTTGGGGTTAGGTTTAGATTTTAGGTTTAGATTTGGGGTAAGGTGTAGATTTGGGGTTAGGTTTAGATTTTAGGTTTAGATTTGGGGTTAGGTTTAGATTTTAGGTTTAGATTTGGGGTTAGGTTTAGATTTTAGGTTTGGATTTGGGGTTAGGTTTAGATTTTACGTTTAGATTTGGGGTTAGGTTTAGACTTGGGTTTAGGTTTAGATTTTAGGTTTAGATTTGGGGTTAGGTTTAGATTATAGGTTTAGATTTGGGGTTAGGTTTAGATTTAAGGTTTAGATTTGGGGTTAGGTTTAGATTTGGGGTTAGGTTTAGATTTTTGGTTTAGATTTGGGGTTAGGTTTAGATTTGGGGTTAGGTTTAGATTTTAGGTTTAGATTTGGGGTTAGGTTTAGATTTTAGGTTTAGATTTTAGGTTTAGATTTGGGGTTAGGTTTAAATTTTAGGTTTAGATTTGGGGTTAGGTTTAGATTTTAGGTTTAGATTTGGGGTTAGGTTTAGATTTGAGGTTTATATTTGGGGTAAGGTTTAGATTTGGGGTTAGGTTTAGATTTTAGGTTTAGATTTTTGGTTAGGTTTAGATTTGGGGTTAGGTTTAGATTTTTGGTTTAGATTTGGGGTTAGGTTTAAATTTTAGGTTTAGATATGTGGTTAGGTTTAGATTTGGGGTTAGGTTTAGATTTTAGGTTTAGATTTGGGGTTAGGTTTAGATTTGGGGTTAGGTTTAGATTTTAGGTATAGATTTGGGGTTAGGTTTAGATTTCAGGTTTAGATTTGGGGTTAGGTTTAGATTTTAGGTTTAGATTTGGGGTTAGGTGTAGATTTGGGATTAGGTTTAGATTTTTGGTTTAGATTTGGGGTTAGGTTTAGATTTGGGGTTAGGTTTAGATTTTTGGTTTAGATTTGGGGTTAGGTTTAGATTTGGGGTTAGGTTTAGATTTTAGGTTTAGATTTGGGGTTAGGTTTAGATTTTAGGTTTAGATTTGGGGTTAGGTTTAGATTTTAGGTTTAGATTTGGGGTTAGGTTTAGATTTTAGGTTTAGATTTGGGGTTAGGTTTAGATTTTAGGTTTATATTTGGGGTAAGGTTTAGATTTGGGGTTAGGTTTAGATTTTAGGTTTAGATTTGGGGTTAGGTTTAGATTTGGGGTTAGGTTTAGATTTTAGGTTTAGATTTGGGGTTAGGTTTAAATTTTAGGTTTAGATATGTGGTTAGGTTTAGATTTGGGGTTAGGTTTAGATTTTAGGTTTAGATTTGGGGTTAGGTTTAGATTTGGGGTTAGGTTTAGATTTTAGGTTTAGATTTTAGGTTTAGATATGGGGTTAGGTTTAAATTTTAGGTTTAGATATGTGGTTAGGTTTAGATTTGGGGTTAGGTTTAGATTTTAGGTTTGGATTTGGGGTTAGGTTTAGATTTTACGTTTAGATTTGGGGTTAGGTTTAGACTTGGGTTTAGGTTTAGATTTTAGGTTTAGATTTGGGGTTAGGTTTAGATTATAGGTTTAGATTTGGGGTTAGGTTTAGATTTAAGGTTTAGATTTGGGGTTAGGTTTAGATTTGGGGTTAGGTTTAGATTTTTGGTTTAGATTTGGGGTTAGGTTTAGATTTGGGGTTAGGTTTAGATTTTAGGTTTAGATTTGGGGTTAGGTTTAGATTTTAGGTTTAGATATGGGGTTAGGTTTACATTTGTGGTTAGGTTTAGATTTTAGGTTTAGATTTGGGGTTAGGTTTAAATTTGGGGTTAGGTTTAGATTTTAGGTTTAGATTTGGGGTTAGGTTTAGATTTTAGGTTTAGATTTGGGGTTAGGTTTAGATTTTAGGTTTAGATTTGGGGTTAGGTTTAGATTATAGGTTTAGATTTGGGGTTAGGTTTAGATTTAAGGTTTAGATTTGGGGTTAGGTTTAGATTTGGGGTTAGGTTTAGATTTTTGGTTTAGATTTGGGGTTAGGTTTAGATTTGGGGTTAGGTTTAGATTTTAGGTTTAGATTTGGGGTTAGGTTTAGATTTTAGGTTTAGATATGGGGTTAGGTTTACATTTGTGGTTAGGTTTAGATTTTAGGTTTAGATTTGGGGTTAGGTTTAAATTTGGGGTTAGGTTTAGATTTTAGGTTTAGATTTGGGGTTAGGTTTAGATTTTAGGTTTAGATTTGGGGTTAGGTTTAGATTTTAGGTTTAGATTTGGGGTTAGGTGTAGATTTGGGGTTAGGTTTAGATTTTAGGTTTAGATTTGGGGTTAGGTTTAGATTTTAGGTTTAGATTTTAGGTTTAGATATGGGGTTAGGTTTAGATTTAAGGTTTAGAATTGGGGTTAGGTTTAGATTTTAGGTTTAGATTTGGGGTTAGGTTTAGATTTGGGGTTAGGTTTAGATTTTAGGTTTAGATTTGGGGTTAGGTTTAGATTTTTGGTTTAGGTTTAGATTTTAGGTTTAGATTTGGGGTTAGGTTTAGATTTTAGGTTTAGATTTTAGGTTTAGATTTTAGGTTTAGATTTTAGGTTTAGATTTGGGGTTAGGTTTAGATTTTAGGTTTAGATTTGGGGTTAGGTTTAGATTTGGGGTTAGGTTTAGATTTTAGGTTTAGATTTGGGGTTAGGTTTAGATTTGGGGTTAGGTTTAGATTTTAGGTTTAGATTTGGGGTTAGGTTTAAATTTTAGGTTTAGATATGTGGTTAGGTTTAGATTTGGGGTTAGGTTTAGATTTTAGGTTTAGATTTCGGGTTAGGTTTAGATTTGGAGTTAGGTTTAGATTTTAGGTTTAGATTTGGGGTTAGGTTTAGATTTCAGGTTTAGATTTGGGGTTAGGTTTAGATTTTAGGTTTAGATTTGGGGTTAGGTGTAGATTTGGGGTTAGGTTTAGATTTTAGGTTTAGATTTGGGGTTAGGTTTAGATTTTAGGTTTAGATTTTAGGTTTAGATTTGGGGTTAGATTTAGATTTTAGGTTTAGAATTGGGGTTAGGTTTAGATTTTAGGTTTAGATTTGGGGTTAGGTTTAGATTTGGGGTTAGGTTTAGATTTTAGGTTTAGATTTGGGGTTAGGTTTAGATTTCGGGTTAAGTTTAGATTTTAGGTTTAGATTTGGGGTTAGGTTTAGATTTGGGGTTAGGTTTAGATTTTAGGTTTAGATTTGGGGTTAGGTTTAGATTTTAGGTTTAGATTTGGGGTTAGGTTTAGATTTTAGGTTTAGATTTGGGGTTAGGTTTAGATTTTAGGTTTATATTTGGGGTAAGGTTTAGATTTGGGGTTAGGTTTAAATTTTAGGTTTAGATATGTGGTTAGGTTTAGATTTGGGGTTAGGTTTAGATTTTAGGTTTAGATTTGGGGTTAGGTTTAGATTTGGAGTTAGGTTTAGATTTTAGGTTTAGATTTGGGGTTAGGTTTAGATTTTAGGTTTAGATTTGGGGTTAGGTGTAGATTTGGGGTTAGGTTTAGATTTTAGGTTTAGATTTGGGGTTAGGTTTAGATTTAAGGTTTAGATTTTAGGTTTGGATATGGGGTTAGGATTAGATTTTAGGTTTAGAATTGGGGTTAGGTTTAGACTTGGGTTTAGGTTTAGATTTTAGGTTTAGATTTGGGGTTAGGTTTAGATTATAGGTTTAGATTTGGGGTTAGGTTTAGATTTAAGGTTTAGATTTGGGGTTAGGTTTAGATTTGGGGTTAGGTTTAGATTTTTGGTTTAGATTTGGGGTTAGGTTTAGATTTGGGGTTAGGTATAGATTTTAGGTTTAGATTTGGGGTTAGGTTTAGATTTTAGGTTTAGATTTGGGGTTAGGTTTAGATTTTAGGTTTAGATTTTAGGTTTAGATTTGGGGTTAGGTTTAAATTTTAGGTTTAGATTTGGGGTTAGGTTTAGATTTTAGGTTTAGATTTGGGGTTAGGTTTAGATTTGAGGTTTATATTTGGGGTAAGGTTTAGATTTGGGGTTAGGTTTAGATTTTAGGTTTAGATTTTTGGTTAGGTTTAGATTTGGGGTTAGGTTTAGATTTTTGGTTTAGATTTGGGGTTAGATTTAAATTTTAGGTTTAGATATGTGGTTAGGTTTAGATTTGGGGTTAGGTTTAGATTTTAGGTTTAGATTTGGGGTTAGGTTTAGATTTTAGGTTTAGATTTGGGGTTAGGTTTAGATTTTAGGTATAGATTTGGGGTTAGGTTTAGATTTCAGGTTTAGATTTGGGGTTAGGTTTAGATTTTAGGTTTAGATTTGGGGTTAGGTGTAGATTTGGGATTAGGTTTAGATTTTTGGTTTAGATTTGGGGTTAGGTTTAGATTTGGGGTTAGGTTTAGATTTTTGGTTTAGATTTGGGGTTAGGTTTAGATTTGGGGTTAGGTTTAGATTTTAGGTTTAGATTTGGGGTTAGGTTTAGATTTTAGGTTTAGATTTGGGGTTAGGTTTAGATTTTAGGTTTAGATTTGGGGTTAGGTTTAGATTTTAGGTTTAGATTTGGGGTTAGGTTTAGATTTTAGGTTTATATTTGGGGTAAGGTTTAGATTTGGGGTTAGGTTTAGATTTTAGGTTTAGATTTGGGGTTAGGTTTAGATTTGGGGTTAGGTTTAGATTTTAGGTTTAGATTTGGGGTTAGGTTTAAATTTTAGGTTTAGATATGTGGTTAGGTTTAGATTTGGGGTTAGGTTTAGATTTTAGGTTTAGATTTGGGGTTAGGTTTAGATTTGGGGTTAGGTTTAGATTTTAGGTTTAGATTTTAGGTTTAGATATGGGGTTAGGTTTAAATTTTAGGTTTAGATATGTGGTTAGGTTTAGATTTGGGGTTAGGTTTAGATTTTAGGTTTAGATTTGGGGTTAGGTGTAGATTTGGGGTTAGGTTTAGATTTTAGGTTTAGATTTGGGGTTAGGTTTAGATTTTAGGTTTAGATTTGGGGTTAGGTTTAGATTTTAGGTTTGGATTTGGGGTTAGGTTTAGATTTTACGTTTAGATTTGGGGTTAGGTTTAGACTTGGGTTTAGGTTTAGATTTTAGGTTTAGATTTGGGGTTAGGTTTAGATTATAGGTTTAGATTTGGGGTTAGGTTTAGATTTAAGGTTTAGATTTGGGGTTAGGTTTAGATTTGGGGTTAGGTTTAGATTTTTGGTTTAGATTTGGGGTTAGGTTTAGATTTGGGGTTAGGTTTAGATTTTAGGTTTAGATTTGGGGTTAGGTTTAGATTTTAGGTTTAGATATGGGGTTAGGTTTACATTTGTGGTTAGGTTTAGATTTTAGGTTTAGATTTGGGGTTAGGTTTAAATTTGGGGTTAGGTTTAGATTTTAGGTTTAGATTTGGGGTTAGGTTTAGATTTTAGGTTTAGATTTGGGGTTAGGTTTAGATTTTAGGTTTAGATTTGGGGTTAGGTTTAGATTTTAGGTTTAGATTTGGGGTTAGGTTTAGATTATAGGTTTAGATTTGGGGTTAGGTTTAGATTTAAGGTTTAGATTTGGGGTTAGGTTTAGATTTGGGGTTAGGTTTAGATTTTTGGTTTAGATTTGGGGTTAGGTTTAGATTTGGGGTTAGGTTTAGATTTTAGGTTTAGATTTGGGGTTAGGTTTAGATTTTAGGTTTAGATATGGGGTTAGGTTTACATTTGTGGTTAGGTTTAGATTTTAGGTTTAGATTTGGGGTTAGGTTTAAATTTGGGGTTAGGTTTAGATTTTAGGTTTAGATTTGGGGTTAGGTTTAGATTTTAGGTTTAGATTTGGGGTTAGGTTTAGATTTTAGGTTTAGATTTGGGGTTAGGTGTAGATTTGGGGTTAGGTTTAGATTTTAGGTTTAGATTTGGGGTTAGGTTTAGATTTTAGGTTTAGATTTTAGGTTTAGATATGGGGTTAGGTTTAGATTTAAGGTTTAGAATTGGGGTTAGGTTTAGATTTTAGGTTTAGATTTGGGGTTAGGTTTAGATTTGGGGTTAGGTTTAGATTTTAGGTTTAGATTTGGGGTTAGGTTTAGATTTTTGGTTTAGGTTTAGATTTTAGGTTTAGATTTGGGGTTAGGTTTAGATTTTAGGTTTAGATTTTAGGTTTAGATTTTAGGTTTAGATTTTAGGTTTAGATTTGGGGTTAGGTTTAGATTTTAGGTTTAGATTTGGGGTTAGGTTTAGATTTGGGGTTAGGTTTAGATTTTAGGTTTAGATTTGGGGTTAGGTTTAGATTTGGGGTTAGGTTTAGATTTTAGGTTTAGATTTGGGGTTAGGTTTAAATTTTAGGTTTAGATATGTGGTTAGGTTTAGATTTGGGGTTAGGTTTAGATTTTAGGTTTAGATTTCGGGTTAGGTTTAGATTTGGAGTTAGGTTTAGATTTTAGGTTTAGATTTGGGGTTAGGTTTAGATTTCAGGTTTAGATTTGGGGTTAGGTTTAGATTTTAGGTTTAGATTTGGGGTTAGGTGTAGATTTGGGGTTAGGTTTAGATTTTAGGTTTAGATTTGGGGTTAGGTTTAGATTTTAGGTTTAGATTTTAGGTTTAGATTTGGGGTTAGATTTAGATTTTAGGTTTAGAATTGGGGTTAGGTTTAGATTTTAGGTTTAGATTTGGGGTTAGGTTTAGATTTGGGGTTAGGTTTAGATTTTAGGTTTAGATTTGGGGTTAGGTTTAGATTTCGGGTTAAGTTTAGATTTTAGGTTTAGATTTGGGGTTAGGTTTAGATTTGGGGTTAGGTTTAGATTTTAGGTTTAGATTTGGGGTTAGGTTTAGATTTTAGGTTTAGATTTGGGGTTAGGTTTAGATTTTAGGTTTAGATTTGGGGTTAGGTTTAGATTTTAGGTTTATATTTGGGGTAAGGTTTAGATTTGGGGTTAGGTTTAAATTTTAGGTTTAGATATGTGGTTAGGTTTAGATTTGGGGTTAGGTTTAGATTTTAGGTTTAGATTTGGGGTTAGGTTTAGATTTGGAGTTAGGTTTAGATTTTAGGTTTAGATTTGGGGTTAGGTTTAGATTTTAGGTTTAGATTTGGGGTTAGGTGTAGATTTGGGGTTAGGTTTAGATTTTAGGTTTAGATTTGGGGTTAGGTTTAGATTTAAGGTTTAGATTTTAGGTTTGGATATGGGGTTAGGTTTAGATTTTAGGTTTAGAATTGGGGTTAGGTTTAGATTTTAGGTTTAGATTTGGGGTTAGGTTTAGATTTGGGGTTAGGTTTAGATTTTAGGTTTAGATTTGGGGTTAGGTTTAGATTTGGGGTTAGGTTTAGATTTTAGGTTTAGATTTGGGGTTAGGTTTAGATTTTAGGTTTAGATTTGGGGTTAGGTTTAGATTTGGGGTTATGTTTAGATTTTAGGTTTAGATTTGGGGTTAGGTGTAGATTTGGGGTTAGGTTTAGATTTTAGGTTTAGATTTGGGGTTAGGTTTAGATTTTAGGTTTAGATTTTAGGTTTAGATTTGGGGTTAGGTTTAGATTTTAGGTTTAGATTTGGGGTTAGGTTTAGATTTTAGGTTTATATTTGGGGTAAGGTTTAGATTTGGGGTTAGGTTTAGATTTTAGGTTTAGATTTGGGGTTAGGTTTAGATTTGGGGTTAGGTTTAGATTTTAGGTTTAGATTTGGGGTTAGGTTTAAATTTTAGGTTTGGATATGTGGTTAGTTTTAGATTTGGGGTTAGGTTTAGATTTTAGGTTTAGATTTGGGGTTAGGTTTAGATTTGGAGTTAGGTTTAGATTTTAGGTTTAGATTTGGGGTTAGGTTTAGATTTCAGGTTTAGATTTGGGGTTAGGTTTAGATTTTAGGTTTGGATTTGGGGTTAGGTTTAGATTTTACGTTTAGATTTGGGGTTAGGTTTAGATTTTAGGTTTAGATTTGGGGTTAGGTTTAGATTTGGGGTTAGGTTTAGATTTTAGGTTTAGATTTGGGGTTAGGTTTAGATTTGGGGTTACGTTTAGATTTTAGGTTTAGATTTGGGGTTAGGTTTAGATTTTAGGTTTAGATTTGGGGTTAGGTTTAGATTTGGGGTTAGGTTTAGATTTTAGGTTTAGATTTGGGGTTAGGTTTAGATTTTAGGTTTAGATTTGGGGTTAGGTTTAGATTTGGGGTTAGGTTTAGATTTTAGGTTTAGATTTGGGGTTAGGTTTAGATTTTAGGTTTAGATATGGGGTTAGGTTTAGATTTGGGGTTAGGTTTAGATTTTAGGTTTAGATTTGGGGTTAGGTTTAGATTTTAGGTTTAGATTTGGGGTTAGGTTTAGATTTTAGGTTTAGATTTGGGGTTAGGTTTACATTTTAGGTTTATATTTGGGGTTAGGTTTAGATTTTAGGTTTAGATTTGGGGTTAGGTTTAGATTTTAGGTTTAGATTTGGGGTTAGGTTTAGATTTTAGGTTTAGATTTTAGGTTTATATTTGGGGTAAGGCTTAGATTTGGGGTTAGGTTTAGATTTTAGGTTTAGATTTGGGGTTAGGTTTAGATTTGGGGTTAGGTTTAGATTTTTGGTTTAGATTTGGGGTTAGGTTTAGATTTTAGGTTTAGATATGGGGTTAGGTTTAGATTTGGGGTTAGGTTTAGATTTTAGGTTTAGATTTGGGGTTAGGTTTAGATTTGGGGTTAGGTTTAGATTTTAGGTTTAGATTTGGGGTTAGGTTTAGATTTTAGGTTTAGATTTGGGGTTAGGTGTAGATTTGGGGTTAGGTTTAGATTTTAGGTTTAGATTTGGGGTTAGGTTTAGATTTTAGGTTTAGATTTGGGGTTAGGTTTAGATTTTAGGTTTGGATTTGGGGTTAGGTTTAGATTTTACGTTTAGATTTGGGGTTAGGTTTAGACTTGGGTTTAGGTTTAGATTTTAGGTTTAGATTTGGGGTTAGGTTTAGATTATAGGTTTAGATTTGGGGTTAGGTTTAGATTTAAGGTTTAGATTTGGGGTTAGGTTTAGATTTGGGGTTAGGTTTAGATTTTTGGTTTAGATTTGGGGTTAGGTTTAGATTTGGGGTTAGGTTTAGATTTTAGGTTTAGATTTGGGGTTAGGTTTAGATTTTAGGTTTAGATTTGGGGTTAGGTTTAGATTTTAGGTTTAGATTTGGGGTTAGGTTTAGATTTTAGGTTTAGATTTTAGGTTTAGATTTGGGGTTAGGTTTAAATTTTAGGTTTAGATTTGGGGTTAGGTTTAGATTTTAGGTTTAGATTTGGGGTTAGGTTTAGATTTGAGGTTTATATTTGGGGTAAGGTTTAGATTTGGGGTTAGGTTTAGATTTTAGGTTTAGATTTGGGGTTAGGTTTAGATTTGGGGTTAGGTTTAGATTTTAGGTTTAGATTTGGGGTTAGGTTTAAATTTTAGGTTTAGATATGTGGTTAGGTTTAGATTTGGGGTTAGGTTTAGATTTTAGGTTTAGATTTGGGGTTAGGTTTAGATTTGGAGTTAGGTTTAGATTTTAGGATTAGATTTGGGGTTAGGTTTAGATTTCAGGTTTAGATTTGGGGTTAGGTTTAGATTTTAGGTTTAGATTTGGGGTTAGGTGTAGATTTGGGGTTAGGTTTAGATTTTAGGTTTAGATTTGGGGTTAGGTTTAGATTTTAGGTTTAGATTTTAGGTTTAGATATGGGGTTAGGTTTAGATTTTAGGTTTAGAATTGGGGTTAGGTTTAGATTTTAGGTTTAGATTTGGGGTTAGGTTTAGATTTGGGGTTAGGTTTAGATTTTAGGTTTAGATTTGGGGTTAGGTTTAGATTTGGGGTTAGGTTTAGATTTTTGGTTTAGATTTGGGGTTAGGTTTAGATTTGGGGTTAGGTTTAGATTTTTGGTTTAGATTTGGGGTTAGGTTTAGATTTGGGGTTAGGTTTAGATTTTAGGTTTAGATTTGGGGTTAGGTTTAGATTTTAGGTTTAGATTTGGGGTTAGGTTTAGATTTTAGGTTTAGATTTGGGGTTAGGTTTAGATTTTAGGTTTAGATTTGGGGTTAGGTTTAGATTTTAGGTTTATATTTGGGGTAAGGTTTAGATTTGGGGTTAGGTTTAGATTTTAGGTTTAGATTTGGGGTTAGGTTTAGATTTGGGGTTAGGTTTAGATTTTAGTTTTAGATTTGGGGTTAGGTTTAAATTTTAGGTTTAGATATGTGGTTAGGTTTAGATTTGGGGTTAGGTTTAGATTTTAGGTTTAGATTTGGGGTTAGGTTTAGATTTTAGGTTTAGAATTTAGGTTTAGATATGGGGTTAGGTTTAGATTTGGGATTAGGTTTAGATTTTAGGTTTAGATTTGGGGTTAGGTTTAGATTTTAGGTTTAGGTTTGGGGTTAGGTTTAGATTTTAGGTTTAGATTTGGGGTTAGGTTTAGATTTTAGGTTTGGATTTGGGGTTAGGTTTAGATTTGGGGTTAGGTTTAGATTTAGGTTTAGATTTGGGGTTAGGTTTAGATTTGGGGTTAGGTTTAGATTTTAGGTTTAGATTTGGGGTTAGGTTTAGATTTTAGGTTTAGATTTGGGGTTAGGTTTAGATTTGGGGTTAGGTTTAGATTTTAGGTTTAGATTTGGGGTTAGGTTTAGATTTTAGGTTTAGATTTTAGGTTTAGATTTGGGGTTAGGTTTAGATTTTAGGTTTATATTTGGGGTAAGGTTTAGATTTGGGGTTAGGTTTAGATTTTAGGTTTAGATTTGGGGTTAGGTTTAGATTTGGGGTTAGGTTTAGATTTTAGGTTTAGATTTGGGGTTAGGTTTAAATTTTAGGTTTAGATATGTGGTTAGGTTTAGATTTGGGGTTAGGTTTAGATTTAAGGTTTAGATTTGGGGTTAGGTTTAGATTTGGAGTTAGGTTTAGATTTTAGGTTTAGATTTGGGGTTAGGTTTAGATTTCAGGTTTAGATTTGGGGTTAGGTTTAGATTTGGGGTTAGGTTTAGATTTTAGGTTTAGATTTGGGGTTAGGTTTGGATTTTAGGTTTAGATTTGGGGTTAGGTTTAGATTTGGGGTTAGGTTTAGATTTTAGGTTTAGATTTGGGGTTAGGTTTAGATTTGGGGTTAGGTTTAGATTTTAGGTTTAGATTTGGGGTTAGGTTTAGATTTTAGGTTTAGATTTTAGGTTTAGATTTGGGGTTAGGTTTAGATTTTAGGTTTAGATTTGGGGTTAGGTTTAGATTTTAGGTTTAGATTTGGGGTGAGGTTTAGATTTTAGGTTTAGATTTTAGGTTTAGATTTGGGGTTAGGTTTAGATTTTAGGTTTAGATTTGGGGTAAGGTTTAGATTTTAGGTTTAGATTTGGGGTTAGGTTTAGACTTGGGGTTAGGTTTAAATTTTAGTTTTAGATATGTGGTTAGGTTTAGATTTGGGGTTAGGTTTAGATTTTAGGTTTAGATTTGGGGTTAGGTTTAGATTTGGAGTTAGGTTTAGATTTTAGGTTTAGATTTGGGGTTAGGTTTAGATTTCAGGTTTAGATTTGGGGTTAGGTTTAGATTTTAGGTTTAGATTTGGGGTTAGGTGTAGATTTGGGGTTAGGTTTAGATTTTAGATTTAGATTTGGGGTTAGGTTTAGATTTGGGGTTAGGTTTAGATTTTAGGTTTAGATTTGGGGTTAGGTTTAGATTTTAGGTTTAGATTTGGGGTTAGGTTTAGATTTTAGGTTTAGATTTGGGGTTAGGTTTAGATTTGGGGTTAGGTTTAGATTTTAGGTTTAGATATGGGGTTAGGTTTAGATTTGGGGTTAGGTTTAGATTTTTGGTTTAGATTTGGGGTTAGGTTTAGATTTTAGGTTTAGATATGGGGTTAGGTTTAGATTTGGGGTTAGGTTTAGATTTTAGGTTTAGATTTGGGGTTAGGTTTAGATTTTAGGTTTAGATTTGGGGTAAGGTGTAGATTTGGGGTTAGGTTTAGATTTTAGGTTTAGATTTGGGGTTAGGTTTAGATTTTAGGTTTAGATTTGGGGTTAGGTTTAGATTTTAGGTTTGGATTTGGGGTTAGGTTTAGATTTTACGTTTAGATTTGGGGTTAGGTTTAGACTTGGGTTTAGGTTTAGATTTTAGGTTTAGATTTGGGGTTAGGTTTAGATTATAGGTTTAGATTTGGGGTTAGGTTTAGATTTAAGGTTTAGATTTGGGGTTAGGTTTAGATTTGGGGTTAGGTTTAGATTTTTGTTTTAGATTTGGGGTTAGGTTTAGATTTGGGGTTAGGTATAGATTTTAGGTTTAGATTTGGGGTTAGGTTTAGATTTTAGGTTTAGATTTGGGGTTAGGTTTAGATTTTAGGTTTAGATTTTAGGTTTAGATTTGGGGTTAGGTTTAAATTTTAGGTTTAGATTTGGGGTTAGGTTTAGATTTTAGGTTTAGATTTGGGGTTAGGTTTAGATTTGAGGTTTATATTTGGGGTAAGGTTTAGATTTGGGGTTAGGTTTAGATTTTAGGTTTAGATTTTTGGTTAGGTTTAGATTTGGGGTTAGGTTTAGATTTTTGGTTTAGATTTGGGGTTAGGTTTAAATTTTAGGTTTAGATATGTGGTTAGGTTTAGATTTGGGGTTAGGTTTAGATTTTAGGTTTAGATTTGGGGTTAGGTTTAGATTTGGGGTTAGGTTTAGATTTTAGGTATAGATTTGGGGTTAGGTTTAGATTTCAGGTTTAGATTTGGGGTTAGGTTTAGATTTTAGGTTTAGATTTGGGGTTAGGTGTAGATTTGGGATTAGGTTTAGATTTTTGGTTTAGATTTGGGGTTAGGTTTAGATTTGGGGTTAGGTTTAGATTTTTGGTTTAGATTTGGGGTTAGGTTTAGATTTGGGGTTAGGTTTAGATTTTAGGTTTAGATTTGGGGTTAGGTTTAGATTTTAGGTTTAGATTTGGGGTTAGGTTTAGATTTTAGGTTTAGATTTGGGGTTAGGTTTAGATTTTAGGTTTAGATTTGGGGTTAGGTTTAGATTTTAGGTTTATATTTGGGGTAAGGTTTAGATTTGGGGTTAGGTTTAGATTTTAGGTTTAGATTTGGGGTTAGGTTTAGATTTGGGGTTAGGTTTAGATTTTAGGTTTAGATTTGGGGTTAGGTTTAAATTTTAGGTTTAGATATGTGGTTAGGTTTAGATTTGGGGTTAGGTTTAGATTTTAGGTTTAGATTTGGGGTTAGGTTTAGATTTGGGGTTAGGTTTAGATTTTAGGTTTAGATTTTAGGTTTAGATATGGGGTTAGGTTTAAATTTTAGGTTTAGATATGTGGTTAGGTTTAGATTTGGGGTTAGGTTTAGATTTTAGGTTTAGATTTGGGGTTAGGTGTAGATTTGGGGTTAGGTTTAGATTTTAGGTTTAGATTTGGGGTTAGGTTTAGATTTTAGGTTTAGATTTGGGGTTAGGTTTAGATTTTAGGTTTGGATTTGGGGTTAGGTTTAGATTTTACGTTTAGATTTGGGGTTAGGTTTAGACTTGGGTTTAGGTTTAGATTTTAGGTTTAGATTTGGGGTTAGGTTTAGATTATAGGTTTAGATTTGGGGTTAGGTTTAGATTTAAGGTTTAGATTTGGGGTTAGGTTTAGATTTGGGGTTAGGTTTAGATTTTTGGTTTAGATTTGGGGTTAGGTTTAGATTTGGGGTTAGGTTTAGATTTTAGGTTTAGATTTGGGGTTAGGTTTAGATTTTAGGTTTAGATATGGGGTTAGGTTTACATTTGTGGTTAGGTTTAGATTTTAGGTTTAGATTTGGGGTTAGGTTTAAATTTGGGGTTAGGTTTAGATTTTAGGTTTAGATTTGGGGTTAGGTTTAGATTTTAGGTTTAGATTTGGGGTTAGGTTTAGATTTTAGGTTTAGATTTGGGGTTAGGTTTAGATTTTAGGTTTAGATTTGGGGTTAGGTGTAGATTTGGGGTTAGGTTTAGATTTTAGGTTTAGATTTGGGGTTAGGTTTAGATTTTAGGTTTAGATTTTAGGTTTAGATTTGGGGTTAGGTTTAGATTTTAGGTTTAGATTTGGGGTTTTGTTTTAGATTTTAGGTTTAGATTTGGGGTTAGGTTTAGATTTTAGGTTTAGATTTGGGGTTAGGTTTAGATTTTAGGTTTAGATATGGGGTTAGGTTTAGATTTGGGGTTAGGTTTAGATTTTAGGTTTAGATTTGGGGTTAGGTTTAGATTTGGGGTTAGGTTTAGATTTTAGGTTTAGATTTGGGGTTAGGTTTAGATTTTAGGTTTAGATTTGGGGTTAGGTTTAGATTTTAGGTTTAGATTTGGGATTAGGTTTAGATTTGGGGTTAGGTTTAGATTTTAGGTTTAGATTTGGGGTTAGGTTTAGATTTTAGGTTTACATTTGGAGTTAGGTTTAGATTTTAGGTTTAAATTTGGGGTTAGGTTTAGATTTTAGGTTTAGATTTGGGGTTAGGTTTAGATTTTAGGTTTACATTTGGGGTTAGGTTTAGATTTGGGGTTAGGTTTAGATTTTAGGTTTAGATTTGGGGTTAGGTTTAGATTTGGGGTTAGGTTTAGATTTTAGGTTTAGATTTGGGGTTAGGTTTAGATTTTAGGTTTAGATTTTAGGTTTAGATTTGGGGTTAGGTTTAGATTTTAGGTTTAGATTTGGGGTTAGGTTTAGATTTTAGGTGTAGATTTGGGGTTAGGTTTAGATTTAAGGTTTAGATTTGGGGTTAGGTTTAGATTTGGGGTTAGGTTTAGATTTTAGGTTTAGATTTGGGGTTAGGTTTAGATTTGGGGTTAGGTTTAGATTTTAGGTTTAGATTTGGGGTTAGGTTTAGATTTTAGGTTTAGATTTGGGGTTAGGTTTAGATTTTAGGTTTGGATTTGGGGTTAGGTTTAGATTTGGGGTTAGGTTTAGATTTTAGGTTTAGATTTGGGGTTAGGTTTAGATTTTAGGTTTAGATTTGGGGTTAGGTTTAGATTTTAGGTTTATATTTGGGGTAAGGTTTAGATTTGGGGTTAGGTTTAGATTTTAGGTTTAGATTTGGGGTTAGGTTTAGATTTGGGGTTAGGTTTAGATTTTAGGTTTAGATTTGGGGTTAGGTTTAGATTTGGGGTTAGGTTTAGATTTTAGGTTTAGATTTGGGGTTAGGTTTAGATTTGGAGTTAGGTTTAGATTTAGGTTTAGATTTGGGGTTAGGTTTAGATTTCAGGTTTAGATTTGGGGTTAGGTTTAGATTTTAGGTTTAGATTTGGGGTTAGGTTTAGATTTTAGGTTTAGATTTGGGGTTAGGTTTAGATTTGGGGTTAGGTTTAGATTTTAGGTTTAGATTTGGGGTTAGGTTTAGATTTGGGGTTAGGTTTAGATTTTAGGTTTAGATTTGGGGTTAGGTTTAGATTTTAGGTTTAGATTTGGGGTTAGGTTTAGATTTTAGATTTAGATTTGGGGTTAGGTTTAGATTTGGGGTTAGGTTTAGATTTTAGGTTTAGATTTGGGGTTAGGTTTAGATTTTAGGTTTAGATTTGGGGTTAGGTGTAGATTTGGGGTTAGGTTTAGATTTTAGGTTTAGATTTGGGGTTAGGTTTAGATTTTAGGTTTAGATTTTAGGTTTAGATTTGGGGTTAGGTTTAGATTTTAGGTTTAGATTTGGGGTTTTGTTTAGATTTTAGGTTTAGATTTGGGGTTAGGTTTAGATTTTAGGTTTAGATTTGGGGTTAGGTTTAGATTTGGGGTTAGGTTTAGATTTTAGGTTTAGATTTGGGGTTAGGTTTAGATTTGGGGTTAGGTTTAGATTTTAGGTTTAGATTTGGGGTTAGGTTTAGATTTTAGGTTTAGATATGGGGTTAGGTTTAGATTTGGGGTTAGGTTTAGATTTTAGGTTTAGATTTGGGGTTAGGTTTAGATTTGGGGTTAGGTTTAGATTTTAGGTTTAGATTTGGGGTTAGGTTTAGATTTGGGGTTAGGTGTAGATTTGGGGTTAGTTTTAGATTTTAGGTTTAGATTTGGGGTTAGGTTTAGATTTTTCGTTTAGATTTGGGGTTAGGTTTAGATTTGGGGTTAGGTTTAGATTTGGGGTTAGGTTTAGATTTTAGGTTTAGATTTGGGGTTAGGTTTAGATTTTAGGTTTAGATTTGGGGTTAGGTTTAGATTTTAGGTTTAGATTTGGGGTTAGGTTTATATTTTAGGTTTAGATTTGGGGTTAGGTTTAGATTTTAGGTTTAGATTTTAGGTTTAGATTTGGGGTTAGGTTTAGATTTTAGGTTTAGATTTTGGGTTAGGTTTAGATTTTAAGTTTAGAATTGGGGTTAGGTTTAGATTTTAGGTTTAGATTTGGGGTTAGGTTTAGATTTGGTGTTAGGCTTATATTTTATAATTAGATTTGGGGTTAGGTTTAGATTTGGGGTTAGGTTTAGATTTTAGGTTTAGATTTTAGGTTTAGATTTGGGGTTAGGTTTAGATTTTAGGTTTAGATTTGGGGTTAGGTTTAGATTTTAAGTTTAGATTTGCGGTTAGGTTTAGATTTTAGGTTTAGATTTGGGGTTAGGTTTAGATTTGGGGTTAGGTTTATATTTTAGGATTAGATTTGGGGTTAGGTTTAGATTTGGGGTTAGGTTTAGATTTTAGGTTTAGATTTGGGGTTAGGTTTAGATTTTAGGTTTAGATTTTAGGTTTAGATTTGGGGTTAGGTTTAGATTTTAGGTTTAGATTTGGGGTTAGGTTTAGATTTTAGGTTTGGATTTGGGGTTAGGTTTAGATTTGGGGTTAGGTTTAGATTTTAGGTTTAGATTTGGGGTTAGGTTTAGATTTTAGGTTTAGATTTGGGGTTAGGTTTAGATTTGGGGTTAGGTTTAGATTTTAGGTTTAGATTTGGGGTTAGGTTTAGATTTGGGGTTAGGTTTAGATTTTAGGTTTAGATTTGGGGTTAGGTTTAGATTTTAGGTTTAGATTTGGGGTTAGGTTTAGATTTTAGGTTTATATTTGGGGTAAGGTTTAGATTTGGGGTTAGGTTTAGATTTTAGGTTTAGATTTGGGGTTAGGTTTAGATTTGGGGTTAGGTTTAGATTTTAGGTTTAGATTTGGGGTTAGGTTTAGATTTGGGGTTAGGTTTAGATTTTAGGTTTAGATTTGGGGTTAGGTTTAGATTTGGAGTTAGGTTTAGATTTAGGTTTAGATTTGGGGTTAGGTTTAGATTTCAGGTTTAGATTTGGGGTTAGGTTTAGATTTTAGGTTTAGATTTGGGGTTAGGTTTAGATTTTAGGTTTGGATTTGGGGTTAGGTTTAGATTTGGGGTTAGGTTTAGATTTTAGGTTTAGATTTGGGGTTAGGTTTAGATTTTAGGTTTAGATTTTAGGTTTAGATTTGGGGTTATGTTTAGATTTTAGGTTTAGATTTGGGGTTAGGTTTAGATTTGGGGTTAGGTTTAGATTTTAGGTTTAGATTTGGGGTTAGGTTTAGATTTGGGGTTAGGTGTAGATTTGGGGTTAGGTTTAGATTTTAGGTTTAGATTTGGGGTTAGGTTTAGATTTTAGGTTTAGATTTGGGGTTAGGTTTAGATTTTAGGTTTAGATTTGGGATTAGGTTTAGATTTGGGGTTAGGTTTAGATTTTAGGTTTAGATTTGGGGTTAGGTTTAGATTTTAGGTATACATTTGGGGTTAGGTTTAGATTTTAGGTTTAAATTTGGGGTTAGGTTTAGATTTTAGGTTTAGATTTGGGGTTAGGTTTAGATTTTAGGTTTACATTTGGGGTTAGGTTTAGATTTGGGGTTAGGTTTAGATTTTAGGTTTAGATTTGGGGTTAGGTTTAGATTTGGGGTTAGGTTTAGATTTTAGGTTTAGATTTGGGGTTAGGTTTAGATTTTAGGTTTAGATTTTAGGTTTAGATTTGGGGTTAGGTTTAGATTTTAGGTTTAGATTTGGGGTTAGGTTTAGATTTTAGGTTTACATTTGGGGTTAGGTTTAGATATGGGGTTAGGTTTAGATTTGGGGTTAGGTTTAGATTTTAGGTTTAGATTTGGGGTTAGGTTTAGATTTGGGGTTAGGTTTAGATTTTAGGTTTAGATTTGGGGTTAGGTTTAGATTTGGGGTTAGGTGTAGATT
Source organism: Patagioenas fasciata (assembly GCF_037038585.1). NCBI lineage: Eukaryota > Metazoa > Chordata > Aves > Columbiformes > Columbidae > Patagioenas > Patagioenas fasciata. Next base: position 390,872 of record NC_092528.1, read on the forward strand.
TGGGGTTAGGTTTAGATTTTAGGTTTAGATTTGGGGTTAGGTTTAGATTTTAGGTTTAGATTTGGGGTTAGGTTTAGATTTTAGGTTTAGATTTGGGATTAGGTTTAGATTTGGGGTTAGGTTTAGATTTTAGGTTTAGATTTGGGGTTAGGTTTAGATTTTAGGTATACATTTGGGGTTAGGTTTAGATTTTAGGTTTAAATTTGGGGTTAGGTTTAGATTTTAGGTTTAGATTTGGGGTTAGGTTTAGATTTTAGGTTTACATTTGGGGTTAGGTTTAGATTTGGGGTTAGGTTTAGATTTTAGGTTTAGATTTGGGGTTAGGTTTAGATTTGGGGTTAGGTTTAGATTTTAGGTTTAGATTTGGGGTTAGGTTTAGATTTTAGGTTTAGATTTTAGGTTTAGATTTGGGGTTAGGTTTAGATTTTAGGTTTAGATTTGGGGTTAGGTTTAGATTTTAGGTTTAGATTTGGGGTTAGGTTTAGGTTTTAGGTTTATATTTGGGGTAAGGTTTAGATTTGGGGTTAGGTTTAGATTTTAGGTTTAGATTTGGGGTTAGGTTTAGATTTGGGGTTAGGTTTAGATTTTAGGTTTAGATTTGGGGTTAGGTTTAAATTTTAGGTTTAGATATGTGGTTAGGTTTAGATTTGGGGTTAGGTTTAGATTTTAGGTTTAGATTTGGGGTTAGGTTTAGATTTGGAGTTAGGTTTAGATTTTAGGTTTAGATTTGGGGTTAGGTTTAGATTTTAGGTTTAGATATGGGGTTAGGTTTAGATTTTAGGTTTAGATTTGGGGTTAGGTTTAGATTTTACGTTTAGATTTTAGGTTTAGATATGGGGTTAGGTTTAGATTTTAGGTTTAGATTTGGGGTTAGGTTTAGATTTTAGGTTTAGATTTGGGGTTAGGTTTAGATTTGGGGTTAGGTTTAGATTTTAGGTTTAGATTTGGGGTTAGGTTTAGATTTTAGGTTTAGATTTGGGGTTAGGTTTAGATTTGTTGTTAGGTTTAGATTTTAGGTTTAGATTTGGGGTTAGGTTTAGATTTGGGGTTAGGTTTAGATTTTAGGTTTAGATTTGGGGTTAGGTTTAGATTTTAGGTTTAGATTTGGGGTTAGGTTTAGATTTGGGGTTAGGTTTAGATTTTAGGTTTAGATTTGGGGTTAGGTTTATATTTTAGGTTTAGATTTGGGGTTAGGTTTAGATTTTAGGTTTAGATTTTAGGTTTATATTTGGGGTTAGGTTTAGATTTTAGGTTTAGATTTGGGGTTAGGTTTAGATTTTAAGTTTAGATTTGCGGTTAGGTTTAGATTTTAGGTTTAGATTTGGGGTTAGGTTTAGATTTGGGGTTAGGTTTATATTTTAGGATTAGATTTGGGGTTAGGTTTAGATTTGGGGTTAGGTTTAGATTTTAGGTTTAGATTTGGGGTTAGGTTTAGATTTTAGGTTTAGATTTTAGGTTTAGATTTGGGGTTAGGTTTAGATTTTAGGTTTAGATTTGGGGTTAGGTTTAGATTTGGGGTTAGGTTTAGATTTTAGGTTTAGGTTTGGGGTTAGGTTTAGATTTTAGGTTTAGATTTGGGGTTAGGTTTAGATTTTAGGTTTAGATTTGGGGTTAGGTTTAGATTTGGGGTTAGGTTTAGATTTTAGGTTTAGATTTGGGGTTAGGTTTAGACTTGGGGTTAGGTTTAGATTTTAGGTTTAGATTTGGGGTTAGGTTTAGATTTTAGGTTTAGATTTGGGGTTAGGTTTAGATTTTAGGTTTAGATTTTAGGTTTAGATTTGGGGTTAGGTTTAGATTTGGGGTTAGGTTTAGATTTTAGGTTTAGATTTGGGGTTAGGTGTAGATTTGGGGTTAGGTTTAGATTTTAGGTTTAGATTTGGGGTTAGGTTTAGATTTTAGGTTTAGATTTTAGGTTTAGATTTGGGGTTAGGTTTAGATTTTAGGTTTAGATTTGGGGTTTTGTTTAGATTTTAGGTTTAGATTTGGGGTTAGGTTTAGATTTTAGGTTTATATTTGGGGTAAGGTTTAGATTTGGGGTTAGGTTTAGATTTTAGGTTTAGATTTGGGGTTAGGTTTAGATTTGGGGTTAGGTTTAGATTTTAGGTTTAGATTTGGGGTTAGGTTTAGATTTGGGGTTAGGTGTAGATTTGGGGTTAGTTTTAGATTTTAGGTTTAGATTTGGGGTTAGGTTTAGATTTTTGGTTTAGATTTGGGGTTAGGTTTAGATTTGGGGTTAGGTTTAGATTTTAGGTTTAGATTTGGGGTTAGGTTTAGATTTTAGGTTTAGATTTGGGGTTAGGTTTAGATTTTAGGTTTAGATTTGGGGTTAGGTTTATATTTTAGGTTTAGATTTGGGGTTAGGTTTAGATTTTAGGTTTAGATTTTAGGTTTAGATTTGGGGTTAGGTTTAGATTTTAGGTTTAGATTTTGGGTTAGGTTTAGATTTTAAGTTTAGAATTGGGGTTAGGTTTAGATTTTAGGTTTAGATTTGGGGTTAGGTTTAGATTTGGGGTTAGGCTTATATTTTATAATTAGATTTGGGGTTAGGTTTAGATTTGGGGTTAGGTTTAGATTTTAGGTTTAGATTTGGGGTTAGGTTTAGATTTTAAGTTTAGATTTGGGGTAAGGTTTACATTTGGGCTTAGGTTTAGATTTTAGGTTTAGATTTGGGGTTAGGTTTAGATTTGGGGTTAGGTTTAGATTTTAGGTTTAGATTTGGGGTTAGGTTTAGATTTAAGTTTTAGATTTGGGGTTAGGTTTAGATTTTAGGTTTAGATTTGGGGTTAGGTTTAGATTTTAGGTTTAGATTTGAGGTTAGGTTTAGATTTTAGGTTTAGATTTGGGGTTAGGTTTAGATTTGGGGTTAGGTTTAGATTTTAGGTTTAGATTTGGGGTTAGGTTTATATTTTAGGTTTAGATTTGGGGTTAGGTTTAGATTTTAGGTTTAGATTTTAGGTTTATATTTGGGGTTAGGTTTAGATTTTAGGTTTAGATTTGGGGTTAGGTTTAGATTTTAAGTTTAGATTTGCGGTTAGGTTTAGATTTTAGGTTTAGATTTGGGGTTAGGTTTAGATTTGGGGTTAGGTTTATATTTTAGGATTAGATTTGGGGTTAGGTTTAGATTTGGGGTTAGGTTTAGATTTTAGGTTTAGATTTGGGGTTAGGTTTAGATTTTAGGTTTAGATTTTAGGTTTAGATTTGGGGTTAGGTTTAGATTTTAGGTTTAGATTTGGGGTTAGGTTTAGATTTTAGGTTTGGATTTGGGGTTAGGTTTAGATTTGGGGTTAGGTTTAGATTTTAGGTTTAGATTTGGGGTTAGGTTTAGATTTTAGGTTTAGATTTGGGGTTAGGTTTAGATTTGGGGTTAGGTTTAGATTTTAGGTTTAGATTTGGGGTTAGGTTTAGATTTGGGGTTAGGTTTAGATTTTAGGTTTAGATTTGGGGTTAGGTTTAGATTTTAGGTTTAGATTTGGGGTTAGGTTTAGATTTTAGGTTTATATTTGGGGTAAGGTTTAGATTTGGGGTTAGGTTTAGATTTTAGGTTTAGATTTGGGGTTAGGTTTAGATTTGGGGTTAGGTTTAGATTTTAGGTTTAGATTTGGGGTTAGGTTTAGATTTGGGGTTAGGTTTAGATTTTAGGTTTAGATTTGGGGTTAGGTTTAGATTTGGAGTTAGGTTTAGATTTAGGTTTAGATTTGGGGTTAGGTTTAGATTTCAGGTTTAGATTTGGGGTTAGGTTTAGATTTTAGGTTTAGATTTGGGGTTAGGTTTAGATTTTAGGTTTGGATTTGGGGTTAGGTTTAGATTTGGGGTTAGGTTTAGATTTAAGGTTTAGATTTGGGGTTAGGTTTAGATTTTAGGTTTAGATTTTAGGTTTAGATTTGGGGTTATGTTTAGATTTTAGGTTTAGATTTGGGGTTAGGTTTAGATTTTAGGTTTAGATTTGGGGTTAGGTTTAGATTTGGGGTTAGGTTTAGATTTTAGGTTTAGATTTGGGGTTAGGTTTAGATTTTAGGTTTAGATATGGGGTTAGGTTTACATTTGTGGTTAGGTTTAGATTTTAGGTTTAGATTTGGGGTTAGGTTTAAATTTGGGGTTAGGTTTAGATTTTAGGTTTAGATTTGGGGTTAGGTTTAGATTTTAGGTTTAGATTTGGGGTTAGGTTTAGATTTTAGGTTTAGATTTGGGGTTAGGTGTAGATTTGGGGTTAGGTTTAGATTTTAGGTTTAGATTTGGGGTTAGGTTTAGATTTTAGGTTTAGATTTTAGGTTTAGATTTGGGGTTAGGTTTAGATTTTAGGTTTAGATTTGGGGTTTTGTTTAGATTTTAGGTTTAGATTTGGGGTTAGGTTTAGATTTTAGGTTGATATTTGGGGTAAGGTTTAGATTTGGGGTTAGGTTTAGATTTTAGGTTTAGATTTGGGGTTAGGTTTAGATTTGGGGTTAGGTTTAGATTTTAGGTTTAGATTTGGGGTTAGGTTTAGATTTTAGGTTTAGATATGGGGTTAGGTTTAGATTTGGGGTTAGGTTTAGATTTTAGGTTTAGATTTGGGGTTAGGTTTAGATTTGGGGTTAGGTTTAGATTTTAGGTTTAGATTTGGGGTTAGGTTTAGATTTGGGGTTAGGTGTAGATTTGGGGTTAGGTTTAGATTTTAGGTTTAGATTTGGGGTTAGGTTTAGATTTTAGGTTTAGATTTGGGATTAGGTTTAGATTTGGGGTTAGGTTTAGATTTTAGGTTTAGATTTGGGGTTAGGTTTAGATTTTAGGTATACATTTGGGGTTAGGTTTAGATTTTAGGTTTAAATTTGGGGTTAGGTTTAGATTTTAGGTTTAGATTTGGGGTTAGGTTTAGATTTTAGGTTTACATTTGGGGTTAGGTTTAGATTTGGGGTTAGGTTTAGATTTTAGGTTTAGATTTGGGGTTAGGTTTAGATTTGGGGTTAGGTTTAGATTTTAGGTTTAGATTTGGGGTTAGGTTTAGATTTTAGGTTTAGATTTTAGGTTTAGATTTGGGGTTAGGTTTAGATTTTAGGTTTAGATTTGGGGTTAGGTTTAGATTTTAGGTTTATATTTGGGGTAAGGTTTAGATTTGGGGTTAGGTTTAGATTTTAGGTTTAGATTTGGGGTTAGGTTTAGATTTGGGGTTAGGTTTAGATTTTAGGTTTAGATTTGGGGTTAGGTTTAAATTTTAGGTTTAGATATGTGGTTAGGTTTAGATTTGGGGTTAGGTTTAGATTTTAGGTTTAGATTTGGGGTTAGGTTTAGATTTGGAGTTAGGTTTAGATTTTAGGTTTAGATTTGGGGTTAGGTTTAGATTTCAGGTTTAGATTTGGGGTTAGGTTTAGATTTTAGGTTTAGATTTGGGGTTAGGTTTAGATTTTACGTTTAGATTTTAGGTTTAGATATGGGGTTAGGTTTAGATTTTAGGTTTAGATTTGGGGTTAGGTTTAGATTTTAGGTTTAGATTTGGGGTTAGGTTTAGATTTGGGGTTAGGTTTAGATTTTAGGTTTAGATTTGGGGTTAGGTTTAGATTTTAGGTTTAGATTTGGGGTTAGGTTTAGATTTGTTGTTAGGTTTAGATTTTAGGTTTAGATTTGGGGTTAGGTTTAGATTTGGGGTTAGGTTTAGATTTTAGGTTTAGATTTGGGGTTAGGTTTAGATTTAAGGTTTAGATTTGGGGTTAGGTTTAGATTTTATGTTTAGATTTGGGGTTAGGTTTAGATTTTAGGTTAGGTTTAGATTTTAGGTTTAGATTTGGGGTTAGGTTTAGATTTGGGGTTAGGTTTAGATTTTAGGTTTAGAATTGGGGTTAGGTTTAGATTTTAGGTTTAGAATTGGGGTTAGGTTTAGATTTTAGGTTTAGATTTGGGGTTAGGTTTAGATTTGGGGTTAGTTTTAGATTTAAGTTTTAGATTTGGGGTTAGGTTTAGATTTTAGGTTTAGATTTGGGGTTAGGTTTAGATTTGGGGTTAGGTTTAGATTTTAGGTTTAGATTTGGGGTTAGGTTTATATTTTAGGTTTAGATTTGGGGTTAGGTTTAGATTTTAGGTTTAGATTTTAGGTTTATATTTGGGGTTAGGTTTAGATTTTAGGTTTAGATTTGGGGTTAGGTTTAGATTTTAAGTTTAGATTTGCGGTTAGGTTTAGATTTTAGGTTTAGATTTGGGGTTAGGTTTAGATTTGGGGTTAGGTTTATATTTTAGGATTAGATTTGGGGTTAGGTTTAGATTTGGGGTTAGGTTTAGATTTTAGGTTTAGATTTGGGGTTAGGTTTAGATTTTAGGTTTAGATTTTAGGTTTAGATTTGGGGTTAGGTTTAGATTTTAGGTTTAGATTTGGGGTTAGGTTTAGATTTGGGGTTAGGTTTAGATTTTAGGTTTAGGTTTGGGGTTAGGTTTAGATTTTAGGTTTAGATTTGGGGTTAGGTTTAGATTTTAGGTTTGGATTTGGGGTTAGGTTTAGATTTGGGGTTAGGTTTAGATTTTAGGTTTAGATTTGGGGTTAGGTTTAGACTTGGGGTTAGGTTTAGATTTTAGGTTTAGATTTGGGGTTAGGTTTAGATTTTAGGTTTAGATTTGGGGTTAGGTTTAGATTTTAGGTTTAGATTTTAGGTTTAGATTTGGGGTTAGGTTTAGATTTGGGGTTAGGTTTAGATTTTAGGTTTAGATTTGGGGTTAGGTGTAGATTTGGGGTTAGGTTTAGATTTTAGGTTTAGATTTGGGGTTAGGTTTAGATTTTAGGTTTAGATTTTAGGTTTAGATTTGGGGTTAGGTTTAGATTTTAGGTTTAGATTTGGGGTTTTGTTTAGATTTTAGGTTTAGATTTGGGGTTAGGTTTAGATTTTAGGTTTATATTTGGGGTAAGGTTTAGATTTGGGGTTAGGTTTAGATTTTAGGTTTAGATTTGGGGTTAGGTTTAGATTTGGGGTTAGGTTTAGATTTTAGGTTTAGATTTGGGGTTAGGTTTAGATTTTAGGTTTAGATATGGGGTTAGGTTTAGATTTGGGGTTAGGTTTAGATTTTAGGTTTAGATTTGGGGTTAGGTTTAGATTTGGGGTTAGGTTTAGATTTTAGGTTTAGATTTGGGGTTAGGTTTAGATTTGGGGTTAGGTGTAGATTTGGGGTTAGGTTTAGATTTTAGGTTTAGATTTGGGGTTAGGTTTAGATTTTAGGTTTAGATTTGGGGTTAGGTTTAGATTTTAGGTTTAGATTTGGGATTAGGTTTAGATTTGGGGTTAGGTTTAGATTTTAGGTTTAGATTTGGGGTTAGGTTTAGATTTGGGGTTAGGTTTAGATTTTAGGTTTAAATTTGGGGTTAGGTTTAGATTTTAGGTTTAGATTTGGGGTTAGGTTTAGATTTTAGGTTTACATTTGGGGTTAGGTTTAGATTTGGGGTTAGGTTTAGATTTTAGGTTTAGATTTGGGGTTAGGTTTAGATTTGGGGTTAGGTTTAGATTTTAGGTTTAGATTTGGGGTTAGGTTTAGATTTTAGGTTTAGATTTTAGGTTTAGATTTGGGGTTAGGTTTAGATTTTAGGTTTAGATTTGGGGTTAGGTTTAGATTTTAGGTTTAGATTTGGGGTTAGGTTTAGATTTTAGGTTTATATTTGGGGTAAGGTTTAGATTTGGGGTTAGGTTTAGATTTTAGGTTTAGATTTGGGGTTAGGTTTAGATTTGGGGTTAGGTTTAGATTTTAGGTTTAGATTTGGGGTTAGGTTTAAATTTCAGGTTTAGATATGTGGTTAGGTTTAGATTTGGGGTTAGGTTTAGATTTTAGGTTTAGATTTGGGGTTAGGTTTAGATTTGGAGTTAGGTTTAGATTTTAGGTTTAGATTTGGGGTTAGGTTTAGATTTCAGGTTTAGATTTGGGGTTAGGTTTAGATTTTAGGTTTAGATTTGGGGTTAGGTTTAGATTTTACGTTTAGATTTTAGGTTTAGATATGGGGTTAGGTTTAGATTTTAGGTTTAGATTTGGGGTTAGGTTTAGATTTTAGGTTTAGATTTGGGGTTAGGTTTAGATTTGGGGTTAGGTTTAGATTTTAGGTTTAGATTTGGGGTTAGGTTTAGATTTTAGGTTTAGATTTGGGGTTAGGTTTAGATTTGTTGTTAGGTTTAGATTTTAGGTTTAGATTTGGGGTTAGGTTTAGATTTGGGGTTAGGTTTAGAATTTAGGTTTAGATTTGGGGTTAGGTTTAGATTTAAGGTTTAGATTTGGGGTTAGGTTTAGATTTTATGTTTAGATTTGGGGTTAGGTTTAGATTTTAGGTTAGGTTTAGATTTTAGGTTTAGATTTGGGGTTAGGTTTAGATTTGGGGTTAGGTTTAGATTTTAGGTTTAGATTTGGGGTTAGGTTTAGATTTGGGGTTAGGTTTAGATTTTAGGTTTAGATTTGGGGTTAGGTTTATATTTTAGGTTTAGATTTGGGGTTAGGTTTAGATTTTAGGTTTAGATTTTAGGTTTATATTTGGGGTTAGGTTTAGATTTTAGGTTTAGATTTGGGGTTAGGTTTAGATTTTAAGTTTAGATTTGCGGTTAGGTTTAGATTTTAGGTTTAGATTTGGGGTTAGGTTTAGATTTGGGGTTAGGTTTATATTTTAGGATTAGATTTGGGGTTAGGTTTAGATTTGGGGTTAGGTTTAGATTTGAGGTTTAGATTTGGGGTTAGGTTTAGACTTGGGGTTAGGTTTAGATTTTAGGTTTAGATTTGGGGTTAGGTTTAGATTTTAGGTTTAGATTTGGGGTGAGGTTTAGATTTTAGGTTTAGATTTTAGGTTTAGATTTGGGGTTAGGTTTAGATTTTAGGTTTAGATTTGGGGTTAGGTTTAGATTTTAGGTTTATATTTGGGGTAAGGTTTAGATTTGGGGTTAGGTTTAGATTTTAGGTTTAGATTTGGGGTTAGGTTTAGATTTTAGGTTTAGATTTTAGGTTTAGATTTGGGGTTAGGTTTAGATTTTAGGTTTAGATTTGGGGTGAGGTTTAGATTTTAGGTTTAGATTTTAGGTTTAGATTTGGGGTTAGGTTTAGATTTTAGGTTTAGATTTGGGGTTAGGTTTAGATTTTAGGTTTATATTTGGGGTAAGGTTTAGATTTGGGGTTAGGTTTAGATTTTAGGTTTAGATTTGGGGTTAGGTTTAGAATTGGGGTTAGGTTTAGATTTTAGGTTTAGATTTGGGGTTAGGTTTAGATTTTAGGTTTAGATATCGGGTTAGGTTTAGATTTGGGGTTAGGTTTAGATTTAAGGTTTAGATTTGGGGTTAGGTTTAGATTTGGGGTAAGGTTTAGATTTGGGGTTAGGTTTAGATTTTAGGTTTAGATTTTAGGTTTAGACTTGGGGTTAGGTTTTGATTTGGGGTTAGGTTTAGATTTTAGGTTTAGATTTGGGGTTAGGTTTAGATTTGGGGTTAGGTTTAGATTTTAGGTGTAGATTTGGGGTTAGGTTTAGATTTTAGGTTTAGATTTGGGGTTAGGTTTAGATTTGGGGTTAGGTTTAGATTTTAGGTTTAGATTTGGGGTTAGGTTTAGATTTTAGGTTTAGATTTGGGGTTAGGTTTAGATTTTAGGTTTAGATTTGGGGTTAGGTTTAGATTTGGGGTTAGGTTTAGATTTGGGGTTAGGTTTAGATTTTTGGTTTAGATTTGGGGTTAGGTTTATATTTGGGGTTAGGTTTAGATTTTAGGTTTAGATTTGGGGTTAGGTTTAGATTTTAGGTTTAGATTTGGGGTTAGGTTTAGATTTTAGGTTTAGATTTGGGGTTAGGTTTATATTTTAGGTTTAGATTTGGGGTTAGGTTTAGATTTTAGGTTTAGATTTTAGGTTTAGATTCGGGGTTAGGTTTAGATTTTAGGTTTAGATTTTGGATTAGGTTTAGATTTTAAGCTTAGATTTGCGGTTATGTTTAGATTTTAGGTTTAGATTTGGGGTTAGGTTTAGATTTGGTGTTAGGCTTATATTTTATAATTAGATTTGGGGTTAGGTTTAGATTTGGGGTTAGGTTTAGATTTTAGGTTTAGATTTGGGGTTAGGTTTAGATTTTAGGTTTAGATTTGGGGTTAGGTTTAGATTTGGGGTTAGGTTTAGATTTTAGGTTTAGATTTGGGGTTAGGTTTAGATTTAAGTTTTAGATTTGGGGTTAGGTTTAGATTTTAGGTTTAGATTTGGGGTTAGGTTTAGATTTTAGGTTTAGATTTGAGGTTAGGTTTAGATTTTAGGTTTAGATTTGGGGTTAGGTTTAGATTTGGGGTTAGGTTTAGATTTTAGGTTTAGATTTGGGGTTAGGTTTATATTTTAGGTTTAGATTTGGGGTTAGGTTTAGATTTTAGGTTTAGATTTGAGGTTAGGTTTAGATTTTAGGTTTAGATTTGGGGTTAGGTTTAGATTTTAGGTTTAGATTTGGGGTTAGGTTTATATTTTAGGTTTAGATTTGGGGTTAGGTTTAGATTTTAGGTTTAGATTTTAGGTTTATATTTGGGGTTAGGTTTAGATTTTAGGTTTAGATTTGGGGTTAGGTTTAGATTTTAAGTTTAGATTTGCGGTTAGGTTTAGATTTTAGGTTTAGATTTGGGGTTAGGTTTAGATTTGGGGTTAGGTTTAGATTTTAGGTTTAGATTTGGGGTTAGGTTTAGATTTGGGGTTAGGTTTAGATTTTAGGTTTAGATTTGGGGTTAGGTTTAGATTTTAGGTTTAGATTTTAGGTTTAGATTTGGGGTTAGGTTTAGATTTTAGGTTTAGATTTGGGGTTAGGTTTAGATTTGGGGTTAGGTTTAGATTTTAGGTTTAGGTTTGGGGTTAGGTTTAGATTTTAGGTTTAGATTTGGGGTTAGGTTTAGATTTTAGGTTTGGATTTGGGGTTAGGTTTAGATTTGGGGTTAGGTTTAGATTTTAGGTTTAGATTTGGGGTTAGGTTTAGATTTTAGGTTTCGATTTGGGGTTAGGTTTAGATTTGGGGTTAGGTTTAGATTTTAGGTTTAGGTTTGGGGTTAGGTTTAGATTTTAGGTTTAGATTTGGGGTTAGGTTTAGATTTTAGGTTTGGATTTGGGGTTAGGTTTAGATTTGGGGTTAGGTTTAGATTTTAGGTTTAGATTTGGGGTTAGGTTTAGATTTTAGGTTTAGATTTGGGGTTAGGTTTAGATTTGGGGTTAGGTTTAGATTTTAGGTTTAGATTTGGGGTTAGGTTTAGATTTGGGGTTAGGTTTAGATTTTAGGTTTAGACTTGGGGTTAGGTTTAGATCTGGGGTTAGGTTTAGATTTTAGGTTTAGATTTGGGGTTAGGTTTAGATTTGGAGTTAGGTTTAGATTTAGGTTTAGATTTGGGGTTAGGTTTAGATTTCAGGTTTAGATTTGGGGTTAGGTTTAGATTTTAGGTTTAGATTTGGGGTTAGGTTTAGATTTTAGGTTTAGATTTGGGGTTAGGTTTAGATTTGGGGTTAGGTTTAGATTTTAGGTTTAGATTTGGGGTTAGGTTTAGATTTGGGGTTAGGTTTAGATTTTAGGTTTAGATTTGGGGTTAGGTTTAGATTTTAGGTTTAGATTTGGGGTTAGGTTTAGATTTTAGGTTTAGATTTGGGGTTAGGTTTAGATTTGGGGTTAGGTTTAGATTTTAGGTTTAGATTTGGGGTTAGGTTTAGATTTTAGGTTTAGATATGGGGTTAGGTTTACATTTGTGGTTAGGTTTAGATTTTAGGTTTAGATTTGGGGTTAGGTTTAAATTTGGGGTTAGGTTTAGATTTTAGGTTTAGATTTGGGGTTAGGTTTAGATTTTAGGTTTAGATTTGGGGTTAGGTTTAGATTTTAGGTTTAGATTTGGGGTTAGGTTTAGATTTGGAGTTAGGTTTAGATTTTAGGTTTAGATTTGGGGTTAGGTTTAGATTTCAGGTTTAGATTTGGGGTTAGGTTTAGATTTTAGGTTTAGATTTGGGGTTAGGTTTAGATTTTACGTTTAGATTTTAGGTTTAGATATGGGGTTAGGTTTAGATTTTAGGTTTAGAATTGGGGTTAGGTTTAGATTTTAGGTTTAGATTTGGGGTTAGGTTTAGATTTGGGGTTAGGTTTAGATTTTAGGTTTAGATTTGGGGTTAGGTTTAGATTTTAGGTTTAGATTTGGGGTTAGGTTTAGATTTGTTGTTAGGTTTAGATTTTAGGTTTAGATTTGGGGTTAGGTTTAGATTTGGGGTTAGGTTTAGATTTTAGGTTTAGATTTGGGGTTAGGTTTAGATTTAAGGTTTAGATTTGGGGTTAGGTTTAGATTTTAGGTTTAGATTTGGGGTTAGGTTTAGATTTTAGGTTAGGTTTAGATTTTAGGTTTAGAATTGGGGTTAGGTTTAGATTTTAGGTTTAGAATTGGGGTTAGGTTTAGATTTTAGGTTTAGATTTGGGGTTAGGTTTAGATTTGGGGTTAGGTTTAGATTTAAGTTTTAGATTTGGGGTTAGGTTTAGATTTTAGGTTTAGATTTGGGGTTAGGTTTAGATTTGGGGTTAGGTTTAGATTTTAGGTTTAGATTTGGGGTTAGGTTTATATTTTAGGTTTAGATTTGGGGTTAGGTTTAGATTTTAGGTTTAGATTTTAGGTTTATATTTGGGGTTAGGTTTAGATTTTAGGTTTAGATTTGGGGTTAGGTTTAGATTTTAAGTTTAGATTTGCGGTTAGGTTTAGATTTTAGGTTTAGATTTGGGGTTAGGTTTAGATTTGGGGTTAGGTTTATATTTTAGGATTAGATTTGGGGTTAGGTTTAGATTTGGGGTTAGGTTTAGGTTTTAGGTTTAGATTTGGGGTTAGGTTTAGATTTTAGGTTTAGATTTTAGGTTTAGATTTGGGGTTAGGTTTATATTTTAGGTTTAGATTTGGGGTTAGGTTTACATTTGGGGTTAGGTTTAGATTTTAGGTTTAGGTTTGGGGTTAGGTTTAGATTTTAGGTTTAGATTTGGGGTTAGGTTTAGATTTTAGGTTTGGATTTGGGGTTAGGTTTAGATTTGGGGTTAGGTTTAGATTTTAGGTTTAGATTTGGGGTTAGGTTTAGATTTTAGGTTTAGATTTTAGGTTTAGATTTGGGGTTAGGTTTAGATTTGGGGTTAGGTTTAGATTTTTGGTTTAGATTTGGGGTTAGGTTTAGATTTGGGGTTAGGTTTAGATTTTAGGTTTAGATTTGGGGTTAGGTTTAGATTTTAGGTTTAGATTTGGGGTTAGGTTTAGATTTTAGGTTTAGATTTGGGGTAAGATTTACATTTGGGCTTAGGTTTAGATTTTAGGTTTAGATTTGGGGTGAGGTTTAGATTTTAGGTTTAGATTTTAGGTTTAGATTTGGGGTTAGGTTTAGATTTTAGGTTTAGATTTGGGGTTAGGTTTAGATTTTAGGTTTATATTTGGGGTAAGGTTTAGATTTGGGGTTAGGTTTAGATTTTAGGTTTAGATTTGGGGTTAGGTTTAGAATTGGGGTTAGGTTTAGATTTTAGGTTTAGATTTGGGGTTAGGTTTAGATTTTAGGTTTAGATATCGGGTTAGGTTTAGATTTTAGGTTAGGTTTAGATTTAAGGTTTAGATTTGGGGTTAGGTTTAGATTTGGGGTTAGGTTTAGATTTTAGGTTTAGATTTTAGGTTTAGACTTGGGGTTAGGTTTTGATTTGGGGTTAGGTTTAGATTTTAGGTTTAGATTTGGGGTTAGGTTTAGATTTGGGGTTAGGTTTAGATTTTAGGTGTAGATTTGGGGTTAGGTTTAGATTTTAGGTTTAGATTTGGGGTTAGGTTTAGATTTGGGGTTAGGTTTAGATTTTAGGTTTAGATTTGGGGTTAGGTTTAGATTTTAGGTTTAGATTTGGGGTTAGGTTTAGATTTGGGGTTAGGTTTAGATTTTAGGTTTAGATTTGGGGTTAGGTTTAGATTTGGGGTTAGGTTTAGATTTTTGGTTTAGATTTGGGGTTAGGTTTAGATTTGGGGTTAGGTTTAGATTTTAGGTTTAGATTTGGGGTTAGGTTTAGATTTTAGGTTTAGATTTGGGGTTAGGTTTAGATTTTAGGTTTAGATTTGGGGTTAGGTTTATATTTTAGGTTTAGATTTGGGGTTAGGTTTAGATTTTAGGTTTAGATTTTAGGTTTAGATTTGGGGTTAGGTTTAGATTTTAGGTTTAGATTTTGGATTAGGTTTAGATTTTAAGTTTAGATTTGCGGTTATGTTTAGATTTTAGGTTTAGATTTGGGGTTAGGTTTAGATTTGGTGTTAGGCTTATATTTTATAATTAGATTTGGGGTTAGGTTTAGATTTGGGGTTAGGTTTAGATTTTAGGTTTAGATTTGGGGTTAGGTTTAGATTTTAGGTTTAGATTTGGGGTTAGGTTTAGATTTGGGGTTAGGTTTAGATTTTAGGTTTAGATTTGGGGTTAGGTTTAGATTTAAGTTTTAGATTTGGGGTTAGGTTTAGATTTTAGGTTTAGATTTGGGGTTAGGTTTAGATTTTAGGTTTAGATTTGAGGTTAGGTTTAGATTTTAGGTTTAGATTTGGGGTTAGGTTTAGATTTGGGGTTAGGTTTAGATTTTAGGTTTAGATTTGGGGTTAGGTTTATATTTTAGGTTTAGATTTGGGGTTAGGTTTAGATTTTAGGTTTAGATTTGAGGTTAGGTTTAGATTTTAGGTTTAGATTTGGGGTTAGGTTTAGATTTGGGGTTAGGTTTAGATTTTAGGTTTAGATTTGGGGTTAGGTTTATATTTTAGGTTTAGATTTGGGGTTAGGTTTAGATTTTAGGTTTATATTTGGGGTTAGGTTTAGATTTTAGGTTTAGATTTGGGGTTAGGTTTAGATTTTAAGTTTAGATTTGCCGTTAGGTTTAGATTTTAGGTTTAGATTTGGGGTTAGGTTTAGATTTGGGGTTAGGTTTATATTTTAGGATTAGATTTGGGGTTAGGTTTAGATTTGGGGTTAGGTTTAGATTTTAGGTTTAGATTTGGGGTTAGGTTTAGATTTTAGGTTTAGATTTTAGGTTTAGATTTGGGGTTAGGTTTAGATTTTAGGTTTAGATTTGGGGTTAGGTTTAGATTTGGGGTTAGGTTTAGATTTTAGGTTTAGGTTTGGGGTTAGGTTTAGATTTTAGGTTTAGATTTGGGGTTAGGTTTAGATTTTAGGTTTGGATTTGGGGTTAGGTTTAGATTTGGGGTTAGGTTTAGATTTTAGGTTTAGATTTGGGGTTAGGTTTAGATTTTAGGTTTAGATTTGGGGTTAGGTTTAGATTTGTTGTTAGGTTTAGATTTTAGGTTTAGATTTGGGGTTAGGTTTAGATTTGGGGTTAGGTTTAGATTTTAGGTTTAGATTTGGGGTTAGGTTTAGATTTAAGGTTTAGATTTGGGGTTAGGTTTAGATTTTAGGTTTAGATTTGGGGTTAGGTTTAGATTTTAGGTTAGGTTTAGATTTTAGGTTTAGAATTGGGGTTAGGTTTAGATTTTAGGTTTAGAATTGGGGTTAGGTTTAGATTTTAGGTTTAGATTTGGGGTTAGGTTTAGATTTGGGGTTAGGTTTAGATTTAAGTTTTAGATTTGGGGTTAGGTTTAGATTTTAGGTTTAGATTTGGGGTTAGGTTTAGATTTGGGGTTAGGTTTAGATTTTAGGTTTAGATTTGGGGTTAGGTTTATATTTTAGGTTTAGATTTGGGGTTAGGTTTAGATTTTAGGTTTAGATTTTAGGTTTATATTTGGGGTTAGGTTTAGATTTTAGGTTTAGATTTGGGGTTAGGTTTAGATTTTAAGTTTAGATTTGCGGTTAGGTTTAGATTTTAGGTTTAGATTTGGGGTTAGGTTTAGATTTGGGGTTAGGTTTATATTTTAGGATTAGATTTGGGGTTAGGTTTAGATTTGGGGTTAGGTTTAGGTTTTAGGTTTAGATTTGGGGTTAGGTTTAGATTTTAGGTTTAGATTTTAGGTTTAGATTTGGGGTTAGGTTTAGATTTTAGGTTTAGATTTGGGGTTAGGTTTAGATTTGGGGTTAGGTTTAGATTTTAGGTTTAGGTTTGGGGTTAGGTTTAGATTTTAGGTTTAGATTTGGGGTTAGGTTTAGATTTTAGGTTTGGATTTGGGGTTAGGTTTAGATTTGGGGTTAGGTTTAGATTTTAGGTTTAGATTTGGGGTTAGGTTTAGACTTGGGGTTAGGTTTAGATTTTAGGTTTAGATTTGGGGTTAGGTTTAGATTTTAGGTTTAGATTTGGGGTTAGGTTTAGATTTTAGGTTTAGATTTGGGGTAAGATTTACATTTGGGCTTAGGTTTAGATTTTAGGTTTAGATTTGGGGTGAGGTTTAGATTTTAGGTTTAGATTTTAGGTTTAGATTTGGGGTTAGGTTTAGATTTTAGGTTTAGATTTGGGGTTAGGTTTAGATTTTAGGTTTATATTTGGGGTAAGGTTTAGATTTGGGGTTAGGTTTAGATTTTAGGTTTAGATTTGGGGTTAGGTTTAGAATTGGGGTTAGGTTTAGATTTTAGGTTTAGATTTGGGGTTAGGTTTAGATTTTAGGTTTAGATATCGGGTTAGGTTTAGATTTGGGGTTAGGTTTAGATTTTAGGTTTAGATTTGGGGTTAGGTTTAGATTTAAGTTTTAGATTTGGGGTTAGGTTTAGATTTTAGGTTTAGATTTGGGGTTAGGTTTAGATTTTAGGTTTAGATTTGAGGTTAGGTTTAGATTTTAGGTTTAGATTTGGGGTTAGGTTTAGATTTGGGGTTAGGTTTAGATTTTAGGTTTAGATTTGGGGTTAGGTTTATATTTTAGGTTTAGATTTGGGGTTAGGTTTAGATTTTAGGTTTAGATTTGAGGTTAGGTTTAGATTTTAGGTTTAGATTTGGGGTTAGGTTTAGATTTGGGGTTAGGTTTAGATTTTAGGTTTAGATTTGGGGTTAGGTTTATATTTTAGGTTTAGATTTGGGGTTAGGTTTAGATTTTAGGTTTATATTTGGGGTTAGGTTTAGATTTTAGGTTTAGATTTGGGGTTAGGTTTAGATTTTAAGTTTAGATTTGCCGTTAGGTTTAGATTTTAGGTTTAGATTTGGGGTTAGGTTTAGATTTGGGGTTAGGTTTATATTTTAGGATTAGATTTGGGGTTAGGTTTAGATTTGGGGTTAGGTTTAGATTTTAGGTTTAGATTTGGGGTTAGGTTTAGATTTTAGGTTTAGATTTTAGGTTTAGATTTGGGGTTAGGTTTAGATTTTAGGTTTAGATTTGGGGTTAGGTTTAGATTTGGGGTTAGGTTTAGATTTTAGGTTTAGGTTTGGGGTTAGGTTTAGATTTTAGGTTTAGATTTGGGGTTAGGTTTAGATTTTAGGTTTGGATTTGGGGTTAGGTTTAGATTTGGGGTTAGGTTTAGATTTTAGGTTTAGATTTGGGGTTAGGTTTAGATTTTAGGTTTAGATTTGGGGTTAGGTTTAGATTTGTTGTTAGGTTTAGATTTTAGGTTTAGATTTGGGGTTAGGTTTAGATTTGGGGTTAGGTTTAGATTTTAGGTTTAGATTTGGGGTTAGGTTTAGATTTAAGGTTTAGATTTGGGGTTAGGTTTAGATTTTAGGTTTAGATTTGGGGTTAGGTTTAGATTTTAGGTTAGGTTTAGATTTTAGGTTTAGAATTGGGGTTAGGTTTAGATTTTAGGTTTAGAATTGGGGTTAGGTTTAGATTTTAGGTTTAGATTTGGGGTTAGGTTTAGATTTGGGGTTAGGTTTAGATTTAAGTTTTAGATTTGGGGTTAGGTTTAGATTTTAGGTTTAGATTTGGGGTTAGGTTTAGATTTGGGGTTAGGTTTAGATTTTAGGTTTAGATTTGGGGTTAGGTTTATATTTTAGGTTTAGATTTGGGGTTAGGTTTAGATTTTAGGTTTAGATTTTAGGTTTATATTTGGGGTTAGGTTTAGATTTTAGGTTTAGATTTGGGGTTAGGTTTAGATTTTAAGTTTAGATTTGCGGTTAGGTTTAGATTTTAGGTTTAGATTTGGGGTTAGGTTTAGATTTGGGGTTAGGTTTATATTTTAGGATTAGATTTGGGGTTAGGTTTAGATTTGGGGTTAGGTTTAGGTTTTAGGTTTAGATTTGGGGTTAGGTTTAGATTTTAGGTTTAGATTTTAGGTTTAGATTTGGGGTTAGGTTTAGATTTTAGGTTTAGATTTGGGGTTAGGTTTAGATTTGGGGTTAGGTTTAGATTTTAGGTTTAGGTTTGGGGTTAGGTTTAGATTTTAGGTTTAGATTTGGGGTTAGGTTTAGATTTTAGGTTTGGATTTGGGGTTAGGTTTAGATTTGGGGTTAGGTTTAGATTTTAGGTTTAGATTTGGGGTTAGGTTTAGACTTGGGGTTAGGTTTAGATTTTAGGTTTAGATTTGGGGTTAGGTTTAGATTTTAGGTTTAGATTTGGGGTTAGGTTTAGATTTTAGGTTTAGATTTTAGGTTTAGATTTGGGGTTAGGTTTAGATTTGGGGTTAGGTTTAGATTTTAGGTTTAGATTTGGGGTTAGGTTTAGATTTTAGGTTTAGATTTGGGGTTAGGTTTAGATTTTAGGTTTAGATTTGGGGTAAGATTTACATTTGGGCTTAGGTTTAGATTTTAGGTTTAGATTTGGGGTGAGGTTTAGATTTTAGGTTTAGATTTTAGGTTTAGATTTGGGGTTAGGTTTAGATTTTAGGTTTAGATTTGGGGTTAGGTTTAGATTTTAGGTTTATATTTGGGGTAAGGTTTAGATTTGGGGTTAGGTTTAGATTTTAGGTTTAGATTTGGGGTTAGGTTTAGAATTGGGGTTAGGTTTAGATTTTAGGTTTAGATTTGGGGTTAGGTTTAGATTTTAGGTTTAGATATCGGGTTAGGTTTAGATTTGGGGTTAGGTTTAGATTTTAGGTTTAGATTTGGGGTTAGGTTTAGATTTAAGTTTTAGATTTGGGGTTAGGTTTAGATTTTAGGTTTAGATTTGGGGTTAGGTTTAGATTTTAGGTTTAGATTTGAGGTTAGGTTTAGATTTTAGGTTTAGATTTGGGGTTAGGTTTAGATTTGGGGTTAGGTTTAGATTTTAGGTTTAGATTTGGGGTTAGGTTTATATTTTAGGTTTAGATTTGGGGTTAGGTTTAGATTTTAGGTTTAGATTTGAGGTTAGGTTTAGATTTTAGGTTTAGATTTGGGGTTAGGTTTAGATTTGGGGTTAGGTTTAGATTTTAGGTTTAGATTTGGGGTTAGGTTTATATTTTAGGTTTAGATTTGGGGTTAGGTTTAGATTTTAGGTTTATATTTGGGGTTAGGTTTAGATTTTAGGTTTAGATTTGGGGTTAGGTTTAGATTTTAAGTTTAGATTTGCCGTTAGGTTTAGATTTTAGGTTTAGATTTGGGGTTAGGTTTAGATTTGGGGTTAGGTTTATATTTTAGGATTAGATTTGGGGTTAGGTTTAGATTTGGGGTTAGGTTTAGATTTTAGGTTTAGATTTGGGGTTAGGTTTAGATTTTAGGTTTAGATTTTAGGTTTAGATTTGGGGTTAGGTTTAGATTTTAGGTTTAGATTTGGGGTTAGGTTTAGATTTGGGGTTAGGTTTAGATTTTAGGTTTAGGTTTGGGGTTAGGTTTAGATTTTAGGTTTAGATTTGGGGTTAGGTTTAGATTTTAGGTTTGGATTTGGGGTTAGGTTTAGATTTGGGGTTAGGTTTAGATTTTAGGTTTAGATTTGGGGTTAGGTTTAGATTTTAGGTTTAGATTTGGGGTTAGGTTTAGATTTGTTGTTAGGTTTAGATTTTAGGTTTAGATTTGGGGTTAGGTTTAGATTTGGGGTTAGGTTTAGATTTTAGGTTTAGATTTGGGGTTAGGTTTAGATTTAAGGTTTAGATTTGGGGTTAGGTTTAGATTTTAGGTTTAGATTTGGGGTTAGGTTTAGATTTTAGGTTAGGTTTAGATTTTAGGTTTAGAATTGGGGTTAGGTTTAGATTTTAGGTTTAGAATTGGGGTTAGGTTTAGATTTTAGGTTTAGATTTGGGGTTAGGTTTAGATTTGGGGTTAGGTTTAGATTTAAGTTTTAGATTTGGGGTTAGGTTTAGATTTTAGGTTTAGATTTGGGGTTAGGTTTAGATTTGGGGTTAGGTTTAGATTTTAGGTTTAGATTTGGGGTTAGGTTTATATTTTAGGTTTAGATTTGGGGTTAGGTTTAGATTTTAGGTTTAGATTTTAGGTTTATATTTGGGGTTAGGTTTAGATTTTAGGTTTAGATTTGGGGTTAGGTTTAGATTTTAAGTTTAGATTTGCGGTTAGGTTTAGATTTTAGGTTTAGATTTGGGGTTAGGTTTAGATTTGGGGTTAGGTTTATATTTTAGGATTAGATTTGGGGTTAGGTTTAGATTTGGGGTTAGGTTTAGGTTTTAGGTTTAGATTTGGGGTTAGGTTTAGATTTTAGGTTTAGATTTTAGGTTTAGATTTGGGGTTAGGTTTAGATTTTAGGTTTAGATTTGGGGTTAGGTTTAGATTTGGGGTTAGGTTTAGATTTTAGGTTTAGGTTTGGGGTTAGGTTTAGATTTTAGGTTTAGATTTGGGGTTAGGTTTAGATTTTAGGTTTGGATTTGGGGTTAGGTTTAGATTTGGGGTTAGGTTTAGATTTTAGGTTTAGATTTGGGGTTAGGTTTAGACTTGGGGTTAGGTTTAGATTTTAGGTTTAGATTTGGGGTTAGGTTTAGATTTTAGGTTTAGATTTGGGGTTAGGTTTAGATTTTAGGTTTAGATTTTAGGTTTAGATTTGGGGTTAGGTTTAGATTTGGGGTTAGGTTTAGATTTTAGGTTTAGATTTGGGGTTAGGTTTAGATTTTAGGTTTAGATTTGGGGTTAGGTTTAGATTTTAGGTTTAGATTTGGGGTAAGATTTACATTTGGGCTTAGGTTTAGATTTTAGGTTTAGATTTGGGGTGAGGTTTAGATTTTAGGTTTAGATTTTAGGTTTAGATTTGGGGTTAGGTTTAGATTTTAGGTTTAGATTTGGGGTTAGGTTTAGATTTTAGGTTTATATTTGGGGTAAGGTTTAGATTTGGGGTTAGGTTTAGATTTTAGGTTTAGATTTGGGGTTAGGTTTAGAATTGGGGTTAGGTTTAGATTTTAGGTTTAGATTTGGGGTTAGGTTTAGATTTTAGGTTTAGATATCGGGTTAGGTTTAGATTTGGGGTTAGGTTTAGATTTAAGGTTTAGATTTGGGGTTAGGTTTAGATTTGGGGTTAGGTTTAGATTTTAGGTTTAGATTTTAGGTTTAGACTTGGGGTTAGGTTTTGATTTGGGGTTAGGTTTAGATTTTAGGTTTAGATTTGGGGTTAGGTTTAGATTTGGGGTTAGGTTTAGATTTTAGGTGTAGATTTGGGGTTAGGTTTAGATTTTAGGTTTAGATTTGGGGTTAGGTTTAGATTTGGGGTTAGGTTTAGATTTTAGGTTTAGATTTGGGGTTAGGTTTAGATTTTAGGTTTAGATTTGGGGTTAGGTTTAGATTTGGGGTTAGGTTTAGATTTTAGGTTTAGATTTGGGGTTAGGTTTAGATTTGGGGTTAGGTTTAGATTTTTGGTTTAGATTTGGGGTTAGGTTTAGATTTGGGGTTAGGTTTAGATTTTAGGTTTAGATTTGGGGTTAGGTTTAGATTTTAGGTTTAGATTTGGGGTTAGGTTTAGATTTTAGGTTTAGATTTGGGGTTAGGTTTAGATTTTAGGTTTAGATTTTAGGTTTAGATTTGGGGTTAGGTTTAGATTTTAGGTTTAGATTTTGGATTAGGTTTAGATTTTAAGTTTAGATTTGCGGTTATGTTTAGATTTTAGGTTTAGATTTGGGGTTAGGTTTAGATTTGGTGTTAGGCTTATATTTTATAATTAGATTTGGGGTTAGGTTTAGATTTGGGGTTAGGTTTAGATTTTAGGTTTAGATTTGGGGTTAGGTTTAGATTTTAGGTTTAGATTTGGGGTTAGGTTTAGATTTGGGGTTAGGTTTAGATTTTAGGTTTAGATTTGGGGTTAGGTTTAGATTTAAGTTTTAGATTTGGGGTTAGGTTTAGATTTTAGGTTTAGATTTGGGGTTAGGTTTAGATTTTAGGTTTAGATTTGAGGTTAGGTTTAGATTTTAGGTTTAGATTTGGGGTTAGGTTTAGATTTGGGGTTAGGTTTAGATTTTAGGTTTAGATTTGGGGTTAGGTTTATATTTTAGGTTTAGATTTGGGGTTAGGTTTAGATTTTAGGTTTAGATTTGAGGTTAGGTTTAGATTTTAGGTTTAGATTTGGGGTTAGGTTTAGATTTGGGGTTAGGTTTAGATTTTAGGTTTAGATTTGGGGTTAGGTTTATATTTTAGGTTTAGATTTGGGGTTAGGTTTAGATTTTAGGTTTATATTTGGGGTTAGGTTTAGATTTTAGGTTTAGATTTGGGGTTAGGTTTAGATTTTAAGTTTAGATTTGCCGTTAGGTTTAGATTTTAGGTTTAGATTTGGGGTTAGGTTTAGATTTGGGGTTAGGTTTATATTTTAGGATTAGATTTGGGGTTAGGTTTAGATTTGGGGTTAGGTTTAGATTTTAGGTTTAGATTTGGGGTTAGGTTTAGATTTTAGGTTTAGATTTTAGGTTTAGATTTGGGGTTAGGTTTAGATTTTAGGTTTAGATTTGGGGTTAGGTTTAGATTTGGGGTTAGGTTTAGATTTTAGGTTTAGGTTTGGGGTTAGGTTTAGATTTTAAGTTTAGATTTGGGGTTAGATTTAGATTTTAGGTTTGGATTTGGGGTTAGGTTTAGATTTGGGGTTAGGTTTAGATTTTAGGTTTAGATTTGGGGTTAGGTTTAGATTTTAGGTTTAAATTTGGGGTTAGGTTTAGATTTGGGGTTAGGTTTAGATTTTAGGTTTAGATTTGGGGTTAGGTTTAGATTTGGGGTTAGGTTTAGATTTTAGGTGTAGATTTGGGGTTAGGTTTAGATTTTAGGTTTAGATTTGGGGTTAGGTTTAGATTTTAGGTTTATATTTGGGGTAAGGTTTAGATTTGGGGTTAGGTTTAGATTTTAGGTTTAGATTTGGGGTTAGGTTTAGATTTGGGGTTAGGTTTAGATTTTAGGTTTAGATTTGGGGTTAGGTTTAGATTTTAGGTTTAGATTTTAGGTTTAGATTTGGGGTTAGGTTTAGATTTTAGGTTTAGATTTGGGGTTAGGTTTAGATTTGGGGTTAGGTTTAGATTTTAGGTTTAGGTTTGGGGTTAGGTTTAGATTTTAGGTTTAGATTTGGGGTTAGGTTTAGATTTTAGGTTTGGATTTGGGGTTAGGTTTAGATTTGGGGTTAGGTTTAGATTTTAGGTTTAGATTTGGGATTAGGTTTAGACTTGGGGTTAGGTTTAGATTTTAGGTTTAGATTTGGGGTTAGGTTTAGATTTTAGGTTTAGATTTGGGGTTAGGTTTAGATTTTAGGTTTAGATTTTAGGTTTAGATTTGGGGTTAGGTTTAGATTTGGGGTTAGGTTTAGATTTTAGGTTTAGATTTGGGGTTAGGTGTAGATTTGGGGTTAGGTTTAGATTTTAGGTTTAGATTTGGGGTTAGGTTTAGATTTTAGGTTTAGATTTTAGGTTTAGATTTGGGGTTAGGTTTAGATTTTAGGTTTAGATTTGGGGTTTTGTTTAGATTTTAGGTTTAGATTTGGGGTTAGGTTTAGATTTTAGGTTTATATTTGGGGTAAGGTTTAGATTTGGGGTTAGGTTTAGATTTTAGGTTTAGATTTGGGGTTAGGTTTAGATTTGGGGTTAGGTTTAGATTTTAGGTTTAGATTTGGGGTTAGGTTTAGATTTGGGGTTAGGTGTAGATTTGGGGTTAGTTTTAGATTTTAGGTTTAGATTTGGGGTTAGGTTTAGATTTTTGGTTTAGATTTGGGGTTAGGTTTAGATTTGGGGTTAGGTTTAGATTTTAGGTTTAGATTTGGGGTTAGGTTTAGATTTTAGGTTTAGATTTGGGGTTAGGTTTAGATTTTAGGTTTAGATTTGGGGTTAGGTTTATATTTTAGGTTTAGATTTGGGGTTAGGTTTAGATTTTAGGTTTAGATTTTAGGTTTAGATTTGGGGTTAGGTTTAGATTTTAGGTTTAGATTTTGGGTTAGGTTTAGATTTTAAGTTTAGAATTGGGGTTAGGTTTAGATTTTAGGTTTAGATTTGGGGTTAGGTTTAGATTTGGTGTTAGGCTTATATTTTATAATTAGATTTGGGGTTAGGTTTAGATTTGGGGTTAGGTTTAGATTTTAGGTTTAGATTTGGGGTTAGGTTTAGATTTTAGGTTTAGATTTGGGGTAAGGTTTACATTTGGGCTTAGGTTTAGATTTTAGGTTTAGATTTGGGGTTAGGTTTAGATTTGGGGTTAGGTTTAGATTTTAGGTTTAGATTTGGGGTTAGGTTTAGATTTAAGTTTTAGATTTGGGGTTAGGTTTAGATTTTAGGTTTAGATTTGGGGTTAGGTTTAGATTTTAGGTTTAGATTTGAGGTTAGGTTTAGATTTTAGGTTTAGATTTGGGGTTAGGTTTAGATTTGGGGTTAGGTTTAGATTTTAGGTTTAGATTTGGGGTTAGGTTTATATTTTAGGTTTAGATTTGGGGTTAGGTTTAGATTTTAGGTTTAGATTTTAGGTTTATATTTGGGGTTAGGTTTAGATTTTAGGTTTAGATTTGGGGTTAGGTTTAGATT
The DNA here is from genome assembly GCF_037038585.1 of Patagioenas fasciata. Taxonomy (NCBI): domain Eukaryota; kingdom Metazoa; phylum Chordata; class Aves; order Columbiformes; family Columbidae; genus Patagioenas; species Patagioenas fasciata. Next base: position 415,499 of record NC_092528.1, read on the forward strand.
TTAAGTTTAGATTTGCGGTTAGGTTTAGATTTTAGGTTTAGATTTGGGGTTAGGTTTAGATTTGGGGTTAGGTTTATATTTTAGGATTAGATTTGGGGTTAGGTTTAGATTTGGGGTTAGGTTTAGATTTTAGGTTTAGATTTGGGGTTAGGTTTAGATTTTAGGTTTAGATTTTAGGTTTAGATTTGGGGTTAGGTTTAGATTTTAGGTTTAGATTTGGGGTTAGGTTTAGATTTTAGGTTTGGATTTGGGGTTAGGTTTAGATTTGGGGTTAGGTTTAGATTTTAGGTTTAGATTTGGGGTTAGGTTTAGATTTTAGGTTTAGATTTGGGGTTAGGTTTAGATTTGGGGTTAGGTTTAGATTTCAGGTTTAGATTTGGGGTTAGGTTTAGATTTGGGGTTAGGTTTAGATTTTAGGTTTAGATTTGGGGTTAGGTTTAGATTTTAGGTTTAGATTTGGGGTTAGGTTTAGATTTTAGGTTTAGATTTGGGGTTAGGTTTAGATTTGGGGTTAGGTTTAGATTTTAGGTTTAGATTTGGGGTTAGGTTTAGATTTGGGGTTAGGTTTAGATTTTAGGTTTAGATTTGGGGTTAGGTTTAGATTTGGGGTTAGGTTTAGATTTTAGGTTTAGATTTGGGGTTAGGTTTAGATTTGGAGTAAGGTTTAGATTTAGGTTAAGATTTGGGGTTAGGTTTAGATTTTAGGTTTAGATTTGAGGTTAGGTTTAGATTTTAGGTTTAGATTTGGGGTTAGGTTTAGATTTGGGGTTAGGTTTAGATTTTAGGTTTAGATTTGGGGTTAGGTTTATATTTTAGGTTTAGATTTGGGGTTAGGTTTAGATTTTAGGTTTAGATTTTAGGTTTATATTTGGGGTTAGGTTTAGATTTTAGGTTTAGATTTGGGGTTAGGTTTAGATTTTAAGTTTAGATTTGCGGTTAGGTTTAGATTTTAGGTTTAGATTTGGGGTTAGGTTTAGATTTGGGGTTAGGTTTATATTTTAGGATTAGATTTGGGGTTAGGTTTAGATTTGGGGTTAGGTTTAGATTTTAGGTTTAGATTTGGGGTTAGGTTTAGATTTTAGGTTTAGATTTTAGGTTTAGATTTGGGGTTAGGTTTAGATTTTAGGTTTAGATTTGGGGTTAGGTTTAGATTTTAGGTTTGGATTTGGGGTTAGGTTTAGATTTGGGGTTAGGTTTAGATTTTAGGTTTAGATTTGGGGTTAGGTTTAGATTTTAGGTTTAGATTTGGGGTTAGGTTTAGATTTGGGGTTAGGTTTAGATTTTAGGTTTAGATTTGGGGTTAGGTTTAGATTTGGGGTTAGGTTTAGATTTTAGGTTTAGATTTGGGGTTAGGTTTAGATTTTAGGTTTAGATTTGGGGTTAGGTTTAGATTTTAGGTTTATATTTGGGGTAAGGTTTAGATTTGGGGTTAGGTTTAGATTTTAGGTTTAGATTTGGGGTTAGGTTTAGATTTGGGGTTAGGTTTAGATTTTAGGTTTAGATTTGGGGTTAGGTTTAGATTTGGGGTTAGGTTTAGATTTTAGGTTTAGATTTGGGGTTAGGTTTAGATTTGGAGTAAGGTTTAGATTTAGGTTAAGATTTGGGGTTAGGTTTAGATTTCAGGTTTAGATTTGGGGTTAGGTTTAGATTTTAGGTTTAGATTTGGGGTTAGGTTTAGATTTTAGGTTTGGATTTGGGGTTAGGTTTAGATTTGGGGTTAGGTTTAGATTTAAGGTTTAGATTTGGGGTTAGGTTTAGATTTTAGGTTTAGATTTTAGGTTTAGATTTGGGGTTATGTTTAGATTTTAGGTTTAGATTTGGGGTTAGGTTTAGATTTTAGGTTTAGATTTGGGGTTAGGTTTAGATTTGGGGTTAGGTTTAGATTTTAGGTTTAGATTTGGGGTTAGGTTTAGATTTTAGGTTTAGATATGGGGTTAGGTTTACATTTGTGGTTAGGTTTAGATTTTAGGTTTAGATTTGGGGTTAGGTTTAAATTTGGGGTTAGGTTTAGATTTTAGGTTTAGATTTGGGGTTAGGTTTAGATTTTAGGTTTAGATTTGGGGTTAGGTTTAGATTTTAGGTTTAGATTTGGGGTTAGGTGTAGATTTGGGGTTAGGTTTAGATTTTAGGTTTAGATTTGGGGTTAGGTTTAGATTTTAGGTTTAGATTTTAGGTTTAGATTTGGGGTTAGGTTTAGATTTTAGGTTTAGATTTGGGGTTTTGTTTAGATTTTAGGTTTAGATTTGGGGTTAGGTTTAGATTTTAGGTTGATATTTGGGGTAAGGTTTAGATTTGGGGTTAGGTTTAGATTTTAGGTTTAGATTTGGGGTTAGGTTTAGATTTGGGGTTAGGTTTAGATTTTAGGTTTAGATTTGGGGTTAGGTTTAGATTTTAGGTTTAGATATGGGGTTAGGTTTAGATTTGGGGTTAGGTTTAGATTTTAGGTTTAGATTTGGGGTTAGGTTTAGATTTGGGGTTAGGTTTAGATTTTAGGTTTAGATTTGGGGTTAGGTTTAGATTTGGGGTTAGGTGTAGATTTGGGGTTAGGTTTAGATTTTAGGTTTAGATTTGGGGTTAGGTTTAGATTTTAGGTTTAGATTTGGGATTAGGTTTAGATTTGGGGTTAGGTTTAGATTTTAGGTTTAGATTTGGGGTTAGGTTTAGATTTTAGGTATACATTTGGGGTTAGGTTTAGATTTTAGGTTTAAATTTGGGGTTAGGTTTAGATTTTAGGTTTAGATTTGGGGTTAGGTTTAGATTTTAGGTTTACATTTGGGGTTAGGTTTAGATTTGGGGTTAGGTTTAGATTTTAGGTTTAGATTTGGGGTTAGGTTTAGATTTGGGGTTAGGTTTAGATTTTAGGTTTAGATTTGGGGTTAGGTTTAGATTTTAGGTTTAGATTTTAGGTTTAGATTTGGGGTTAGGTTTAGATTTTAGGTTTAGATTTGGGGTTAGGTTTAGATTTTAGGTTTATATTTGGGGTAAGGTTTAGATTTGGGGTTAGGTTTAGATTTTAGGTTTAGATTTGGGGTTAGGTTTAGATTTGGGGTTAGGTTTAGATTTTAGGTTTAGATTTGGGGTTAGGTTTAAATTTTAGGTTTAGATATGTGGTTAGGTTTAGATTTGGGGTTAGGTTTAGATTTTAGGTTTAGATTTGGGGTTAGGTTTAGATTTGGAGTTAGGTTTAGATTTTAGGTTTAGATTTGGGGTTAGGTTTAGATTTCAGGTTTAGATTTGGGGTTAGGTTTAGATTTTAGGTTTAGATTTGGGGTTAGGTTTAGATTTTACGTTTAGATTTTAGGTTTAGATATGGGGTTAGGTTTAGATTTTAGGTTTAGATTTGGGGTTAGGTTTAGATTTTAGGTTTAGATTTGGGGTTAGGTTTAGATTTGGGGTTAGGTTTAGATTTTAGGTTTAGATTTGGGGTTAGGTTTAGATTTTAGGTTTAGATTTGGGGTTAGGTTTAGATTTGTTGTTAGGTTTAGATTTTAGGTTTAGATTTGGGGTTAGGTTTAGATTTGGGGTTAGGTTTAGATTTTAGGTTTAGATTTGGGGTTAGGTTTAGATTTAAGGTTTAGATTTGGGGTTAGGTTTAGATTTTATGTTTAGATTTGGGGTTAGGTTTAGATTTTAGGTTAGGTTTAGATTTTAGGTTTAGATTTGGGGTTAGGTTTAGATTTGGGGTTAGGTTTAGATTTTAGGTTTAGAATTGGGGTTAGGTTTAGATTTTAGGTTTAGAATTGGGGTTAGGTTTAGATTTTAGGTTTAGATTTGGGGTTAGGTTTAGATTTGGGGTTAGTTTTAGATTTAAGTTTTAGATTTGGGGTTAGGTTTAGATTTTAGGTTTAGATTTGGGGTTAGGTTTAGATTTGGGGTTAGGTTTAGATTTTAGGTTTAGATTTGGGGTTAGGTTTATATTTTAGGTTTAGATTTGGGGTTAGGTTTAGATTTTAGGTTTAGATTTTAGGTTTATATTTGGGGTTAGGTTTAGATTTTAGGTTTAGATTTGGGGTTAGGTTTAGATTTTAAGTTTAGATTTGCGGTTAGGTTTAGATTTTAGGTTTAGATTTGGGGTTAGGTTTAGATTTGGGGTTAGGTTTATATTTTAGGATTAGATTTGGGGTTAGGTTTAGATTTGGGGTTAGGTTTAGATTTTAGGTTTAGATTTGGGGTTAGGTTTAGATTTTAGGTTTAGATTTTAGGTTTAGATTTGGGGTTAGGTTTAGATTTTAGGTTTAGATTTGGGGTTAGGTTTAGATTTGGGGTTAGGTTTAGATTTTAGGTTTAGGTTTGGGGTTAGGTTTAGATTTTAGGTTTAGATTTGGGGTTAGGTTTAGATTTTAGGTTTGGATTTGGGGTTAGGTTTAGATTTGGGGTTAGGTTTAGATTTTAGGTTTAGATTTGGGGTTAGGTTTAGACTTGGGGTTAGGTTTAGATTTTAGGTTTAGATTTGGGGTTAGGTTTAGATTTTAGGTTTAGATTTGGGGTTAGGTTTAGATTTTAGGTTTAGATTTTAGGTTTATATTTGGGGTTAGGTTTAGATTTGGGGTTAGGTTTAGATTTTAGGTTTAGATTTGGGGTTAGGTGTAGATTTGGGGTTAGGTTTAGATTTTAGGTTTAGATTTGGGGTTAGGTTTAGATTTTAGGTTTAGATTTTAGGTTTAGATTTGGGGTTAGGTTTAGATTTTAGGTTTAGATTTGGGGTTTTGTTTAGATTTTAGGTTTAGATTTGGGGTTAGGTTTAGATTTTAGGTTTATATTTGGGGTAAGGTTTAGATTTGGGGTTAGGTTTAGATTTTAGGTTTAGATTTGGGGTTAGGTTTAGATTTGGGGTTAGGTTTAGATTTTAGGTTTAGATTTGGGGTTAGGTTTAGATTTTAGGTTTATATTTGGGGTTAGGTTTAGATTTGGGGTTAGGTTTAGATTTTAGGTTTAGATTTGGGGTTAGGTTTAGATTTGGGGTTAGGTTTAGATTTTAGGTTTAGATTTGGGGTTAGGTTTAGATTTGGGGTTAGGTGTAGATTTGGGGTTAGGTTTAGATTTTAGGTTTAGATTTGGGGTTAGGTTTAGATTTTAGGTTTAGATTTGGGGTTAGGTTTAGATTTTAGGTTTAGATTTGGGATTAGGTTTAGATTTGGGGTTAGGTTTAGATTTTAGGTTTAGATTTGGGGTTAGGTTTAGATTTGGGGTTAGGTTTAGATTTTAGGTTTAAATTTGGGGTTAGGTTTAGATTTTAGGTTTAGATTTGGGGTTAGGTTTAGATTTTAGGTTTACATTTGGGGTTAGGTTTAGATTTGGGGTTAGGTTTAGATTTTAGGTTTAGATTTGGGGTTAGGTTTAGATTTGGGGTTAGGTTTAGATTTTAGGTTTAGATTTGGGGTTAGGTTTAGATTTTAGGTTTAGATTTTAGGTTTAGATTTGGGGTTAGGTTTAGATTTTAGGTTTAGATTTGGGGTTAGGTTTAGATTTTAGGTTTAGATTTGGGGTTAGGTTTAGATTTTAGGTTTATATTTGGGGTAAGGTTTAGATTTGGGGTTAGGTTTAGATTTTAGGTTTAGATTTGGGGTTAGGTTTAGATTTTAGGTTTAGATTTGGGGTTAGGTTTAAATTTCAGGTTTAGATATGTGGTTAGGTTTAGATTTGGGGTTAGGTTTAGATTTTAGGTTTAGATTTGGGGTTAGGTTTAGATTTGGAGTTAGGTTTAGATTTTAGGTTTAGATTTGGGGTTAGGTTTAGATTTCAGGTTTAGATTTGGGGTTAGGTTTAGATTTTAGGTTTAGATTTGGGGTTAGGTTTAGATTTTACGTTTAGATTTTAGGTTTAGATATGGGGTTAGGTTTAGATTTTAGGTTTAGATTTGGGGTTAGGTTTAGATTTTAGGTTTAGATTTGGGGTTAGGTTTAGATTTGGGGTTAGGTTTAGATTTTAGGTTTAGATTTGGGGTTAGGTTTAGATTTTAGGTTTAGATTTGGGGTTAGGTTTAGATTTGTTGTTAGGTTTAGATTTTAGGTTTAGATTTGGGGTTAGGTTTAGATTTGGGGTTAGGTTTAGAATTTAGGTTTAGATTTGGGGTTAGGTTTAGATTTAAGGTTTAGATTTGGGGTTAGGTTTAGATTTTATGTTTAGATTTGGGGTTAGGTTTAGATTTTAGGTTAGGTTTAGATTTTAGGTTTAGATTTGGGGTTAGGTTTAGATTTTATGTTTAGATTTGGGGTTAGGTTTAGATTTGGGGTTAGGTTTAGATTTTAGGTTTAGATTTGGGGTTAGGTTTAGATTTGGGGTTAGGTTTAGATTTTAGGTTTAGATTTGGGGTTAGGTTTATATTTTAGGTTTAGATTTGGGGTTAGGTTTAGATTTTAGGTTTAGATTTTAGGTTTATATTTGGGGTTAGGTTTAGATTTTAGGTTTAGATTTGGGGTTAGGTTTAGATTTTAAGTTTAGATTTGCGGTTAGGTTTAGATTTTAGGTTTAGATTTGGGGTTAGGTTTAGATTTGGGGTTAGGTTTATATTTTAGGATTAGATTTGGGGTTAGGTTTAGATTTGGGGTTAGGTTTAGATTTGAGGTTTAGATTTGGGGTTAGGTTTAGACTTGGGGTTAGGTTTAGATTTTAGGTTTAGATTTGGGGTTAGGTTTAGATTTTATGTTTAGATTTGGGGTTAGGTTTAGATTTGGGGTTAGGTTTAGATTTTAGGTTTAGGTTTGGGGTTAGGTTTAGATTTTAGGTTTAGATTTGGGGTTAGGTTTAGATTTTAGGTTTGGATTTGGGGTTAGGTTTAGATTTGGGGTTAGGTTTAGATTTTAGGTTTAGATTTGGGGTTAGGTTTAGACTTGGGGTTAGGTTTAGATTTTAGGTTTAGATTTGGGGTTAGGTTTAGATTTTAGGTTTAGATTTGGGGTTAGGTTTAGATTTTAGGTTTAGATTTTAGGTTTAGATTTGGGGTTAGGTTTAGATTTGGGGTTAGGTTTAGATTTTTGGTTTAGATTTGGGGTTAGGTTTAGATTTGGGGTTAGGTTTAGATTTTAGGTTTAGATTTGGGGTTAGGTTTAGATTTTAGGTTTAGATTTTAGGTTTAGATTTGGGGTTAGGTTTAGATTTTAGGTTTAGATTTGGGGTGAGGTTTAGATTTTAGGTTTAGATTTTAGGTTTAGATTTGGGGTTAGGTTTAGATTTTAGGTTTAGATTTGGGGTTAGGTTTAGATTTTAGGTTTATATTTGGGGTAAGGTTTAGATTTGGGGTTAGGTTTAGATTTTAGGTTTAGATTTGGGGTTAGGTTTAGAATTGGGGTTAGGTTTAGATTTTAGGTTTAGATTTGGGGTTAGGTTTAGATTTTAGGTTTAGATATCGGGTTAGGTTTAGATTTAAGGTTTAGATTTGGGGTTAGGTTTAGATTTGGGGTAAGGTTTAGATTTGGGGTTAGGTTTAGATTTTAGGTTTAGATTTTAGGTTTAGACTTGGGGTTAGGTTTTGATTTGGGGTTAGGTTTAGATTTTAGGTTTAGATTTGGGGTTAGGTTTAGATTTGGGGTTAGGTTTAGATTTTAGGTGTAGATTTGGGGTTAGGTTTAGATTTTAGGTTTAGATTTGGGGTTAGGTTTAGATTTGGGGTTAGGTTTAGATTTTAGGTTTAGATTTGGGGTTAGGTTTAGATTTTAGGTTTAGATTTGGGGTTAGGTTTAGATTTGGGGTTAGGTTTAGATTTTAGGTTTAGATTTGGGGTTAGGTTTAGATTTGGGGTTAGGTTTAGATTTTTGGTTTAGATTTGGGGTTAGGTTTATATTTGGGGTTAGGTTTAGATTTTAGGTTTAGATTTGGGGTTAGGTTTAGATTTTAGGTTTAGATTTGGGGTTAGGTTTAGATTTTAGGTTTAGATTTGGGGTTAGGTTTATATTTTAGGTTTAGATTTGGGGTTAGGTTTAGATTTTAGGTTTAGATTTTAGGTTTAGATTCGGGGTTAGGTTTAGATTTTAGGTTTAGATTTTGGATTAGGTTTAGATTTTAAGCTTAGATTTGCGGTTATGTTTAGATTTTAGGTTTAGATTTGGGGTTAGGTTTAGATTTGGTGTTAGGCTTATATTTTATAATTAGATTTGGGGTTAGGTTTAGATTTGGGGTTAGGTTTAGATTTTAGGTTTAGATTTGGGGTTAGGTTTAGATTTTAGGTTTAGATTTGGGGTTAGGTTTAGATTTGGGGTTAGGTTTAGATTTTAGGTTTAGATTTGGGGTTAGGTTTAGATTTAAGTTTTAGATTTGGGGTTAGGTTTAGATTTTAGGTTTAGATTTGGGGTTAGGTTTAGATTTTAGGTTTAGATTTGAGGTTAGGTTTAGATTTTAGGTTTAGATTTGGGGTTAGGTTTAGATTTGGGGTTAGGTTTAGATTTTAGGTTTAGATTTGGGGTTAGGTTTATATTTTAGGTTTAGATTTGGGGTTAGGTTTAGATTTTAGGTTTAGATTTGAGGTTAGGTTTAGATTTTAGGTTTAGATTTGGGGTTAGGTTTAGATTTTAGGTTTAGATTTGGGGTTAGGTTTATATTTTAGGTTTAGATTTGGGGTTAGGTTTAGATTTTAGGTTTAGATTTTAGGTTTATATTTGGGGTTAGGTTTAGATTTTAGGTTTAGATTTGGGGTTAGGTTTAGATTTTAAGTTTAGATTTGCGGTTAGGTTTAGATTTTAGGTTTAGATTTGGGGTTAGGTTTAGATTTGGGGTTAGGTTTATATTTTAGGATTAGATTTGGGGTTAGGTTTAGATTTGGGGTTAGGTTTAGATTTTAGGTTTAGATTTGGGGTTAGGTTTAGATTTTAGGTTTAGATTTTAGGTTTAGATTTGGGGTTAGGTTTAGATTTTAGGTTTAGATTTGGGGTTAGGTTTAGATTTGGGGTTAGGTTTAGATTTTAGGTTTAGGTTTGGGGTTAGGTTTAGATTTTAGGTTTAGATTTGGGGTTAGGTTTAGATTTTAGGTTTGGATTTGGGGTTAGGTTTAGATTTGGGGTTAGGTTTAGATTTTAGGTTTAGATTTGGGGTTAGGTTTAGATTTTAGGTTTAGATTTGGGGTTAGGTTTAGATTTGGGGTTAGGTTTAGATTTTAGGTTTAGATTTGGGGTTAGGTTTAGATTTGGGGTTAGGTTTAGATTTTAGGTTTAGATTTGGGGTTAGGTTTAGATTTTAGGTTTAGATTTGGGGTTAGGTTTAGATTTTAGGTTTATATTTCGGGTAAGGTTTAGATTTGGGGTTAGGTTTAGATTTTAGGTTTAGATTTGGGGTTAGGTTTAGATTTTAGGTTTAGATTTTAGGTTTAGATTTGGGGTTAGGTTTAGATTTTAGGTTTAGATTTGGGGTTAGGTTTAGATTTGGGGTTAGGTTTAGATTTTAGGTTTAGGTTTGGGGTTAGGTTTAGATTTTAGGTTTAGATTTGGGGTTAGGTTTAGATTTTAGGTTTGGATTTGGGGTTAGGTTTAGATTTGGGGTTAGGTTTAGATTTTAGGTTTAGATTTGGGGTTAGGTTTAGATTTTAGGTTTAGATTTGGGGTTAGGTTTAGATTTGGGGTTAGGTTTAGATTTTAGGTTTAGATTTGGGGTTAGGTTTAGATTTGGGGTTAGGTTTAGATTTTAGGTTTAGACTTGGGGTTAGGTTTAGATCTGGGGTTAGGTTTAGATTTTAGGTTTAGATTTGGGGTTAGGTTTAGATTTTGAGTTAGGTTTAGATTTAGGTTTAGATTTGGGGTTAGGTTTAGATTTCAGGTTTAGATTTGGGGTTAGGTTTAGATTTTAGGTTTAGATTTGGGGTTAGGTTTAGATTTTAGGTTTAGATTTGGGGTTAGGTTTAGATTTGGGGTTAGGTTTAGATTTTAGGTTTAGATTTGGGGTTAGGTTTAGATTTGGGGTTAGGTTTAGATTTTAGGTTTAGATTTGGGGTTAGGTTTAGATTTTAGGTTTAGATTTGGGGTTAGGTTTAGATTTTAGGTTTAGATTTGGGGTTAGGTTTAGATTTGGGGTTAGGTTTAGATTTTAGGTTTAGATTTAGGGTTAGGTTTAGATTTTAGGTTTAGATATGGGGTTAGGTTTACATTTGTGGTTAGGTTTAGATTTTAGGTTTAGATTTGGGGTTAGGTTTAAATTTGGGGTTAGGTTTAGATTTTAGGTTTAGATTTGGGGTTAGGTTTAGATTTTAGGTTTAGATTTGGGGTTAGGTTTAGATTTTAGGTTTAGATTTGGGGTTAGGTTTAGATTTGGAGTTAGGTTTAGATTTTAGGTTTAGATTTGGGGTTAGGTTTAGATTTCAGGTTTAGATTTGGGGTTAGGTTTAGATTTTAGGTTTAGATTTGGGGTTAGGTTTAGATTTTACGTTTAGATTTTAGGTTTAGATATGGGGTTAGGTTTAGATTTTAGGTTTAGAATTGGGGTTAGGTTTAGATTTTAGGTTTAGATTTGGGGTTAGGTTTAGATTTGGGGTTAGGTTTAGATTTTAGGTTTAGATTTGGGGTTAGGTTTAGATTTTAGGTTTAGATTTGGGGTTAGGTTTAGATTTGTTGTTAGGTTTAGATTTTAGGTTTAGATTTGGGGTTAGGTTTAGATTTGGGGTTAGGTTTAGATTTTAGGTTTAGATTTGGGGTTAGGTTTAGATTTAAGGTTTAGATTTGGGGTTAGGTTTAGATTTTAGGTTTAGATTTGGGGTTAGGTTTAGATTTTAGGTTAGGTTTAGATTTTAGGTTTAGAATTGGGGTTAGGTTTAGATTTTAGGTTTAGAATTGGGGTTAGGTTTAGATTTTAGGTTTAGATTTGGGGTTAGGTTTAGATTTGGGGTTAGGTTTAGATTTAAGTTTTAGATTTGGGGTTAGGTTTAGATTTTAGGTTTAGATTTGGGGTTAGGTTTAGATTTGGGGTTAGGTTTAGATTTTAGGTTTAGATTTGGGGTTAGGTTTATATTTTAGGTTTAGATTTGGGGTTAGGTTTAGATTTTAGGTTTAGATTTTAGGTTTATATTTGGGGTTAGGTTTAGATTTTAGGTTTAGATTTGGGGTTAGGTTTAGATTTTAAGTTTAGATTTGCGGTTAGGTTTAGATTTTAGGTTTAGATTTGGGGTTAGGTTTAGATTTGGGGTTAGGTTTATATTTTAGGATTAGATTTGGGGTTAGGTTTAGATTTGGGGTTAGGTTTAGGTTTTAGGTTTAGATTTGGGGTTAGGTTTAGATTTTAGGTTTAGATTTTAGGTTTAGATTTGGGGTTAGGTTTAGATTTTAGGTTTAGATTTGGGGTTAGGTTTACATTTGGGGTTAGGTTTAGATTTTAGGTTTAGGTTTGGGGTTAGGTTTAGATTTTAGGTTTAGATTTGGGGTTAGGTTTAGATTTTAGGTTTGGATTTGGGGTTAGGTTTAGATTTGGGGTTAGGTTTAGATTTTAGGTTTAGATTTGGGGTTAGGTTTAGATTTTAGGTTTAGATTTTAGGTTTAGATTTGGGGTTAGGTTTAGATTTGGGGTTAGGTTTAGATTTTTGGTTTAGATTTGGGGTTAGGTTTAGATTTGGGGTTAGGTTTAGATTTTAGGTTTAGATTTGGGGTTAGGTTTAGATTTTAGGTTTAGATTTGGGGTTAGGTTTAGATTTTAGGTTTAGATTTGGGGTAAGATTTACATTTGGGCTTAGGTTTAGATTTTAGGTTTAGATTTGGGGTGAGGTTTAGATTTTAGGTTTAGATTTTAGGTTTAGATTTGGGGTTAGGTTTAGATTTTAGGTTTAGATTTGGGGTTAGGTTTAGATTTTAGGTTTATATTTGGGGTAAGGTTTAGATTTGGGGTTAGGTTTAGATTTTAGGTTTAGATTTGGGGTTAGGTTTAGAATTGGGGTTAGGTTTAGATTTTAGGTTTAGATTTGGGGTTAGGTTTAGATTTTAGGTTTAGATATCGGGTTAGGTTTAGATTTTAGGTTAGGTTTAGATTTAAGGTTTAGATTTGGGGTTAGGTTTAGATTTGGGGTTAGGTTTAGATTTTAGGTTTAGATTTTAGGTTTAGACTTGGGGTTAGGTTTTGATTTGGGGTTAGGTTTAGATTTTAGGTTTAGATTTGGGGTTAGGTTTAGATTTGGGGTTAGGTTTAGATTTTAGGTGTAGATTTGGGGTTAGGTTTAGATTTTAGGTTTAGATTTGGGGTTAGGTTTAGATTTGGGGTTAGGTTTAGATTTTAGGTTTAGATTTGGGGTTAGGTTTAGATTTTAGGTTTAGATTTGGGGTTAGGTTTAGATTTGGGGTTAGGTTTAGATTTTAGGTTTAGATTTGGGGTTAGGTTTAGATTTGGGGTTAGGTTTAGATTTTTGGTTTAGATTTGGGGTTAGGTTTAGATTTGGGGTTAGGTTTAGATTTTAGGTTTAGATTTGGGGTTAGGTTTAGATTTTAGGTTTAGATTTGGGGTTAGGTTTAGATTTTAGGTTTAGATTTGGGGTTAGGTTTATATTTTAGGTTTAGATTTGGGGTTAGGTTTAGATTTTAGGTTTAGATTTTAGGTTTAGATTTGGGGTTAGGTTTAGATTTTAGGTTTAGATTTTGGATTAGGTTTAGATTTTAAATTTAGATTTGCGGTTATGTTTAGATTTTAGGTTTAGATTTGGGGTTAGGTTTAGATTTGGTGTTAGGCTTATATTTTATAATTAGATTTGGGGTTAGGTTTAGATTTGGGGTTAGGTTTAGATTTTAGGTTTAGATTTGGGGTTAGGTTTAGATTTTAGGTTTAGATTTGGGGTTAGGTTTAGATTTGGGGTTAGGTTTAGATTTTAGGTTTAGATTTGGGGTTAGGTTTAGATTTAAGTTTTAGATTTGGGGTTAGGTTTAGATTTTAGGTTTAGATTTGGGGTTAGGTTTAGATTTTAGGTTTAGATTTGAGGTTAGGTTTAGATTTTAGGTTTAGATTTGGGGTTAGGTTTAGATTTGGGGTTAGGTTTAGATTTTAGGTTTAGATTTGGGGTTAGGTTTATATTTTAGGTTTAGATTTGGGGTTAGGTTTAGATTTTAGGTTTAGATTTGAGGTTAGGTTTAGATTTTAGGTTTAGATTTGGGGTTAGGTTTAGATTTGGGGTTAGGTTTAGATTTTAGGTTTAGATTTGGGGTTAGGTTTATATTTTAGGTTTAGATTTGGGGTTAGGTTTAGATTTTAGGTTTATATTTGGGGTTAGGTTTAGATTTTAGGTTTAGATTTGGGGTTAGGTTTAGATTTTAAGTTTAGATTTGCCGTTAGGTTTAGATTTTAGGTTTAGATTTGGGGTTAGGTTTAGATTTGGGGTTAGGTTTATATTTTAGGATTAGATTTGGGGTTAGGTTTAGATTTGGGGTTAGGTTTAGATTTTAGGTTTAGATTTGGGGTTAGGTTTAGATTTTAGGTTTAGATTTTAGGTTTAGATTTGGGGTTAGGTTTAGATTTTAGGTTTAGATTTGGGGTTAGGTTTAGATTTGGGGTTAGGTTTAGATTTTAGGTTTAGGTTTGGGGTTAGGTTTAGATTTTAGGTTTAGATTTGGGGTTAGGTTTAGATTTTAGGTTTGGATTTGGGGTTAGGTTTAGATTTGGGGTTAGGTTTAGATTTTAGGTTTAGATTTGGGGTTAGGTTTAGATTTTAGGTTTAGATTTGGGGTTAGGTTTAGATTTGTTGTTAGGTTTAGATTTTAGGTTTAGATTTGGGGTTAGGTTTAGATTTGGGGTTAGGTTTAGATTTTAGGTTTAGATTTGGGGTTAGGTTTAGATTTAAGGTTTAGATTTGGGGTTAGGTTTAGATTTTAGGTTTAGATTTGGGGTTAGGTTTAGATTTTAGGTTAGGTTTAGATTTTAGGTTTAGAATTGGGGTTAGGTTTAGATTTTAGGTTTAGAATTGGGGTTAGGTTTAGATTTTAGGTTTAGATTTGGGGTTAGGTTTAGATTTGGGGTTAGGTTTAGATTTAAGTTTTAGATTTGGGGTTAGGTTTAGATTTTAGGTTTAGATTTGGGGTTAGGTTTAGATTTGGGGTTAGGTTTAGATTTTAGGTTTAGATTTGGGGTTAGGTTTATATTTTAGGTTTAGATTTGGGGTTAGGTTTAGATTTTAGGTTTAGATTTTAGGTTTAGATTTGGGGTTAGGTTTAGATTTTAGGTTTAGATTTGGGGTTAGGTTTAGATTTTAAGTTTAGATTTGCGGTTAGGTTTAGATTTTAGGTTTAGATTTGGGGTTAGGTTTAGATTTGGGGTTAGGTTTATATTTTAGGATTAGATTTGGGGTTAGGTTTAGATTTGGGGTTAGGTTTAGGTTTTAGGTTTAGATTTGGGGTTAGGTTTAGATTTTAGGTTTAGATTTTAGGTTTAGATTTGGGGTTAGGTTTAGATTTTAGGTTTAGATTTGGGGTTAGGTTTAGATTTGGGGTTAGGTTTAGATTTTAGGTTTAGGTTTGGGGTTAGGTTTAGATTTTAGGTTTAGATTTGGGGTTAGGTTTAGATTTTAGGTTTGGATTTGGGGTTAGGTTTAGATTTGGGGTTAGGTTTAGATTTTAGGTTTAGATTTGGGGTTAGGTTTAGACTTGGGGTTAGGTTTAGATTTTAGGTTTAGATTTGGGGTTAGGTTTAGATTTTAGGTTTAGATTTGGGGTTAGGTTTAGATTTTAGGTTTAGATTTTAGGTTTAGATTTGGGGTTAGGTTTAGATTTGGGGTTAGGTTTAGATTTTAGGTTTAGATTTGGGGTTAGGTTTAGATTTTAGGTTTAGATTTGGGGTTAGGTTTAGATTTTAGGTTTAGATTTGGGGTAAGATTTACATTTGGGCTTAGGTTTAGATTTTAGGTTTAGATTTGGGGTGAGGTTTAGATTTTAGGTTTAGATTTTAGGTTTAGATTTGGGGTTAGGTTTAGATTTTAGGTTTAGATTTGGGGTTAGGTTTAGATTTTAGGTTTATATTTGGGGTAAGGTTTAGATTTGGGGTTAGGTTTAGATTTTAGGTTTAGATTTGGGGTTAGGTTTAGAATTGGGGTTAGGTTTAGATTTTAGGTTTAGATTTGGGGTTAGGTTTAGATTTTAGGTTTAGATATCGGGTTAGGTTTAGATTTGGGGTTAGGTTTAGATTTTAGGTTTAGATTTGGGGTTAGGTTTAGATTTAAGTTTTAGATTTGGGGTTAGGTTTAGATTTTAGGTTTAGATTTGGGGTTAGGTTTAGATTTTAGGTTTAGATTTGAGGTTAGGTTTAGATTTTAGGTTTAGATTTGGGGTTAGGTTTAGATTTGGGGTTAGGTTTAGATTTTAGGTTTAGATTTGGGGTTAGGTTTATATTTTAGGTTTAGATTTGGGGTTAGGTTTAGATTTTAGGTTTAGATTTGAGGTTAGGTTTAGATTTTAGGTTTAGATTTGGGGTTAGGTTTAGATTTGGGGTTAGGTTTAGATTTTAGGTTTAGATTTGGGGTTAGGTTTATATTTTAGGTTTAGATTTGGGGTTAGGTTTAGATTTTAGGTTTATATTTGGGGTTAGGTTTAGATTTTAGGTTTAGATTTGGGGTTAGGTTTAGATTTTAAGTTTAGATTTGCCGTTAGGTTTAGATTTTAGGTTTAGATTTGGGGTTAGGTTTAGATTTGGGGTTAGGTTTATATTTTAGGATTAGATTTGGGGTTAGGTTTAGATTTGGGGTTAGGTTTAGATTTTAGGTTTAGATTTGGGGTTAGGTTTAGATTTTAGGTTTAGATTTTAGGTTTAGATTTGGGGTTAGGTTTAGATTTTAGGTTTAGATTTGGGGTTAGGTTTAGATTTGGGGTTAGGTTTAGATTTTAGGTTTAGGTTTGGGGTTAGGTTTAGATTTTAGGTTTAGATTTGGGGTTAGGTTTAGATTTTAGGTTTGGATTTGGGGTTAGGTTTAGATTTGGGGTTAGGTTTAGATTTTAGGTTTAGATTTGGGGTTAGGTTTAGATTTTAGGTTTAGATTTGGGGTTAGGTTTAGATTTGTTGTTAGGTTTAGATTTTAGGTTTAGATTTGGGGTTAGGTTTAGATTTGGGGTTAGGTTTAGATTTTAGGTTTAGATTTGGGGTTAGGTTTAGATTTAAGGTTTAGATTTGGGGTTAGGTTTAGATTTTAGGTTTAGATTTGGGGTTAGGTTTAGATTTTAGGTTAGGTTTAGATTTTAGGTTTAGAATTGGGGTTAGGTTTAGATTTTAGGTTTAGAATTGGGGTTAGGTTTAGATTTTAGGTTTAGATTTGGGGTTAGGTTTAGATTTGGGGTTAGGTTTAGATTTAAGTTTTAGATTTGGGGTTAGGTTTAGATTTTAGGTTTAGATTTGGGGTTAGGTTTAGATTTGGGGTTAGGTTTAGATTTTAGGTTTAGATTTGGGGTTAGGTTTATATTTTAGGTTTAGATTTGGGGTTAGGTTTAGATTTTAGGTTTAGATTTTAGGTTTATATTTGGGGTTAGGTTTAGATTTTAGGTTTAGATTTGGGGTTAGGTTTAGATTTTAAGTTTAGATTTGCGGTTAGGTTTAGATTTTAGGTTTAGATTTGGGGTTAGGTTTAGATTTGGGGTTAGGTTTATATTTTAGGATTAGATTTGGGGTTAGGTTTAGATTTGGGGTTAGGTTTAGGTTTTAGGTTTAGATTTGGGGTTAGGTTTAGATTTTAGGTTTAGATTTTAGGTTTAGATTTGGGGTTAGGTTTAGATTTTAGGTTTAGATTTGGGGTTAGGTTTAGATTTGGGGTTAGGTTTAGATTTTAGGTTTAGGTTTGGGGTTAGGTTTAGATTTTAGGTTTAGATTTGGGGTTAGGTTTAGATTTTAGGTTTGGATTTGGGGTTAGGTTTAGATTTGGGGTTAGGTTTAGATTTTAGGTTTAGATTTGGGGTTAGGTTTAGACTTGGGGTTAGGTTTAGATTTTAGGTTTAGATTTGGGGTTAGGTTTAGATTTTAGGTTTAGATTTGGGGTTAGGTTTAGATTTTAGGTTTAGATTTTAGGTTTAGATTTGGGGTTAGGTTTAGATTTGGGGTTAGGTTTAGATTTTAGGTTTAGATTTGGGGTTAGGTTTAGATTTTAGGTTTAGATTTGGGGTTAGGTTTAGATTTTAGGTTTAGATTTGGGGTAAGATTTACATTTGGGCTTAGGTTTAGATTTTAGGTTTAGATTTGGGGTGAGGTTTAGATTTTAGGTTTAGATTTTAGGTTTAGATTTGGGGTTAGGTTTAGATTTTAGGTTTAGATTTGGGGTTAGGTTTAGATTTTAGGTTTATATTTGGGGTAAGGTTTAGATTTGGGGTTAGGTTTAGATTTTAGGTTTAGATTTGGGGTTAGGTTTAGAATTGGGGTTAGGTTTAGATTTTAGGTTTAGATTTGGGGTTAGGTTTAGATTTTAGGTTTAGATATCGGGTTAGGTTTAGATTTGGGGTTAGGTTTAGATTTAAGGTTTAGATTTGGGGTTAGGTTTAGATTTGGGGTTAGGTTTAGATTTTAGGTTTAGATTTTAGGTTTAGACTTGGGGTTAGGTTTTGATTTGGGGTTAGGTTTAGATTTTAGGTTTAGATTTGGGGTTAGGTTTAGATTTGGGGTTAGGTTTAGATTTTAGGTGTAGATTTGGGGTTAGGTTTAGATTTTAGGTTTAGATTTGGGGTTAGGTTTAGATTTGGGGTTAGGTTTAGATTTTAGGTTTAGATTTGGGGTTAGGTTTAGATTTTAGGTTTAGATTTGGGGTTAGGTTTAGATTTGGGGTTAGGTTTAGATTTTAGGTTTAGATTTGGGGTTAGGTTTAGATTTGGGGTTAGGTTTAGATTTTTGGTTTAGATTTGGGGTTAGGTTTAGATTTGGGGTTAGGTTTAGATTTTAGGTTTAGATTTGGGGTTAGGTTTAGATTTTAGGTTTAGATTTGGGGTTAGGTTTAGATTTTAGGTTTAGATTTGGGGTTAGGTTTATATTTTAGGTTTAGATTTGGGGTTAGGTTTAGATTTTAGGTTTAGATTTTAGGTTTAGATTTGGGGTTAGGTTTAGATTTTAGGTTTAGATTTTGGATTAGGTTTAGATTTTAAGTTTAGGTTTGCGGTTATGTTTAGATTTTAGGTTTAGATTTGGGGTTAGGTTTAGATTTGGTGTTAGGCTTATATTTTATAATTAGATTTGGGGTTAGGTTTAGATTTGGGGTTAGGTTTAGATTTTAGGTTTAGATTTGGGGTTAGGTTTAGATTTTAGGTTTAGATTTGGGGTTAGGTTTAGATTTGGGGTTAGGTTTAGATTTTAGGTTTAGATTTGGGGTTAGGTTTAGATTTAAGTTTTAGATTTGGGGTTAGGTTTAGATTTTAGGTTTAGATTTGGGGTTAGGTTTAGATTTTAGGTTTAGATTTGAGGTTAGGTTTAGATTTTAGGTTTAGATTTGGGGTTAGGTTTAGATTTGGGGTTAGGTTTAGATTTTAGGTTTAGATTTGGGGTTAGGTTTATATTTTAGGTTTAGATTTGGGGTTAGGTTTAGATTTTAGGTTTAGATTTGAGGTTAGGTTTAGATTTTAGGTTTAGATTTGGGGTTAGGTTTAGATTTGGGGTTAGGTTTAGATTTTAGGTTTAGATTTGGGGTTAGGTTTATATTTTAGGTTTAGATTTGGGGTTAGGTTTAGATTTTAGGTTTATATTTGGGGTTAGGTTTAGATTTTAGGTTTAGATTTGGGGTTAGGTTTAGATTTTAAGTTTAGATTTGCCGTTAGGTTTAGATTTTAGGTTTAGATTTGGGGTTAGGTTTAGATTTGGGGTTAGGTTTATATTTTAGGATTAGATTTGGGGTTAGGTTTAGATTTGGGGTTAGGTTTAGATTTTAGGTTTAGATTTGGGGTTAGGTTTAGATTTTAGGTTTAGATTTTAGGTTTAGATTTGGGGTTAGGTTTAGATTTTAGGTTTAGATTTGGGGTTAGGTTTAGATTTGGGGTTAGGTTTAGATTTTAGGTTTAGGTTTGGGGTTAGGTTTAGATTTTAAGTTTAGATTTGGGGTTAGATTTAGATTTTAGGTTTGGATTTGGGGTTAGGTTTAGATTTGGGGTTAGGTTTAGATTTTAGGTTTAGATTTGGGGTTAGGTTTAGATTTTAGGTTTAGATTTGGGGTTAGGTTTAGATTTGGGGTTAGGTTTAGATTTTAGGTTTAGATTTGGGGTTAGGTTTAGATTTGGGGTTAGGTTTAGATTTTAGGTGTAGATTTGGGGTTAGGTTTAGATTTTAGGTTTAGATTTGGGGTTAGGTTTAGATTTTAGGTTTATATTTGGGGTAAGGTTTAGATTTGGGGTTAGGTTTAGATTTTAGGTTTAGATTTGGGGTTAGGTTTAGATTTGGGGTTAGGTTTAGATTTTAGGTTTAGATTTGGGGTTAGGTTTAGATTTGGGGTTAGGTTTAGATTTTAGGTTTAGATTTGGGGTTAGGTTTAGATTTGGAGTTAGGTTTAGATTTTAGGTTTAGGTTTGGGGTTAGGTTTAGATTTCAGGTTTAGATTTGGGGTTAGGTTTAGATTTTAGGTTTAGATTTGGGGTTAGGTTTAGATTTTAGGTTTAGATTTGGGGTAAGGTTTAGATTTGGGGTTAGGTTTAGATTTTAGGTTTAGATTTGGGGTTAGGTTTAGATTTGGGGTTAGGTTTAAATTTTAGGTTTAGATTTGGGGTTAGGTTTAGATTTTAGGTTTAGATTTGGGGTTAGGTTTAGATTTTAGGTTTAGATTTGGGGTTAGGTTTAGATTTGGGGTTAGGTTTAGATTTTAGGTTTAGATTTGGGGTTAGGTTTAGATTTTAGGTTTAGATATGGGGTTAGGTTTACATTTGTGGTTAGGTTTAGATTTTAGGTTTAGATTTGGGGTTAGGTTTAAATTTGGGGTTAGGTTTAGATTTTAGGTTTAGATTTGGGGTTAGGTTTAGATTTTAGGTTTAGATTTGGGGTTAGGTTTAGATTTTAGGTTTAGATATGGGGTTAGGTTTAGATTTGGGGTTAGGTTTAGATTTTAGGTTTAGATTTGGGGTTAGGTTTAGATTTGGGGTTAGGTTTAGATTTTAGGTTTAGATTTGGGGTTAGGTTTAGATTTGGGGTTAGGTGTAGATTTGGGTTTAGGTTTAGATTTTAGGTTTAGATTTGGGGTTAGGTTTAGATTTTAGGTTTAGATTTGGGGTTAGGTTTAGATTTTAGGTTTAGATTTGGGGTTAGGTTTAGATTTAAGTTTTAGATTTGGGGTTAGGTTTAGATTTTAGGTTTAGATTTGGGGTTAGGTTTAGATTTTAGGTTTAGATTTGAGGTTAGGTTTAGATTTTAGGTTTAGATTTGGGGTTAGGTTTAGATTTTAGGTTTAGATTTTAGGTTTAGATTTGGGGTTAGGTTTAGATTTGGGGTTAGGTTTAGATTTTTGGTTTAGATTTGGGGATAGGTTTAGATTTGGGGTTAGGTTTAGATTTTAGGTTTAGATTTGGGGTTAGGTTTAGATTTTAGGTTTAGATTTGGGGTTAGGTTTAGATGTTAGGTTTAGATTTGGGGTATGATTTACATTTGGGCTTAGGTTTAGATTTTAGGTTTAGATTTGGGGTGAGGTTTAGATTTTAGGTTTAGATTTTAGGTTTAGATTTGGGGTTAGGTTTAGATTTTAGGTTTAGATTTGGGGTTAGGTTTAGATTTTAGGTTTATATTTGGGGTAAGGTTTAGATTTGGGGTTAGGTTTAGATTTTAGGTTTAGATTTGGGGTTAGGTTTAGAATTGGGGTTAGGTTTAGATTTTAGGTTTAGATTTGGGGTTAGGTTTAGATTTTAGGTTTAGATATCGGGTTAGGTTTAGATTTGGGGTTAGGTTTAGATTTAAGGTTTAGATTTGGGGTTAGGTTTAGATTTGGGGTTAGGTTTAGATTTGGGGTTAGGTTTAGATTTTAGGTTTAGATTTTAGGTTTAGACTTGGGGTTAGGTTTTGATTTGGGGTTAGGTTTAGATTTTAGGTTTAGATTTGGGGTTAGGTTTAGATTTGGGGTTAGGTTTAGATTTTAGGTGTAGATTTGGGGTTAGGTTTAGATTTTAGGTTTAGATTTGGGGTTAGGTTTAGATTTGGGGTTAGGTTTAGATTTTAGGTTTAGATTTGGGGTTAGGTTTAGATTTTAGGTTTAGATTTGGGGTTAGGTTTAGATTTGGGGTTAGGTTTAGATTTTAGGTTTAGATTTGGGGTTAGGTTTAGATTTGGGGTTAGGTTTAGATTTTTGGTTTAGATTTGGGGTTAGGTTTAGATTTTAGGTTTAGATTTGGGGTTAGGTTTAGATTTTAGGTTTAGATTTGGGGTTAGGTTTAGATTTTAGGTTTAGATTTGGGGTTAGGTTTATATTTTAGGTTTAGATTTGGGGTTAGGTTTAGATTTTAGGTTTAGATTTTAGGTTTAGATTTGGGGTTAGGTTTAGATTTTAGGTTTAGATTTTGGATTAGGTTTAGATTTTAAGTTTAGATTTGCGGTTATGTTTAGATTTTAGGTTTAGATTTGGGGTTAGGTTTAGATTTGGTGTTAGGCTTATATTTTATAATTAGATTTGGGGTTAGGTTTAGATTTGGGGTTAGGTTTAGATTTTAGGTTTAGATTTGGGGTTAGGTTTAGATTTTAGGTTTAGATTTGGGGTTAGGTTTAGATTTGGGGTTAGGTTTAGATTTTAGGTTTAGATTTGGGGTTAGGTTTAGATTTAAGTTTTAGATTTGGGGTTAGGTTTAGATTTTAGGTTTAGATTTGGGGTTAGGTTTAGATTTGGGGTTTAGATTTGAGGTTAGGTTTAGATTTTAGGTTTAGATTTGGGGTTAGGTTTAGATTTGGGGTTAGGTTTAGATTTTAGGTTTAGATTTGGGGTTAGGTTTATATTTTAGGTTTAGATTTGGGGTTAGGTTTAGATTTTAGGTTCAGATTTGAGGTTAGGTTTAGATTTTAGGTTTAGATTTGGGGTTAGGTTTAGATTTGGGGTTAGGTTTAGATTTTAGGTTTAGATTTGGGGTTAGGTTTATATTTTAGGTTTAGATTTGGGGTTAGGTTTAGATTTTAGGTTTAGATTTTAGGTTTATATTTGGGGTTAGGTTTAGATTTTAGGTTTAGATTTGGGGTTAGGTTTAGATTTTAAGTTTAGATTTGCGGTTAGGTTTAGATTTTAGGTTTAGATTTGGGGTTAGGTTTAGATTTGGGGTTAGGTTTATATTTTAGGATTAGATTTGGGGTTAGGTTTAGATTTGGGGTTAGGTTTAGATTTTAGGTTTAGATTTGGGGTTAGGTTTAGATTTTAGGTTTAGATTTTAGGTTTAGATTTGGGGTTAGGTTTAGATTTTAGGTTTAGATTTTAGGTTTAGATTTGGGGTTAGGTTTAGATTTTAGGTTTAGATTTGGGGTTAGGTTTAGATTTTAGGTTTATATTTGGGGTAAGGTTTAGATTTGGGGTTAGGTTTAGATTTTAGGTTTAGATTTGGGGTTAGGTTTAGAATTGGGGTTAGGTTTAGATTTTAGGTTTAGATTTGGGGTTAGGTTTAGATTTTAGGTTTAGATATCGGGTTAGGTTTAGATTTGGGGTTAGGTTTAGATTTAAGGTTTAGATTTGGGGTTAGGTTTAGATTTGGGGTTAGGTTTAGATTTGGGGTTAGGTTTAGATTTTAGGTTTAGATTTTAGGTTTAGACTTGGGGTTAGGTTTTGATTTGGGGTTAGGTTTAGATTTTAGGTTTAGATTTGGGGTTAGGTTTAGATTTGGGGTTAGGTTTAGATTTTAGGTGTAGATTTGGGGTTAGGTTTAGATTTTAGGTTTAGATTTGGGGTTAGGTTTAGATTTGGGGTTAGGTTTAGATTTTAGGTTTAGATTTGGGGTTAGGTTTAGATTTTAGGTTTAGATTTGGGGTTAGGTTTAGATTTGGGGTTAGGTTTAGATTTTAGGTTTAGATTTGGGGTTAGGTTTAGATTTGGGGTTAGGTTTAGATTTTTGGTTTAGATTTGGGGTTAGGTTTAGATTTGGGGTTAGGTTTAGATTTTAGGTTTAGATTTGGGGTTAGGTTTAGATTTTAGGTTTAGATTTGGGGTTAGGTTTAGATTTTAGGTTTAGATTTGGGGTTAGGTTTAGATTTTAGGTTTAGATTTGGGGTTAGGTTTAGATTTTAGGTTTAGATTTTAGGTTTAGATTTGGGGTTAGGTTTAGATTTTAGGTTTAGATTTTGGATTAGGTTTAGATTTTAAGTTTAGATTTGCGGTTATGTTTAGATTTTAGGTTTAGATTTGGGGTTAGGTTTAGATTTGGTGTTAGGCTTATATTTTATAATTAGATTTGGGGTTAGGTTTAGATTTGGGGTTAGGTTTAGATTTTAGGTTTAGATTTGGGGTTAGGTTTAGATTTTAGGTTTAGATTTGGGGTTAGGTTTAGATTTGGGGTTAGGTTTAGATTTTAGGTTTAGATTTGGGGTTAGGTTTAGATTTAAGTTTTAGATTTGGGGTTAGGTTTAGATTTTAGGTTTAGATTTGGGGTTAGGTTTAGATTTTAGGTTTAGATTTGAGGTTAGGTTTAGATTTTAGGTTTAGATTTGGGGTTAGGTTTAGATTTGGGGTTAGGTTTAGATTTTAGGTTTAGATTTGGGGTTAGGTTTATATTTTAGGTTTAGATTTGGGGTTAGGTTTAGATTTTAGGTTTAGATTTGAGGTTAGGTTTAGATTTTAGGTTTAGATTTGGGGTTAGGTTTAGATTTGGGGTTAGGTTTAGATTTTAGGTTTAGATTTGGGGTTAGGTTTATATTTTAGGTTTAGATTTGGGGTTAGGTTTAGATTTTAGGTTTAGATTTGCGGTTAGGTTTAGATTTTAGGTTTAGATTTGGGGTTAGGTTTAGATTTGGGGTTAGGTTTATATTTTAGGATTAGATTTGGGGTTAGGTTTAGATTTGGGGTTAGGTTTAGATTTTAGGTTTAGATTTGGGGTTAGGTTTAGATTTTAGGTTTAGATTTTAGGTTTAGATTTGGGGTTAGGTTTAGATTTTAGGTTTAGATTTGGGGTTAGGTTTAGATTTTAGGTTTAGGTTTGGGGTTAGGTTTAGATTTTAGGTTTAGATTTGGGGTTAGGTTTAGATTTTAGGTTTGGATTTGGGGTTAGGTTTAGATTTGGGGTTAGGTTTAGATTTTAGGTTTAGATTTGGGGTTAGGTTTAGATTTTAGGTTTAGATTTGGGGTTAGGTTTAGATTTGGGGTTAGGTTTAGATTTTAGGTTTAGATTTGGGGTTAGGTTTAGATTTGGGGTTAGGTTTAGATTTTAGGTGTAGATTTGGGGTTAGGTTTAGATTTTAGGTTTAGATTTGGGGTTAGGTTTAGATTTTAGGTTTATATTTGGGGTAAGGTTTAGATTTGGGGTTAGGTTTAGATTTTAGGTTTAGATTTGGGGTTAGGTTTAGATTTGGGGTTAGGTTTAGATTTTAGGTTTAGATTTGGGGTTAGGTTTAGATTTGGGGTTAGGTTTAGATTTTAGGTTTAGATTTGGGGTTAGGTTTAGATTTGGAGTTAGGTTTAGATTTAGGTTTAGATTTGGGGTTAGGTTTAGATTTCAGGTTTAGATTTGGGGTTAGGTTTAGATTTTAGGTTTAGATTTGGGGTTAGGTTTAGATTTTAGGTTTAGATTTGGGGTTAGGTTTAGATTTGGGGTTAGGTTTAGATTTTAGGTTTAGATTTGGGGTTAGGTTTAGATTTTAGGTTTAGATTTGGGGTTAGGTTTAGATTTTAGGTTTAGATTTGGGGTTAGGTTTAGATTTTAGGTTTAGATTTGGGGTTAGGTTTAGATTTGGGGTTAGGTTTAGATTTTAGGTTTAGATTTGGGGTTAGGTTTAGATTTTAGGTTTAGATATGGGGTTAGGTTTACATTTGTGGTTAGGTTTAGATTTTAGGTTTAGATTTGGGGTTAGGTTTAAATTTGGGGTTAGGTTTAGATTTTAGGTTTAGATTTGGGGTTAGGTTTAGATTTTAGGTTTAGATTTGGGGTTAGGTTTAGATTTCAGGTTTAGATTTGGGGTTAGGTTTAGATTTTAGGTTTAGATTTGGGGTTAGGTTTAGATTTTAGGTTTAGATTTGGGGTTAGGTGTAGATTTGGGGTTAGGTTTAGATTTTACATTTAGATTTGGGGTTAGGTTTAGATTTTAGGTTTAGATTTTAGGTTTAGATTTGGGGTTAGGTTTATATTTTAGGTTTAGATTTGGGGTTTTGTTTAGATTTTAGGTTTAGATTTGGGGTTAGGTTTAGATTTTAGGTTTATATTTGGGGTAAGGTTTAGATTTGGGGTTAGGTTTAGATTTTAGGTTTAGATTTGGGGTTAGGTTTAGATTTGGGGTTAGGTTTAGATTTTAGGTTTAGATTTGGGGTTAGGTTTAGATTTTAGGTTTAGATATGGGGTTAGGTTTAGATTTGGGGTTAGGTTTAGATTTTAGGTTTAGATTTGGGGTTAGGTTTAGATTTGGGGTTAGGTTTAGATTTTAGGTTTAGATTTGGGGTTCGGTTTAGATTTGGGGTTAGGTGTAGATTTGGGGTTAGGTTTAGATTTTAGGTTTAGATTTGGGGTTAGGTTTAGATTTTAGGTTTAGATTTGGGGTTAGGTTTAGATTTTAGGTTTAGATTTGGGATTAGGTTTAGATTTGGGGTTAGGTTTAGATTTTAGGTTTACATTTGGGGTTAGGTTTAGATTTTAGGTTTAAATTTGGGGTTAGGTTTAGATTTTAGGTTTAGATTTGGGGTTAGGTTTAGATTTTAGGTTTACATTTGGGGTTAGGTTTAGATTTTAGGTTTAAATTTGGGGTTAGGTTTAGATTTTAGGTTTAGATTTGGGGTTAGGTTTAGATTTTAGGTTTACATTTGGGGTTAGGTTTAGATTTGGGGTTAGGTTTAGATTTTAGGTTTAGATTTGGGGTTAGGTTCAGATTTGGGGTTAGGTTTAGATTTTAGGTTTAGATTTGGGGTTAGGTTTAGATTTTAGGTTTAGATTTTAGGTTTAGATTTGGGGTTAGGTTTAGATTTTAGGTTTAGATTTGGGGTTAGGTTTAGATTTTAGGTTTAGATTTGGGGTTAGGTTTAGATTTTAGGTTTATATTTGGGGTAAGGTTTAGATTTGGGGTTAGGTTTAGATTTTAGGTTTAGATTTGGGGTTAGGTTTAGATTTGGGGTTAGGTTTAGATTTGGAGTTAGGTTTAGATTTAGGTTTAGATTTGGGGTTAGGTTTAGATTTCAGGTTTAGATTTGGGGTTAGGTTTAGATTTTAGGTTTAGATTTGGGGTTAGGTTTAGATTTTAGGTTTAGATTTGGGGTTAGGTTTAGATTTGGGGTTAGGTTTAGATTTTAGGTTTAGATTTGGGGTTAGGTTTAGATTTTAGGTTTAGATTTGGGGTTAGGTTTAGATTTTAGGTTTAGATTTGGGGTTAGGTTTAGATTTTAGGTTTAGATTTGGGGTTAGGTTTAGATTTGGGGTTAGGTTTAGATTTTAGGTTTAGATTTGGGGTTAGGTTTAGATTTTAGGTTTAGATATGGGGTTAGGTTTACATTTGTGGTTAGGTTTAGATTTTAGGTTTAGATTTGGGGTTAGGTTTAAATTTGGGGTTAGGTTTAGATTTTAGGTTTAGATTTGGGGTTAGGTTTAGATTTTAGGTTTAGATTTGGGGTTAGGTTTAGATTTCAGGTTTAGATTTGGGGTTAGGTTTAGATTTTAGGTTTAGATTTGGGGTTAGGTTTAGATTTTAGGTTTAGATTTGGGGTTAGGTGTAGATTTGGGGTTAGGTTTAGATTTTACATTTAGATTTGGGGTTAGGTTTAGATTTTAGGTTTAGATTTTAGGTTTAGATTTGGGGTTAGGTTTATATTTTAGGTTTAGATTTGGGGTTTTGTTTAGATTTTAGGTTTAGATTTGGGGTTAGGTTTAGATTTTAGGTTTATATTTGGGGTAAGGTTTAGATTTGGGGTTAGGTTTAGATTTTAGGTTTAGATTTGGGGTTAGGTTTAGATTTGGGGTTAGGTTTAGATTTTAGGTTTAGATTTGGGGTTAGGTTTAGATTTTAGGTTTAGATATGGGGTTAGGTTTAGATTTGGGGTTAGGTTTAGATTTTAGGTTTAGATTTGGGGTTAGGTTTAGATTTGGGGTTAGGTTTAGATTTTAGGTTTAGATTTGGGGTTCGGTTTAGATTTGGGGTTAGGTGTAGATTTGGGGTTAGGTTTAGATTTTAGGTTTAGATTTGGGGTTAGGTTTAGATTTTAGGTTTAGATTTGGGGTTAGGTTTAGATTTTAGGTTTAGATTTGGGATTAGGTTTAGATTTGGGGTTAGGTTTAGATTTTAGGTTTACATTTGGGGTTAGGTTTAGATTTTAGGTTTAAATTTGGGGTTAGGTTTAGATTTTAGGTTTAGATTTGGGGTTAGGTTTAGATTTTAGGTTTACATTTGGGGTTAGGTTTAGATTTTAGGTTTAAATTTGGGGTTAGGTTTAGATTTTAGGTTTAGATTTGGGGTTAGGTTTAGATTTTAGGTTTACATTTGGGGTTAGGTTTAGATTTGGGGTTAGGTTTAGATTTTAGGTTTAGATTTGGGGTTAGGTTCAGATTTGGGGTTAGGTTTAGATTTTAGGTTTAGATTTGGGGTTAGGTTTAGATTTTAGGTTTAGATTTTAGGTTTAGATTTGGGGTTAGGTTTAGATTTTAGGTTTAGATTTGGGGTTAGGTTTAGATTTTAGGTTTAGATTTGGGGTTAGGTTTAGATTTTAGGTTTATATTTGGGGTAAGGTTTAGATTTGGGGTTAGGTTTAGATTTTAGGTTTAGATTTGGGGTTAGGTTTAGATTTGGGGTTAGGTTTAGATTTTAGGTTTAGATTTGGGGTTAGGTTTAAATTTTAGGTTTAGATATGTGGTTAGGTTTAGATTTGGGGTTAGGTTTAGATTTTAGGTTTAGATTTGGGGTTAGGTTTAGATTTGGAGTTAGGTTTAGATTTTAGGTTTAGATTTGGGGTTAGGTTTAGATTTCAGGTTTAGATTTGGGGTTAGGTTTAGATTTTAGGTTTAGATTTGGGGTTAGGTGTAGATTTGGGGTTAGGTTTAGATTTTAGGTTTAGATTTGGGGTTAGGTTTAGATTTTAGGTTTAGATTTTAGGTTTAGATATGGGGTTAGGTTTAGATTTTAGGTTTAGAATTGGGGTTAGGTTTAGATTTTAGGTTTAGATTTGGGGTTAGGTTTAGATTTGGGGTTAGGTTTAGATTTTAGGTTTAGATTTGGGGTTAGGTTTAGATTTGGGGTTAGGTTTAGATTTTAGGTTTAGATTTGGGGTTAGGTTTAGATTTTAGGTTTAGATTTGGGGTTAGGTTTAGATTTGGAGTTAGGTTTAGATTTAGGTTTAGATTTGGGGTTAGGTTTAGATTTCAGGTTTAGATTTGGGGTTAGGTTTAGATTTTAGGTTTAGATTTGGGGTTAGGTTTAGATTTTAGGTTTAGATTTGGGGTTAGGTTTAGA
Source organism: Patagioenas fasciata (assembly GCF_037038585.1). NCBI lineage: Eukaryota > Metazoa > Chordata > Aves > Columbiformes > Columbidae > Patagioenas > Patagioenas fasciata. Next base: position 443,906 of record NC_092528.1, read on the forward strand.
TTTGGGGTTAGGTTTAGATTTTAGGTTTAGATTTGGGGTTAGGTTTAGATTTGGGGTTAGGTTTAGATTTTAGGTTTAGATTTGGGGTTAGGTTTAGATTTTAGGTTTAGATTTGGGGTTAGGTTTAGATTTTAGGTTTAGATTTGGGGTTAGGTTTAGATTTGGGGTTAGGTTTAGATTTTAGGTTTAGATTTGGGGTTAGGTTTAGATTTTAGGTTTAGATATGGGGTTAGGTTTACATTTGTGGTTAGGTTTAGATTTTAGGTTTTGATTTGGGGTTAGGTTTAAATTTGTGGTTAGGTTTAGATTTTAGGTTTAGATTTGGGGTTAGGTTTAGATTTTAGGTTTAGATTTGGGGTTAGGTTTAGATTTTAGGTTTAGATTTGGGGTTAGGTTTAGATTTTAGGTTTAAATTTGGGGTTAGGTTTAGATTTTAGGTTTAGATTTGGGGTTAGGTGTAGATTTGGGGTTAGGTTTAGATTTTAGGTTTAGATTTGGGGTTAGGTTTAGATTTTAGGTTTAGATTTTAGGTTTAGATTTGGGGTTAGGTTTAGATTTTAGGTTTAGATTTGGGGTTTTGTTTAGATTTTAGGTTTAGATTTGGGGTTAGGTTTAGATTTTAGGTTTATATTTGGGGTAAGGTTTAGATTTGGGGTTAGGTTTAGATTTTAGGTTTAGATTTGGGGTTAGGTTTAGATTTGGGGTTAGGTTTAGATTTTAGGTTTAGATTTGGGGTTAGGTTTAGATTTTAGGTTTAGATATGGGGTTAGGTTTAGATTTGGGGTTAGGTTTAGATTTTAGGTTTAGATTTGGGGTTAGGTTTAGATTTGGGGTTAGGTTTAGATTTTAGGTTTAGATTTGGGGTTAGGTTTAGATTTGGGGTTAGGTGTAGATTTGGGGTTAGGTTTAGATTTTAGGTTTAGATTTGGGGTTAGGTTTAGATTTTAGGTTTAGATTTGGGGTTAGGTTTAGATTTTAGGTTTAGATTTGGGATTAGGTTTAGATTTGGGGTTAGGTTTAGATTTTAGGTTTAGATTTGGGGTTAGGTTTAGATTTTAGGTTTACATTTGGGGTTAGGTTTAGATTTTAGGTTTAAATTTGGGGTTAGGTTTAGATTTTAGGTTTAGATTTGGGGTTAGGTTTAGATTTTAGGTTTACATTTGGGGTTAGGTTTAGATTTGGGGTTAGGTTTAGATTTTAGGTTTAGATTTGGGGTTAGGTTTAGATTTGGGGTTAGGTTTAGATTTTAGGTTTAGATTTGGGGTTAGGTTTAGATTTTAGGTTTAGATTTTAGGTTTAGATTTGGGGTTAGGTTTAGATTTTAGGTTTAGATTTGGGGTTAGGTTTAGATTTTAGGTTTAGATTTGGGGTTAGGTTTAGATTTTAGGTTTAGATTTGGGGTTAGGTTTAGATTTTAGGTTTAGATTTTAGGTTTAGATATGGGGTTAGGTTTAGATTTTAGGTTTAGAATTGGGGTTAGGTTTAGATTTTAGGTTTAGATTTGGGGTTAGGTTTAGATTTTAGGTTTAGATTTGGGGTTAGGTGTAGATTTGGGGTTAGGTTTAGATTTTAGGTTTAGATTTGGGGTTAGGTTTAGATTTTAGGTTTAGATTTTAGGTTTAGATATGGGGTTAGGTTCAGATTTTAGGTTTAGAATTGGGGTTAGGTTTAGATTTTAGGTTTAGATTTGGGGTTAGGTTTAGATTTGGGGTTAGGTTTAGATTTTAGGTTTAGATTTGGGGTTAGGTTTAGATTTGGGGTTAGGTTTAGATTTTAGGTTTAGATTTGGGCTTAGGTTTAGATTTTAGGTTTAGATTTGGGGTTAGGTTTAGATTTTAGGTTTAGATTTTAGGTTTAGATTTGGGGTTAGGTTTAGATTTTAGGTTTAGATTTTGGATTAGGTTTAGATTTTAAGTTTAGATTTGCGGTTATGTTTAGATTTTAGGTTTAGATTTGGGGTTAGGTTTAGATTTGGTGTTAGGCTTATATTTTATAATTAGATTTGGGGTTAGGTTTAGATTTGTGGTTAGGTTTAGATTTTAGGTTTAGATTTGGGGTTAGGTTTAGATTTTAGGTTTAGATTTGGGGTTAGGTTTAGATTTGGGGTTAGGTTTAGATTTTAGGTTTAGATTTGGGGTTAGGTTTAGATTTAAGTTTTAGATTTGGGGTTAGGTTTAGATTTTAGGTTTAGATTTGGGGTTAGGTTTAGATTTTAGGTTTAGATTTGGGGTTAGGTTTAGATTTGGGGTTAGGTTTAGATTTTAGGTTTAGATTTGGGGTTAGGTTTATATTTTAGGTTTAGATTTGGGGTTAGGTTTAGATTTTAGGTTTAGATTTTAGGTTTATATTTGGGGTTAGGTTTAGATTTTAGGTTTAGATTTGGGGTTAGGTTTAGATTTTAAGTTTAGATTTGCGGTTAGGTTTAGATTTTAGGTTTAGATTTGGGGTTAGGTTTAGATTTGGGGTTAGGTTTATATTTTAGGATTAGATTTGGGGTTAGGTTTAGATTTGGGGTTAGGTTTAGATTTTAGGTTTAGATTTGGGGTTAGGTTTAGATTTTAGGTTTAGATTTTAGGTTTAGATTTGGGGTTAGGTTTAGATTTTAGGTTTAGATTTGGGGTTAGGTTTAGATTTTAGGTTTAGGTTTGGGGTTAGGTTTAGATTTTAGGTTTAGATTTGGGGTTAGGTTTAGATTTTAGGTTTGGATTTGGGGTTAGGTTTAGATTTGGGGTTAGGTTTAGATTTTAGGTTTAGATTTGGGGTTAGGTTTAGATTTTAGGTTTAGATTTGGGGTTAGGTTTAGATTTGGGGTTAGGTTTAGATTTTAGGTTTAGATTTGGGGTTAGGTTTAGATTTGGGGTTAGGTTTAGATTTTAGGTGTAGATTTGGGGTTAGGTTTAGATTTTAGGTTTAGATTTGGGGTTAGGTTTAGATTTTAGGTTTATATTTGGGGTAAGGTTTAGATTTGGGGTTAGGTTTAGATTTTAGGTTTAGATTTGGGGTTAGGTTTAGATTTGGGGTTAGGTTTAGATTTTAGGTTTAGATTTGGGGTTAGGTTTAGATTTGGGGTTAGGTTTAGATTTTAGGTTTAGATTTGGGGTTATGTTTAGATTTGGAGTTAGGTTTAGATTTAGGTTTAGATTTGGGGTTAGGTTTAGATTTCAGGTTTAGATTTGGGGTTAGGTTTAGATTTTAGGTTTAGATTTGGGGTTAGGTTTAGATTTTAGGTTTAGATTTGGGGTTAGGTTTAGATTTGGGGTTAGGTTTAGATTTTAGGTTTAGATTTGGGGTTAGGTTTAGATTTTAGGTTTAGATTTGGGGTTAGGTTTAGATTTTAGGTTTAGATTTGGGGTTAGGTTTAGATTTTAGGTTTAGATTTGGGGTTAGGTTTAGATTTGGGGTTAGGTTTAGATTTTAGGTTTAGATTTGGGGTTAGGTTTAGATTTTAGGTTTAGATATGGGGTTAGGTTTACATTTGTGGTTAGGTTTAGATTTTAGGTTTAGATTTGGGGTTAGGTTTAAATTTGGGGTTAGGTTTAGATTTTAGGTTTAGATTTGGGGTTAGGTTTAGATTTTAGGTTTAGATTTGGGGTTAGGTTTAGATTTCAGGTTTAGATTTGGGGTTAGGTTTAGATTTTAGGTTTAGATTTGGGGTTAGGTTTAGATTTTAGGTTTAGATTTGGGGTTAGGTGTAGATTTGGGGTTAGGTTTAGATTTTACATTTAGATTTGGGGTTAGGTTTAGATTTTAGGTTTAGATTTTAGGTTTAGATTTGGGGTTAGGTTTATATTTTAGGTTTAGATTTGGGGTTTTGTTTAGATTTTAGGTTTAGATTTGGGGTTAGGTTTAGATTTTAGGTTTATATTTGGGGTAAGGTTTAGATTTGGGGTTAGGTTTAGATTTTAGGTTTAGATTTGGGGTTAGGTTTAGATTTGGGGTTAGGTTTAGATTTTAGGTTTAGATTTGGGGTTAGGTTTAGATTTTAGGTTTAGATATGGGGTTAGGTTTAGATTTGGGGTTAGGTTTAGATTTTAGGTTTAGATTTGGGGTTAGGTTTAGATTTGGGGTTAGGTTTAGATTTTAGGTTTAGATTTGGGGTTAGGTTTAGATTTGGGGTTAGGTGTAGATTTGGGGTTAGGTTTAGATTTTAGGTTTAGATTTGGGGTTAGGTTTAGATTTTAGGTTTAGATTTGGGGTTAGGTTTAGATTTTAGGTTTAGATTTGGGATTAGGTTTAGATTTGGGGTTAGGTTTAGATTTTAGGTTTACATTTGGGGTTAGGTTTAGATTTTAGGTTTAAATTTGGGGTTAGGTTTAGATTTTAGGTTTAGATTTGGGGTTAGGTTTAGATTTTAGGTTTACATTTGGGGTTAGGTTTAGATTTTAGGTTTAAATTTGGGGTTAGGTTTAGATTTTAGGTTTAGATTTGGGGTTAGGTTTAGATTTTAGGTTTACATTTGGGGTTAGGTTTAGATTTGGGGTTAGGTTTAGATTTTAGGTTTAGATTTGGGGTTAGGTTCAGATTTGGGGTTAGGTTTAGATTTTAGGTTTAGATTTGGGGTTAGGTTTAGATTTTAGGTTTAGATTTTAGGTTTAGATTTGGGGTTAGGTTTAGATTTTAGGTTTAGATTTGGGGTTAGGTTTAGATTTTAGGTTTAGATTTGGGGTTAGGTTTAGATTTTAGGTTTAGATTTGGGGTTAGGTTTAGATTTTAGGTTTAGATTTTAGGTTTAGATTTGGGGTTAGGTTTAGATTTTAGGTTTAGATTTGGGGTTAGGTTTAGATTTTAGGTTTAGATTTGGGGTTAGGTTTAGATTTTAGGTTTAGATTTGGGGTTAGGTTTAGATTTGGGGTTAGGTTTAGATTTTAGGTTTAGATTTGGGGTTAGGTTTAGATTTTAGGTTTAGATATGTGGTTAGGTTTAGATTTGGGGTTAGGTTTAGATTTTAGGTTTAGATTTGGGGTTAGGTTTAGATTTGGAGTTAGGTTTAGATTTTAGGTTTAGATTTGGGGTTAGGTTTAGATTTCAGGTTTAGATTTGGGGTTAGGTTTAGATTTTAGGTTTAGATTTGGGGTTAGGTGTAGATTTGGGGTTAGGTTTAGATTTTAGGTTTAGATTTGGGGTTAGGTTTAGATTTTAGGTTTAGATTTTAGGTTTAGATATGGGGTTAGGTTTAGATTTTAGGTTTAGAATTGGGGTTAGGTTTAGATTTTAGGTTTAGATTTGGGGTTAGGTTTAGATTTGGGGTTAGGTTTAGATTTTAGGTTTAGATTTGGGGTTAGGTTTAGATTTGGGGTTAGGTTTAGATTTTAGGTTTAGATTTGGGGTTAGGTTTAGATTTTAGGTTTAGATTTGGGGTTAGGTTTAGATTTGGAGTTAGGTTTAGATTTAGGTTTAGATTTGGGGTTAGGTTTAGATTTCAGGTTTAGATTTGGGGTTAGGTTTAGATTTTAGGTTTAGATTTGGGGTTAGGTTTAGATTTTAGGTTTAGATTTGGGGTTAGGTTTAGATTTGGGGTTAGGTTTAGATTTTAGGTTTAGATTTGGGGTTAGGTTTAGATTTGGGGTTAGGTTTAGATTTTAGGTTTAGATTTGGGGTTAGGTTTAGATTTTAGGTTTAGATTTGGGGTTAGGTTTAGATTTTAGGTTTAGATTTGGGGTTAGGTTTAGATTTGGGGTTAGGTTTAGATTTTAGGTTTAGATATGGGGTTAGGTTTACATTTGTGGTTAGGTTTAGATTTTAGGTTTTGATTTGGGGTTAGGTTTAAATTTGTGGTTAGGTTTAGATTTTAGGTTTAGATTTGGGGTTAGGTTTAGATTTTAGGTTTAGATTTGGGGTTAGGTTTAGATTTTAGGTTTAGATTTGGGGTTAGGTTTAGATTTTAGGTTTAAATTTGGGGTTAGGTTTAGATTTTAGGTTTAGATTTGGGGTTAGGTGTAGATTTGGGGTTAGGTTTAGATTTTAGGTTTAGATTTGGGGTTAGGTTTAGATTTTAGGTTTAGATTTTAGGTTTAGATTTGGGGTTAGGTTTAGATTTTAGGTTTAGATTTGGGGTTTTGTTTAGATTTTAGGTTTAGATTTGGGGTTAGGTTTAGATTTTAGGTTTATATTTGGGGTAAGGTTTAGATTTGGGGTTAGGTTTAGATTTTAGGTTTAGATTTGGGGTTAGGTTTAGATTTGGGGTTAGGTTTAGATTTTAGGTTTAGATTTGGAGTTAGGTTTAGATTTTAGGTTTAGATTTGGGGTTAGGTTTAGATTTCAGGTTTAGATTTGGGGTTAGGTTTAGATTTTAGGTTTAGATTTGGGGTTAGGTGTAGATTTGGGGTTAGGTTTAGATTTTAGGTTTAGATTTGGGGTTAGGTTTAGATTTTAGGTTTAGATTTTAGGTTTAGATATGGGGTTAGGTTTAGATTTTAGGTTTAGAATTGGGGTTAGGTTTAGATTTTAGGTTTAGATTTGGGGTTAGGTTTAGATTTGGGGTTAGGTTTAGATTTTAGGTTTAGATTTGGGGTTAGGTTTAGATTTGGGGTTAGGTTTAGATTTTAGGTTTAGATTTGGGGTTAGGTTTAGATTTTAGGTTTAGATTTGGGGTTAGGTTTAGATTTGGAGTTAGGTTTAGATTTAGGTTTAGATTTGGGGTTAGGTTTAGATTTCAGGTTTAGATTTGGGGTTAGGTTTAGATTTTAGGTTTAGATTTGGGGTTAGGTTTAGATTTTAGGTTTAGATTTGGGGTTAGGTTTAGATTTGGGGTTAGGTTTAGATTTTAGGTTTAGATTTGGGGTTAGGTTTAGATTTGGGGTTAGGTTTAGATTTTAGGTTTAGATTTGGGGTTAGGTTTAGATTTTAGGTTTAGATTTGGGGTTAGGTTTAGATTTTAGGTTTAGATTTGGGGTTAGGTTTAGATTTGGGGTTAGGTTTAGATTTTAGGTTTAGATTTGGGGTTAGGTTTAGATTTTAGGTTTAGATATGGGGTTAGGTTTACATTTGTGGTTAGGTTTAGATTTTAGGTTTTGATTTGGGGTTAGGTTTAAATTTGTGGTTAGGTTTAGATTTTAGGTTTAGATTTGGGGTTAGGTTTAGATTTTAGGTTTAGATTTGGGGTTAGGTTTAGATTTTAGGTTTAGATTTGGGGTTAGGTTTAGATTTTAGGTTTAAATTTGGGGTTAGGTTTAGATTTTAGGTTTAGATTTGGGGTTAGGTGTAGATTTGGGGTTAGGTTTAGATTTTAGGTTTAGATTTGGGGTTAGGTTTAGATTTTAGGTTTAGATTTTAGGTTTAGATTTGGGGTTAGGTTTAGATTTTAGGTTTAGATTTGGGGTTTTGTTTAGATTTTAGGTTTAGATTTGGGGTTAGGTTTAGATTTTAGGTTTATATTTGGGGTAAGGTTTAGATTTGGGGTTAGGTTTAGATTTTAGGTTTAGATTTGGGGTTAGGTTTAGATTTGGGGTTAGGTTTAGATTTTAGGTTTAGATTTGGGGTTAGGTTTAGATTTTAGGTTTAGATATGGGGTTAGGTTTAGATTTGGGGTTAGGTTTAGATTTTAGGTTTAGATTTGGGGTTAGGTTTAGATTTGGGGTTAGGTTTAGATTTTAGGTTTAGATTTGGGGTTAGGTTTAGATTTGGGGTTAGGTGTAGATTTGGGGTTAGGTTTAGATTTTAGGTTTAGATTTGGGGTTAGGTTTAGATTTTAGGTTTAGATTTGGGGTTAGGTTTAGATTTTAGGTTTAGATTTGGGATTAGGTTTAGATTTGGGGTTAGGTTTAGATTTTAGGTTTAGATTTGGGGTTAGGTTTAGATTTTAGGTTTACATTTGGGGTTAGGTTTAGATTTTAGGTTTAAATTTGGGGTTAGGTTTAGATTTTAGGTTTAGATTTGGGGTTAGGTTTAGATTTTAGGTTTACATTTGGGGTTAGGTTTAGATTTGGGGTTAGGTTTAGATTTTAGGTTTAGATTTGGGGTTACGTTTAGATTTGGGGTTAGGTTTAGATTTTAGGTTTAGATTTGGGGTTAGGTTTAGATTTTAGGTTTAGATTTTAGGTTTAGATTTGGGGTTAGGTTTAGATTTTAGGTTTAGATTTGGGGTTAGGTTTAGATTTTAGGTTTAGATTTGGGGTTAGGTTTAGATTTTAGGTTTAGATTTGGGGTTAGGTTTAGATTTTAGGTTTAGATTTTAGGTTTAGATATGGGGTTAGGTTTAGATTTTAGGTTTAGAATTGGGGTTAGGTTTAGATTTTAGGTTTAGATTTGGGGTTAGGTTTAGATTTTAGGTTTAGATTTGGGGTTAGGTGTAGATTTGGGGTTAGGTTTAGATTTTAGGTTTAGATTTGGGGTTAGGTTTAGATTTTAGGTTTAGATTTTAGGTTTAGATATGGGGTTAGGTTCAGATTTTAGGTTTAGAATTGGGGTTAGGTTTAGATTTTAGGTTTAGATTTGGGGTTAGGTTTAGATTTGGGGTTAGGTTTAGATTTTAGGTTTAGATTTGGGGTTAGGTTTAGATTTGGGGTTAGGTTTAGATTTTAGGTTTAGATTTGGGGTTAGGTTTAGATTTTAGGTTTAGATTTGGGGTTAGGTTTAGATTTGGGGTTAGGTTTAGATTTTAGGTTTAGATTTGGGCTTAGGTTTAGATTTGGGGTTAGGTTTAGATTTTAGGTTTAGATTTGGGGTTAGGTTTAGATTTTAGGTTTAGATTTTAGGTTTAGATTTGGGGTTAGGTTTAGATTTTAGGTTTAGATTTGGGGTTAGGTTTAGATTTTAGGTTTAGATTTGGGGTTAGGTTTAGATTTTAGGTTTATATTTGGGGTAAGGTTTAGATTTGGGGTTAGGTTTAGATTTTAGGTTTAGATTTGGGGTTAGGTTTAGATTTGGGGTTAGGTTTAGATTTTAGGTTGAGATTTGGGGTTAGGTTTAAATTTTAGGTTTAGATATGTGGTTAGGTTTAGATTTGGGGTTAGGTTTAGATTTTAGGTTTAGATTTGGGGTTAGGTTTAGATTTGGAGTTAGGTTTAGATTTTAGGTTTAGATTTGGGGTTAGGTTTAGATTTCAGGTTTAGATTTGGGGTTAGGTTTAGATTTTAGGTTTAGATTTGGGGTTAGGTGTAGATTTGGGGTTAGGTTTAGATTTAAGGTTTAGATTTGGGGTTAGGTTTAGATTTTAGGTTTAGATTTTAGGTTTAGATTTGGGGTTAGGTTTAGATTTTAGGTTTAGATATGGGGTTAGGTTTAGATTTTAGGTTTAGATTTGGGGTTAGGTTTAGATTTGGGGTTAGGTTTAGATTTTAGGTTTAGATTTGGGGTTAGGTTTAGATTTGGGGTTAGGTTTAGATTTTAGGTTTAGATTTGGGTTTAGGTTTAGATTTTAGGTTTAGATTTGGGGTTAGGTTTAGATTTGGGGTTAGGTTTAGATTTTAGGTTTAGATTTGGGGTTAGGTTTAGATTTGGGGTTAGGTTTAGATTTTAGGTTTAGATTTGGGGTTAGGTTTAGATTTTAGGTTTATATTTGGGGTTAGGTTTAGATTTGGGGTTAGGTTTAGATTTTAGGTTTAGATTTGGGGTTAGGTTTAGATTTTAGGTTAAGATATGGGGTTAGGTTTAGATTTGGGGTTAGGTTTAGATTTTAGGTTTAGATTTGGGGTTAGGTTTAGATTTGGGGTTAGGTTTAGATTTTAGATTTAGATTTGGGGTTAGGTTTAGATTTTAGGTTTAGATTTGGGGTTAGGTTTAGATTTTAGGTTTATATTTGGGGTTAGGTTTATATTTTAGGTTTAGATTTGGGGTTAGGTTTAGATTTGGGGTTAGGTTTAGATTTTAGGTTTAGATTTGGGGTTAGGTTTAGATTTTAGGTTTAGATTTTAGGTTTATATTTGGGGTAAGGCTTAAATTTGGGGTTATGTTTAGATTTTAGGTTTAGATTTGGGGTTAGGTTTAGATTTGGGGTTAGGTTTAGATTTTTGGTTTAGATTTGGGGTTAGGTTTAGATTTTAGGTTTAGATATGGGGTTAGGTTTAGATTTGGGGTTAGGTTTAGATTTTAGGTTTAGATTTGGGGTTAGGTTTAGATTTGGGGTTAGGTTTAGATTTTAGGTTTAGAATTGGGGTTAGGTTTAGATTTTAGGTTTAGATTTGGGGTTAGGTGTAGATTTGGGGTTAGGTTTAGATTTTAGGTTTAGATTTGGGGTTAGGTTTAGATTTTAGGTTTAGATTTGGGGTTAGGTTTAGATTTTAGGTTTAGATTTGGGGTTAGGTTTAGATTTGGGGTTAGGTTTAGATTTTAGGTTTAGATTTGGGGTTAGGTTTAGATTTGGGGTTAGGTTTAGATTTTAGGTTTAGATTTGGGGTTAGGTTTAGATTTGGGGTTAGGTTTAGATTTTTGGTTTAGATTTGGGGTTAGGTTTAGATTTGGGGTTAGGTTTAGATTTTAGGTTTAGATTTGGGGTTAGGTTTAGATTTTAGGTTTAGATTTGGGGTTAGGTTTAGATTTTAGGTTTAGATTTGGGGTTAGGTTTAGATTTTAGGTTTACATTTTAGGTTTAGATTTGGGGTTAGGTTTAAATTTTAGGTTTAGATTTGGGGTTAGGTTTAGATATTAGGTTTAGATTTGGGGTTAGGTTTAGATTTGAGGTTTATATTTGGGGTAAGGTTTAGATTTGGGGTTAGGTTTAGATTTTAGGTTTAGATTTGGGGTTGGGTTTAGATTTGGGGTTAGGTTTAGATTTTAGGTTTAGATTTGGGGTTAGGTTTAAATTTTAGGTTTAGATATGTGGTTAGGTTTAGATTTGGGGTTAGGTTTAGATTTTAGGTTTAGATTTGGGGTTAGGTGTAGATTTGGAGTTAGGTTTAGATTTTAGGTTTAGATTTGGGGTTATGTTTAGATTTTAGGTTTAGATTTGGGGTTAGGTTTAGATTTGGGGTTAGGTTTAGATTTTTGGTTTAGATTTGGGGTTAGGTTTAGATTTTAGGTTTAGATATGGGGTTAGGTTTAGATTTGGGGTTAGGTTTAGATTTTAGGTTTAGATTTGGGGTTAGGTTTAGATTTGGGGTTAGGTTTAGATTTTAGGTTTAGATTTGGGGTTAGGTTTAGATTTTAGGTTTAGATTTGGGGTTAGGTGTAGATTTGGGGTTAGGTTTAGATTTTAGGTTTAGATTTGGGGTTAGGTTTAGATTTTAGGTTTAGATTTGGGGTTAGGTTTAGATTTTAGGTTTAGATTTGGGGTTAGGTTTAGATTTGGGGTTAGGTTTAGATTTTAGGTTTAGATTTGGGGTTAGGTTTAGATTTGGGGTTAGGTTTAGATTTTAGGTTTAGATTTGGGGTTAGGTTTAGATTTGGGGTTAGGTTTAGATTTTTGGTTTAGATTTGGGGTTAGGTTTAGATTTGGGGTTAGGTTTAGATTTCAGGTTTAGATTTGGGGTTAGGTTTAGATTTTAGGTTTAGATTTGGGGTTAGGTTTAGATTTTAGGTTTAGATTTGGGGTTAGGTTTAGATTTGGGGTTAGGTTTAGATTTTAGGTTTAGATTTGGGGTTAGGTTTAGATTTGGGGTTAGGTTTAGATTTTAGGTTTAGATTTGGGGTTAGGTTTAGATTTTAGGTTTAGATTTGGGGTTAGGTTTAGATTTTAGGTTTAGATTTGGGGTTAGGTTTAGATTTGGGGTTAGGTTTAGATTTTAGGTTTAGATTTGGGGTTAGGTTTAGATTTTAGGTTTAGATATGGGGTTAGGTTTACATTTGTGGTTAGGTTTAGATTTTAGGTTTTGATTTGGGGTTAGGTTTAAATTTGTGGTTAGGTTTAGATTTTAGGTTTAGATTTGGGGTTAGGTTTAGATTTTAGGTTTAGATTTGGGGTTAGGTTTAGATTTTAGGTTTAGATTTGGGGTTAGGTTTAGATTTTAGGTTTAAATTTGGGGTTAGGTTTAGATTTTAGGTTTAGATTTGGGGTTAGGTTTAGATTTGGAGTTAGGTTTAGATTTTAGGTTTAGATTTGGGGTTAGGTTTAGATTTTAGGTTTAGATTTTAGGTTTAGATTTGGGGTTAGGTTTAGATTTTAGGTTTAGATTTGGGGTTTTGTTTAGATTTTAGGTTTAGATTTGGGGTTAGGTTTAGATTTTAGGTTTATATTTGGGGTAAGGTTTAGATTTGGGGTTAGGTTTAGATTTTAGGTTTAGATTTGGGGTTAGGTTTAGATTTGGGGTTAGGTTTAGATTTTAGGTTTAGATTTGGGGTTAGGTTTAGATTTTAGGTTTAGATATGGGGTTAGGTTTAGATTTGGGGTTAGGTTTAGATTTTAGGTTTAGATTTGGGGTTAGGTTTAGATTTGGGGTTAGGTTTAGATTTTAGGTTTAGATTTGGGGTTAGGTTTAGATTTGGGGTTAGGTGTAGATTTGGGGTTAGGTTTAGATTTTAGGTTTAGATTTGGGGTTAGGTTTAGATTTTAGGTTTAGATTTGGGGTTAGGTTTAGATTTTAGGTTTACATTTGGGGTTAGGTTTAGATTTGGGGTTAGGTTTAGATTTTAGGTTTAGATTTGGGGTTAGGTTTAGATTTTAGGTTTAGATATGGGGTTAGGTTTAGATTTGGGGTTAGGTTTAGATTTTAGGTTTAGATTTGGGGTTAGGTTTAGATTTGGGGTTAGGTTTAGATTTTAGGTTTAGATTTGGGGTTAGGTTTAGATTTGGGGTTAGGTGTAGATTTGGGGTTAGGTTTAGATTTTAGGTTTAGATTTGGGGTTAGGTTTAGATTTTAGGTTTAGATTTGGGGTTAGGTTTAGATTTTAGGTTTACATTTGGGGTTAGGTTTAGATTTGGGGTTAGGTTTAGATTTTAGGTTTAGATTTGGGGTTAGGTTTAGATTTGGGGTTAGGTTTAGATTTTAGGTTTAGATTTGGGGTTAGGTTTAGATTTTAGGTTTAGATTTTAGGTTTAGATTTGGGGTTAGGTTTAGATTTTAGGTTTAGATTTGGGGTTAGGTTTAGATTTTAGGTTTAGATTTGGGGTTAGGTTTAGATTTTAGGTTTAGATTTGGGGTTAGGTTTAGATTTTAGGTTTAGATTTTAGGTTTAGATATGGGGTTAGGTTTAGATTTTAGGTTTAGAATTGGGGTTAGGTTTAGATTTTAGGTTTAGATTTGGGGTTAGGTTTAGATTTTAGGTTTAGATTTGGGGTTAGGTGTAGATTTGGGGTTAGGTTTAGATTTTAGGTTTAGATTTGGGGTTAGGTTTAGATTTTAGGTTTAGATTTTAGGTTTAGATATGGGGTTAGGTTCAGATTTTAGGTTTAGAATTGGGGTTAGGTTTAGATTTTAGGTTTAGATTTGGGGTTAGGTTTAGATTTGGGGTTAGGTTTAGATTTTAGGTTTAGATTTGGGGTTAGGTTTAGATTTGGGGTTAGGTTTAGATTTTAGGTTTAGATTTGGGGTTAGGTTTAGATTTTAGGTTTAGATTTGGGGTTAGGTTTAGATTTGGGGTTAGGTTTAGATTTTAGGTTTAGATTTGGGGTTAGGTTTAGATTTGGGGTTAGGTTTAGATTTTAGGTTTAGATTTGGGGTTAGGTTTAGATTTTAGGTTTACATTTTAGGTTTAGATTTGGGGTTAGGTTTAGATTTTAGGTTTAGATTTGGGGTTAGGTTTAGATTTTAGGTTTAGATTTGGGGTTAGGTTTAGATTTTAGGTTTATATTTGGGGTAAGGTTTAGATTTGGGGTTAGGTTTAGATTTTAGGTTTAGATTTGGGGTTAGGTTTAGATTTGGGGTTAGGTTTAGATTTTAGGTTGAGATTTGGGGTTAGGTTTAAATTTTAGGTTTAGATATGTGGTTAGGTTTAGATTTGGGGTTAGGTTTAGATTTTAGGTTTAGATTTGGGGTTAGGTTTAGATTTTAGGTTTAGATTTTAGGTTTAGATTTGGGGTTAGGTTTAGATTTTAGGTTTAGATTTGGGGTTAGGTTTAGATTTTAGGTTTAGATTTGGGGTTAGGTTTAGATTTTAGGTTTAGATTTGGGGTTAGGTTTAGATTTTAGGTTTATATTTGGGGTAAGGTTTAGATTTGGGGTTAGGTTTAGATTTTAGGTTTAGATTTGGGGTTAGGTTTAGATTTGGGGTTAGGTTTAGATTTTAGGTTGAGATTTGGGGTTAGGTTTAAATTTTAGGTTTAGATATGTGGTTAGGTTTAGATTTGGGGTTAGGTTTAGATTTTAGGTTTAGATTTGGGGTTAGGTTTAGATTTCAGGTTTAGATTTGGGGTTAGGTTTAGATTTTAGGTTTAGATTTGGGGTTAGGTGTAGATTTGGGGTTAGGTTTAGATTTAAGGTTTAGATTTGGGGTTAGGTTTAGATTTTAGGTTTAGATTTTAGGTTTAGATTTGGGGTTAGGTTTAGATTTTAGGTTTAGATATGGGGTTAGGTTTAGATTTTAGGTTTAGATTTGGGGTTAGGTTTAGATTTGGGGTTAGGTTTAGATTTTAGGTTTAGATTTGGGTTTAGGTTTAGATTTTAGGTTTAGATTTGGGGTTAGGTTTAGATTTGGAGTTAGGTTTAGATTTTAGGTTTAGATTTGGGGTTAGGTTTAGATTTTAGGTTTAGATTTGGGGTTAGGTTTAGATTTGGGGTTAGGTTTAGATTTTAGGTTTAGATTTGGGGTTAGGTTTAGATTTTAGGTTTAGATATGGGGTTAGGTTTAGATTTGGGGTTAGGTTTAGATTTTAGGTTTAGATTTGGGGTTAGGTTTAGATTTGGGGTTAGGTTTAGATTTTAGATTTAGATTTGGGGTTAGGTTTAGATTTTAGGTTTAGATTTGGGGTTAGGTTTAGATTTTAGGTTTATATTTGGGGTTAGGTTTATATTTTAGGTTTAGATTTGGGGTTAGGTTTAGATTTGGGGTTAGGTTTAGATTTCAGGTTTAGATTTGGGGTTAGGTTTAGATTTTAGGTTTAGATTTTAGGTTTATATTTGGGGTAAGGCTTAAATTTGGGGTTATGTTTAGATTTTAGGTTTAGATTTGGGGTTAGGTTTAGATTTGGGGTTAGGTTTAGATTTTTGGTTTAGATTTGGGGTTAGGTTTAGATTTTAGGTTTAGATATGGGGTTAGGTTTAGATTTGGGGTTAGGTTTAGATTTTAGGTTTAGATTTGGGGTTAGGTTTAGATTTGGGGTTAGGTTTAGATTTTAGGTTTAGATTTGGGGTTAGGTTTAGATTTTAGGTTTAGATTTGGGGTTAGGTGTAGATTTGGGGTTAGGTTTAGATTTTAGGTTTAGATTTGGGGTTAGGTTTAGATTTTAGGTTTAGATTTGGGGTTAGGTTTAGATTTTAGGTTTAGATTTGGGGTTAGGTTTAGATTTGGGGTTAGGTTTAGATTTTAGGTTTAGATTTGGGGTTAGGTTTAGATTTGGGGTTAGGTTTAGATTTTAGGTTTAGATTTGGGGTTAGGTTTAGATTTGGGGTTAGGTTTAGATTTTTGGTTTAGATTTGGGGTTAGGTTTAGATTTGGGGTTAGGTTTAGATTTTAGGTTTAGATTTGGGGTTAGGTTTAGATTTTAGGTTTAGATTTGGGGTTAGGTTTAGATTTTAGGTTTAGATTTGGGGTTAGGTTTAGATTTTAGGTTTAGATTTGGGGTTAGGTTTAGATTTTAGGTTTAGATTTGGGGTTAGGTTTAGATTTTAGGTTTACATTTTAGGTTTAGATTTGGGGTTAGGTTTAAATTTTAGGTTTAGATTTGGGGTTAGGTTTAGATATTAGGTTTAGATTTGGGGTTAGGTTTAGATTTGAGGTTTATATTTGGGGTAAGGTTTAGATTTGGGGTTAGGTTTAGATTTTAGGTTTAGATTTGGGGTTGGGTTTAGATTTGGGGTTAGGTTTAGATTTTAGGTTTAGATTTGGGGTTAGGTTTAAATTTTAGGTTTAGATATGTGGTTAGGTTTAGATTTGGGGTTAGGTTTAGATTTTAGGTTTAGATTTGGGGTTAGGTGTAGATTTGGAGTTAGGTTTAGATTTTAGGTTTAGATTTGGGGTTATGTTTAGATTTTAGGTTTAGATTTGGGGTTAGGTTTAGATTTGGGGTTAGGTTTAGATTTTTGGTTTAGATTTGGGGTTAGGTTTAGATTTTAGGTTTAGATATGGGGTTAGGTTTAGATTTGGGGTTAGGTTTAGATTTTAGGTTTAGATTTGGGGTTAGGTTTAGATTTGGGGTTAGGTTTAGATTTTAGGTTTAGATTTGGGGTTAGGTTTAGATTTTAGGTTTAGATTTGGGGTTAGGTGTAGATTTGGGGTTAGGTTTAGATTTTAGGTTTAGATTTGGGGTTAGGTTTAGATTTTAGGTTTAGATTTGGGATAAGGTTTAGATTTTAGGTTTAGATTTGGGGTTAGGTTTAGATTTGGGGTTAGGTTTAGATTTGGGGTTAGGTTTAGATTTTAGGTTTAGATTTGGGGTTAGGTTTAGATTTGGGGTTAGGTTTAGATTTTTGGTTTAGATTTGGGGTTAGGTTTAGATTTGGGGTTAGGTTTAGATTTTAGGTTTAGATTTGGGGTTAGGTTTAGATTTTAGGTTTAGATTTGGGGTTAGGTTTAGATTTTAGGTTTAGATTTGGGGTTAGGTTTAGATTTTAGGTTTACATTTTAGGTTTAGATTTGGGGTTAGGTTTAAATTTTAGGTTTAGATTTGGGGTTAGGTTTAGATTTTAGGTTTAGATTTGGGGTTAGGTTTAGATTTGAGGTTTATATTTGGGGTAAGGTTTAGATTTGGGGTTAGGTTTAGATTTTAGGTTTAGATTTGGGGTTGGGTTTAGATTTGGGGTTAGGTTTAGATTTTAGGTTTAGATTTGGGGTTAGGTTTAAATTTTAGGTTTAGATATGTGGTTAGGTTTAGATTTGGGGTTAGGTTTAGATTTTAGGTTTAGATTTGGGGTTAGGTGTAGATTTGGAGTTAGGTTTAGATTTTAGGTTTAGATTTGAGGTTAGGTTTAGATTTCAGGTTTAGATTTGGGGTTAGGTTTAGATTTTAGGTTTAGATTTGGGGTTAGGTGTAGATTTGGGGTTAGGTTTAGATTTTAGGTTTAGATTTGGGGTTAGGTTTAGATTTTAGGTTTAGATTTTAGGTTTAGATATGGGGTTAGGTTTAGATTTTAGGTTTAGAATTGGGGTTAGGTTTAGATTTTAGGTTTAGATTTGGGGTTAGGTTTAGATTTGGGGTTAGGTTTAGATTTTAGGTTTAGATTTTAGGTTTAGATTTGGGGTTAGGTTTAGATTTTAGTTTTAGATTTGGGGTTAGGTTTAGATTTTAGGTTTAGATTTGGGGTTAGGTTTAGATTTTAGGTTTATATTTGGGGTAAGGTTTAGACTTGGGGTTAGGTTTAGATTTTAGGTTTAGATTTGGGGTTAGGTTTAGATTTGGGGTTAGGTTTAGATTTTAGGTTTAGATTTGGGGTTAGGTTTAAATTTTAGGTTTAGATATGTGGTTAGGTTTAGATTTGGGGTTAGGTTTAGATTTTAGTTTTAGATTTGGGGTTAGGTTTAGATTTGGAGTTAGGTTTAGATTTTAGGTTTAGATTTGGGGTTAGGTTTAGATTTCAGGTTTAGATTTGGGGTTAGGTTTAGATTTTAGGTTTAGATTTGGGGTTAGGTGTAGATTTGGGGTTAGGTTTAGATTTTAGGTTTAGATTTGGGGTTAGGTTTAGATTTTAGGTTTAGATTTTAGGTTTAGATATGGGGTTAGGTTTAGATTTTAGGTTTAGAATTGGGGTTAGGTTTAGATTTTAGGTTTAGATTTGGGGTTAGGTTTAGATTTGGGGTTAGGTTTAGATTTTTGGTTTAGATTTGGGGTTAGGTTTAGATTTTAGGTTTAGATATGGGGTTAGGTTTAGATTTGGGGTTAGGTTTAGATTTTAGGTTTAGATTTGGGGTTAGGTTTAGATTTGGGGTTAGGTTTAGATTTTAGGTTTAGATTTGGGGTTAGGTTTAGATTTTAGGTTTAGATTTGGGGTTAGGTGTAGATTTGGGGTTAGGTTTAGATTTTAGGTTTAGATTTGGGGTTAGGTTTAGATTTTAGGTTTAGATTTGGGGTTAGGTTTAGATTTTAGGTTTAGATTTGGGGTTAGGTTTAGATTTGGGGTTAGGTTTAGATTTTAGGTTTAGATTTGGGGTTAGGTTTAGATTTGGGGTTAGGTTTAGATTTTAGGTTTAGATTTGGGGTTAGGTTTAGATTTGGGGTTAGGTTTAGATTTTTGGTTTAGATTTGGGGTTAGGTTTAGATTTGGGGTTAGGTTTAGATTTTAGGTTTAGATTTGGGGTTAGGTTTAGATTTTAGGTTTAGATTTGGGGTTAGGTTTAGATTTTAGGTTTAGATTTGGGGTTAGGTTTAGATTTTAGGTTTAGATTTGGGGTTAGGTTTAGATTTTAGGTTTAGATTTGGGGTTAGGTTTAGATTTTAGGTTTACATTTTAGGTTTAGATTTGGGGTTAGGTTTAAATTTTAGGTTTAGATTTGGGGTTAGGTTTAGATATTAGGTTTAGATTTGGGGTTAGGTTTAGATTTGAGGTTTATATTTGGGGTAAGGTTTAGATTTGGGGTTAGGTTTAGATTTTAGGTTTAGATTTGGGGTTGGGTTTAGATTTGGGGTTAGGTTTAGATTTTAGGTTTAGATTTGGGGTTAGGTTTAAATTTTAGGTTTAGATATGTGGTTAGGTTTAGATTTGGGGTTAGGTTTAGATTTTAGGTTTAGATTTGGGGTTAGGTGTAGATTTGGAGTTAGGTTTAGATTTTAGGTTTAGATTTGGGGTTATGTTTAGATTTTAGGTTTAGATTTGGGGTTAGGTTTAGATTTGGGGTTAGGTTTAGATTTTTGGTTTAGATTTGGGGTTAGGTTTAGATTTTAGGTTTAGATATGGGGTTAGGTTTAGATTTGGGGTTAGGTTTAGATTTTAGGTTTAGATTTGGGGTTAGGTTTAGATTTGGGGTTAGGTTTAGATTTTAGGTTTAGATTTGGGGTTAGGTTTAGATTTTAGGTTTAGATTTGGGGTTAGGTGTAGATTTGGGGTTAGGTTTAGATTTTAGGTTTAGATTTGGGGTTAGGTTTAGATTTTAGGTTTAGATTTGGGATAAGGTTTAGATTTTAGGTTTAGATTTGGGGTTAGGTTTAGATTTGGGGTTAGGTTTAGATTTGGGGTTAGGTTTAGATTTTAGGTTTAGATTTGGGGTTAGGTTTAGATTTGGGGTTAGGTTTAGATTTTTGGTTTAGATTTGGGGTTAGGTTTAGATTTGGGGTTAGGTTTAGATTTTAGGTTTAGATTTGGGGTTAGGTTTAGATTTTAGGTTTAGATTTGGGGTTAGGTTTAGATTTTAGGTTTAGATTTGGGGTTAGGTTTAGATTTTAGGTTTACATTTTAGGTTTAGATTTGGGGTTAGGTTTAAATTTTAGGTTTAGATTTGGGGTTAGGTTTAGATTTTAGGTTTAGATTTGGGGTTAGGTTTAGATTTGAGGTTTATATTTGGGGTAAGGTTTAGATTTGGGGTTAGGTTTAGATTTTAGGTTTAGATTTGGGGTTGGGTTTAGATTTGGGGTTAGGTTTAGATTTTAGGTTTAGATTTGGGGTTAGGTTTAAATTTTAGGTTTAGATATGTGGTTAGGTTTAGATTTGGGGTTAGGTTTAGATTTTAGGCTTAGATTTGGGGTTAGGTGTAGATTTGGAGTTAGGTTTAGATTTTAGGTTTAGATTTGGGGTTAGGTTTAGATTTCAGGTTTAGATTTGGGGTTAGGTTTAGATTTTAGGTTTAGATTTGGGGTTAGGTGTAGATTTGGGGTTAGGTTTAGATTTTAGGTTTAGATTTGGGGTTAGGTTTAGATTTTAGGTTTAGATTTTAGGTTTAGATATGGGGTTAGGTTTAGATTTTAGGTTTAGAATTGGGGTTAGGTTTAGATTTTAGGTTTAGATTTGGGGTTAGGTTTAGATTTGGGGTTAGGTTTAGATTTTAGGTTTAGATTTTAGGTTTAGATTTGGGGTTAGGTTTAGATTTTAGTTTTAGATTTGGGGTTAGGTTTAGATTTTAGGTTTAGATTTGGGGTTAGGTTTAGATTTTAGGTTTATATTTGGGGTAAGGTTTAGACTTGGGGTTAGGTTTAGATTTTAGGTTTAGATTTGGGGTTAGGTTTAGATTTGGGGTTAGGTTTAGATTTTAGGTTTAGATTTGGGGTTAGGTTTAAATTTTAGGTTTAGATATGTGGTTAGGTTTAGATTTTAGGTTTAGATTTGGGGTTAGGTTTAGATTTTAGGTTTAGATTTTAGGTTTAGATATGGGGTTAGGTTTAGATTTTAGGTTTAGAATTGGGGTTAGGTTTAGATTTTAGGTTTAGATTTGGGGTTAGGTTTAGATTTGGGGTTAGGTTTAGATTTTAGGTTTAGATTTGGGGTTAGGTTTAAATTTTAGGTTTAGATATGTGGTTAGGTTTAGATTTGGGGTTAGGTTTAGATTTTAGGTTTAGATTTTGGGTTAGGTTTAGATTTGGAGTTAGGTTTAGATTTTAGGTTTAGATTTGGGGTTAGGTTTAGATTTCAGGTTTAGATTTGGGGTTAGGTTTAGATTTTAGGTTTAGATTTGGGGTTAGGTGTAGATTTGGGGTTAGGTTTAGATTTTAGGTTTAGAATTGGGGTTAGGTTTAGATTTTAGGTTTAGATTTTAGGTTTAGATTTGGGGTTAGGTTTAGATTTTAGGTTTAGAATTGGGGTTAGGTTTAGATTTTAGGTTTAGATTTGGGGTTAGGTTTAGATTTGGGGTTAGGTTTAGATTTTAGGTTTAGATTTGGGGTTAGGTTTAGATTTCGGGTTAGGTTTAGATTTTAGGTTTAGATTTGGGGTTAGGTTTAGATTTGGGGTTAGGTTTAGATTTTAGGTTTAGATTTGGGGTTAGGTTTAGATTTTAGGTTTATATTTGGGGTAAGGTTTAGATTTGGGGTTAGGTTTAAATTTTAGGTTTAGATATGTGGTTAGGTTTAGATTTGGGGTTAGGTTTAGATTTTAGGTTTAGATTTGGGGTTAGGTTTAGATTTGGAGTTAGGTTTAGATTTTAGGTTTAGATTTGGGGTTAGGTTTAGATTTCAGGTTTAGATTTGGGGTTAGGTTTAGATTTTAGGTTTAGATTTGGGGTTAGGTGTAGATTTGGGGTTAGGTTTAGATTTTAGGTTTAGATTTGGGGTTAGGTTTAGATTTTAGGTTTAGATTTTAGGTTTAGATATGGGGTTAGGTTTAGATTTTAGGTTTAGAATTGGGGTTAGGTTTAGATTTTAGGTTTAGATTTGGGGTTAGGTTTAGATTTTAGGTTTAGATTTGGGGTTAGGTTTAGATTTGGAGTTAGGTTTAGATTTTAGGTTTAGATTTCGGGTTAGGTTTAGATTTCAGGTTTAGATTTGGGGTTAGGTTTAGATTTTAGGTTTAGATTTGGGGTTAGGTGTAGATTTGGGGTTAGGTTTAGATTTTAGGTTTAGATTTGGGGTTAGGTTTAGATTTTAGGTTTAGATTTTAGGTTTAGATATGGGGTTAGGTTTAGATTTTAGGTTTAGAATTGGGGTTAGGTTTAGATTTTAGGTTTAGATTTGGGGTTAGGTTTAGATTTGGGGTTAGGTTTAGATTTTAGGTTTAGATTTGGGGTTAGGTTTAGATTTGGGGTTAGGTTTAGATTTTAGGTTTAGATTTGGGGTTAGGTTTAGATTTGGGGTTAGGTTTAGATTTTAGGTTTAGATTTGGGGTTAGGTTTAGATTTGGGGTTAGGTTTAGATTTTTGGTTTAGATTTGGGGTTAGGTTTAGATTTGGGGTTAGGTTTAGATTTTAGGTTTAGATTTGGGGTTAGGTTTAGATTTTAGGTTTAGATTTGGGGTTAGGTTTAGATTTTAGGTTTAGATTTGGGGTTAGGTTTAGATTTTAGGTTTACATTTTAGGTTTAGATTTGGGGTTA
The DNA here is from genome assembly GCF_037038585.1 of Patagioenas fasciata. NCBI lineage: Eukaryota > Metazoa > Chordata > Aves > Columbiformes > Columbidae > Patagioenas > Patagioenas fasciata. Next base: position 465,822 of record NC_092528.1, read on the forward strand.
GGTTTAAATTTTAGGTTTAGATTTGGGGTTAGGTTTAGATTTTAGGTTTAGATTTGGGGTTAGGTTTAGATTTGAGGTTTAGATATGGGGTTAGGTTTAGATTTGGGGTTAGGTTTAGATTTTAGGTTTAGATTTGGGGTTGGGTATTAGATTTGGGGTTAGGTTTAGATTTTAGGTTTAGATTTGGGGTTAGGTTTAAATTTTAGGTTTAGATATGTGGTTAGGTTTAGATTTGGGGTTAGGTTTAGATTTTAGGTTTAGATTTGGGGTTAGGTGTAGATTTGGAGTTAGGTTTAGATTTTAGGTTTAGATTTGGGGTTATGTTTAGATTTTAGGTTTAGATTTGGGGTTAGGTTTAGATTTGGGGTTAGGTTTAGATTTTTGGTTTAGATTTGGGGTTAGGTTTAGATTTTAGGTTTAGATATGGGGTTAGGTTTAGATTTGGGGTTAGGTTTAGATTTTAGGTTTAGATTTGGGGTTAGGTTTAGATTTGGGGTTAGGTTTAGATTTTAGGTTTAGATTTGGGGTTAGGTTTAGATTTTAGGTTTAGATTTGGGGTTAGGTTTAGATTTGGGGTTAGGTTTAGATTTTAGGTTTAGATTTGGGGTTAGGTTTAGATTTTAGGTTTAGATTTGGGGTTAGGTTTAGATTTTAGGTTTAGATTTGGGGTTAGGTTTAGATTTGGGGTTAGGTTTAGATTTTAGGTTTAGATTTGGGGTTAGGTTTAGATTTGGGGTTAGGTTTAGATTTTAGGTTTAGATTTGGGGTTAGGTTTAGATTTGGGGTTAGGTTTAGATTTTTGGTTTAGATTTGGGGTTAGGTTTAGATTTGGGGTTAGGTTTAGATTTTAGGTTTAGATTTGGGGTTAGGTTTAGATTTTAGGTTTAGATTTGGGGTTAGGTTTAGATTTTAGGTTTAGATTTGGGGTTAGGTTTAGATTTTAGGTTTACATTTTAGGTTTAGATTTGGGGTTAGGTTTAAATTTTAGGTTTAGATTTGGGGTTAGGTTTAGATTTTAGGTTTAGATTTGGGGTTAGGTTTAGATTTGAGGTTTATATTTGGGGTAAGGTTTAGATTTGGGGTTAGGTTTAGATTTTAGGTTTAGATTTGGGGTTGGGTTTAGATTTGGGGTTAGGTTTAGATTTTAGGTTTAGATTTGGGGTTAGGTTTAAATTTTAGGTTTAGATATGTGGTTAGGTTTAGATTTGGGGTTAGGTTTAGATTTTAGGTTTAGATTTGGGGTTAGGTGTAGATTTGGAGTTAGGTTTAGATTTTAGGTTTAGATTTGGGGTTAGGTTTAGATTTCAGGTTTAGATTTGGGGTTAGGTTTAGATTTTAGGTTTAGATTTGGGGTTAGGTGTAGATTTGGGGTTAGGTTTAGATTTTAGGTTTAGATTTGGGGTTAGGTTTAGATTTTAGGTTTAGATTTTAGGTTTAGATATGGGGTTAGGTTTAGATTTTAGGTTTAGAATTGGGGTTAGGTTTAGATTTTAGGTTTAGATTTGGGGTTAGGTTTAGATTTGGGGTTAGGTTTAGATTTTAGGTTTAGATTTGGGGTTAGGTTTAGATTTTAGGTTTAGATTTTAGGTTTAGATTTGGGGTTAGGTTTAGATTTTAGGTTTAGATTTGGGGTTAGGTTTAGATTTTAGGTTTAGATTTGGGGTTAGGTTTAGATTTTAGGTTTAGATTTGGGGTTAGGTTTAGATTTTAGGTTTATATTTGGGGTAAGGTTTAGATTTGGGGTTAGGTTTAGATTTTAGGTTTAGATTTGGGGTTAGGTTTAGATTTGGGGTTAGGTTTAGATTTTAGGTTTAGATTTGGGGTTAGGTTTAAATTTTAGGTTTAGATATGTGGTTAGGTTTAGATTTGGGGTTAGGTTTAGATTTTAGGTTTAGATTTGGGGTTAGGTTTAGATTTGGAGTTAGGTTTAGATTTTAGGTTTAGATTTGGGGTTAGGTTTAGATTTTTGGTTTAGATTTGGGGTTAGGTTTAGATTTTAGGTTTAGATTTGGGGTTAGGTGTAGATTTGGGGTTAGGTTTAGATTTTAGGTTTAGATTTGGGGTTAGGTTTAGATTTTAGGTTTAGATTTTAGGTTTAGATATGGGGTTAGGTTTAGATTTTAGGTTTAGAATTGGGGTTAGGTTTAGATTTTAGGTTTAGATTTGGGGTTAGGTTTAGATTTGGGGTTAGGTTTAGATTTTAGGTTTAGATTTGGGGTTAGGTTTAAATTTTAGGTTTAGATATGTGGTTAGGTTTAGATTTGGGGTTAGGTTTAGATTTTAGGTTTAGATTTCGGGTTAGGTTTAGATTTGGAGTTAGGTTTAGATTTTAGGTTTAGATTTGGGGTTAGGTTTAGATTTCAGGTTTAGATTTGGGGTTAGGTTTAGATTTTAGGTTTAGATTTGGGGTTAGGTGTAGATTTGGGGTTAGGTTTAGATTTTAGGTTTAGAATTGGGGTTAGGTTTAGATTTTAGGTTTAGATTTTAGGTTTAGATTTGGGGTTAGGTTTAGATTTTAGGTTTAGAATTGGGGTTAGGTTTAGATTTTAGGTTTAGATTTGGGGTTAGGTTTAGATTTGGGGTTAGGTTTAGATTTTAGGTTTAGATTTGGGGTTAGGTTTAGATTTCGGGTTAGGTTTAGATTTTAGGTTTAGATTTGGGGTTAGGTTTAGATTTGGGGTTAGGTTTAGATTTTAGGTTTAGATTTGGGGTTAGGTTTAGATTTTAGGTTTATATTTGGGGTAAGGTTTAGATTTGGGGTTAGGTTTAAATTTTAGGTTTAGATATGTGGTTAGGTTTAGATTTGGGGTTAGGTTTAGATTTTAGGTTTAGATTTGGGGTTAGGTTTAGATTTGGAGTTAGGTTTAGATTTTAGGTTTAGATTTGGGGTTAGGTTTAGATTTCAGGTTTAGATTTGGGGTTAGGTTTAGATTTTAGGTTTAGATTTGGGGTTAGGTGTAGATTTGGGGTTAGGTTTAGATTTTAGGTTTAGATTTGGGGTTAGGTTTAGATTTTAGGTTTAGATTTTAGGTTTAGATATGGGGTTAGGTTTAGATTTTAGGTTTAGATTTGGGGTTAGGTTTAGATTTTAGGTTTAGATTTGGGGTTAGGTTTAGATTTGGAGTTAGGTTTAGATTTTAGGTTTAGATTTGGGGTTAGGTTTAGATTTCAGGTTTAGATTTGGGGTTAGGTTTAGATTTTAGGTTTAGATTTGGGGTTAGGTGTAGATTTGGGGTTAGGTTTAGATTTTAGGTTTAGATTTGGGGTTAGGTTTAGATTTTAGGTTTAGATTTTAGGTTTAGATATGGGGTTAGGTTTAGATTTTAGGTTTAGAATTGGGGTTAGGTTTAGATTTTAGGTTTAGATTTGGGGTTAGGTTTAGATTTGGGGTTAGGTTTAGATTTTAGGTTTAGATTTGGGGTTAGGTTTAGATTTTAGGTTTAGATTTTAGGTTTAGATATGGGGTTAGGTTTAGATTTTAGGTTTAGATTTGGGGTTAGGTTTAGATTTGGGGTTAGGTTTAGATTTTAGGTTGAGATTTGGGGTTAGGTTTAAATTTTAGGTTTAGATATGTGGTTAGGTTTAGATTTGGGGTTAGGTTTAGATTTTAGGTTTAGATTTGGGGTTAGGTTTAGATTTCAGGTTTAGATTTGGGGTTAGGTTTAGATTTTAGGTTTAGATTTGGGGTTAGGTGTAGATTTGGGGTTAGGTTTAGATTTAAGGTTTAGATTTGGGGTTAGGTTTAGATTTTAGGTTTAGATTTTAGGTTTAGATTTGGGGTTAGGTTTAGATTTTAGGTTTAGATATGGGGTTAGGTTTAGATTTTAGGTTTAGATTTGGGGTTAGGTTTAGATTTTGGGTTAGGTTTAGATTTTAGGTTTAGATTTGGGTTTAGGTTTAGATTTTAGGTTTAGATTTGGGGTTAGGTTTAGATTTGGAGTTAGGTTTAGATTTTAGGTTTAGATTTGGGGTTAGGTTTAGATTTTAGGTTTAGATTTGGGGTTAGGTTTAGATTTGGGGTTAGGTTTAGATTTTAGGTTTAGATTTGGGGTTAGGTTTAGATTTTAGGTTTAGATATGGGGTTAGGTTTAGATTTGGGGTTAGGTTTAGATTTTAGGTTTAGATTTGGGGTTAGGTTTAGATTTGGGGTTAGGTTTAGATTTTAGATTTAGATTTGGGGTTAGGTTTAGATTTTAGGTTTAGATTTGGGGTTAGGTTTAGATTTTAGGTTTATATTTGGGGTTAGGTTTATATTTTAGGTTTAGATTTGGGGTTAGGTTTAGATTTGGGGTTAGGTTTAGATTTCAGGTTTAGATTTGGGGTTAGGTTTAGATTTTAGGTTTAGATTTTAGGTTTATATTTGGGGTAAGGCTTAAATTTGGGGTTATGTTTAGATTTTAGGTTTAGATTTGGGGTTAGGTTTAGATTTGGGGTTAGGTTTAGATTTTTGGTTTAGATTTGGGGTTAGGTTTAGATTTTAGGTTTAGATATGGGGTTAGGTTTAGATTTGGGGTTAGGTTTAGATTTTAGGTTTAGATTTGGGGTTAGGTTTAGATTTGGGGTTAGGTTTAGATTTTAGGTTTAGATTTGGGGTTAGGTTTAGATTTTAGGTTTAGATTTGGGGTTAGGTGTAGATTTGGGGTTAGGTTTAGATTTTAGGTTTAGATTTGGGGTTAGGTTTAGATTTTAGGTTTAGATTTGGGGTTAGGTTTAGATTTTAGGTTTAGATTTGGGGTTAGGTTTAGATTTGGGGTTAGGTTTAGATTTTAGGTTTAGATTTGGGGTTAGGTTTAGATTTGGGGTTAGGTTTAGATTTTAGGTTTAGATTTGGGGTTAGGTTTAGATTTGGGGTTAGGTTTAGATTTTTGGTTTAGATTTGGGGTTAGGTTTAGATTTGGGGTTAGGTTTAGATTTTAGGTTTAGATTTGGGGTTAGGTTTAGATTTTAGGTTTAGATTTGGGGTTAGGTTTAGATTTTAGGTTTAGATTTGGGGTTAGGTTTAGATTTTAGGTTTAGATTTGGGGTTAGGTTTAGATTTTAGGTTTAGATTTGGGGTTAGGTTTAGATTTTAGGTTTACATTTTAGGTTTAGATTTGGGGTTAGGTTTAAATTTTAGGTTTAGATTTGGGGTTAGGTTTAGATATTAGGTTTAGATTTGGGGTTAGGTTTAGATTTGAGGTTTATATTTGGGGTAAGGTTTAGATTTGGGGTTAGGTTTAGATTTTAGGTTTAGATTTGGGGTTGGGTTTAGATTTGGGGTTAGGTTTAGATTTTAGGTTTAGATTTGGGGTTAGGTTTAAATTTTAGGTTTAGATATGTGGTTAGGTTTAGATTTGGGGTTAGGTTTAGATTTTAGGTTTAGATTTGGGGTTAGGTGTAGATTTGGAGTTAGGTTTAGATTTTAGGTTTAGATTTGGGGTTATGTTTAGATTTTAGGTTTAGATTTGGGGTTAGGTTTAGATTTGGGGTTAGGTTTAGATTTTTGGTTTAGATTTGGGGTTAGGTTTAGATTTTAGGTTTAGATATGGGGTTAGGTTTAGATTTGGGGTTAGGTTTAGATTTTAGGTTTAGATTTGGGGTTAGGTTTAGATTTGGGGTTAGGTTTAGATTTTAGGTTTAGATTTGGGGTTAGGTTTAGATTTTAGGTTTAGATTTGGGGTTAGGTGTAGATTTGGGGTTAGGTTTAGATTTTAGGTTTAGATTTGGGGTTAGGTTTAGATTTTAGGTTTAGATTTGGGATAAGGTTTAGATTTTAGGTTTAGATTTGGGGTTAGGTTTAGATTTGGGGTTAGGTTTAGATTTGGGGTTAGGTTTAGATTTTAGGTTTAGATTTGGGGTTAGGTTTAGATTTGGGGTTAGGTTTAGATTTTTGGTTTAGATTTGGGGTTAGGTTTAGATTTGGGGTTAGGTTTAGATTTTAGGTTTAGATTTGGGGTTAGGTTTAGATTTTAGGTTTAGATTTGGGGTTAGGTTTAGATTTTAGGTTTAGATTTGGGGTTAGGTTTAGATTTTAGGTTTACATTTTAGGTTTAGATTTGGGGTTAGGTTTAAATTTTAGGTTTAGATTTGGGGTTAGGTTTAGATTTTAGGTTTAGATTTGGGGTTAGGTTTAGATTTGAGGTTTATATTTGGGGTAAGGTTTAGATTTGGGGTTAGGTTTAGATTTTAGGTTTAGATTTGGGGTTGGGTTTAGATTTGGGGTTAGGTTTAGATTTTAGGTTTAGATTTGGGGTTAGGTTTAAATTTTAGGTTTAGATATGTGGTTAGGTTTAGATTTGGGGTTAGGTTTAGATTTTAGGTTTAGATTTGGGGTTAGGTGTAGATTTGGAGTTAGGTTTAGATTTTAGGTTTAGATTTGAGGTTAGGTTTAGATTTCAGGTTTAGATTTGGGGTTAGGTTTAGATTTTAGGTTTAGATTTGGGGTTAGGTGTAGATTTGGGGTTAGGTTTAGATTTTAGGTTTAGATTTGGGGTTAGGTTTAGATTTTAGGTTTAGATTTTAGGTTTAGATATGGGGTTAGGTTTAGATTTTAGGTTTAGAATTGGGGTTAGGTTTAGATTTTAGGTTTAGATTTGGGGTTAGGTTTAGATTTGGGGTTAGGTTTAGATTTTAGGTTTAGATTTTAGGTTTAGATTTGGGGTTAGGTTTAGATTTTAGTTTTAGATTTGGGGTTAGGTTTAGATTTTAGGTTTAGATTTGGGGTTAGGTTTAGATTTTAGGTTTATATTTGGGGTAAGGTTTAGACTTGGGGTTAGGTTTAGATTTTAGGTTTAGATTTGGGGTTAGGTTTAGATTTGGGGTTAGGTTTAGATTTTAGGTTTAGATTTGGGGTTAGGTTTAAATTTTAGGTTTAGATATGTGGTTAGGTTTAGATTTGGGGTTAGGTTTAGATTTTAGTTTTAGATTTGGGGTTAGGTTTAGATTTGGAGTTAGGTTTAGATTTTAGGTTTAGATTTGGGGTTAGGTTTAGATTTCAGGTTTAGATTTGGGGTTAGGTTTAGATTTTAGGTTTAGATTTGGGGTTAGGTGTAGATTTGGGGTTAGGTTTAGATTTTAGGTTTAGATTTGGGGTTAGGTTTAGATTTTAGGTTTAGATTTTAGGTTTAGATATGGGGTTAGGTTTAGATTTTAGGTTTAGAATTGGGGTTAGGTTTAGATTTTAGGTTTAGATTTGGGGTTAGGTTTAGATTTGGGGTTAGGTTTAGATTTTTGGTTTAGATTTGGGGTTAGGTTTAGATTTTAGGTTTAGATATGGGGTTAGGTTTAGATTTGGGGTTAGGTTTAGATTTTAGGTTTAGATTTGGGGTTAGGTTTAGATTTGGGGTTAGGTTTAGATTTTAGGTTTAGATTTGGGGTTAGGTTTAGATTTTAGGTTTAGATTTGGGGTTAGGTGTAGATTTGGGGTTAGGTTTAGATTTTAGGTTTAGATTTGGGGTTAGGTTTAGATTTTAGGTTTAGATTTGGGGTTAGGTTTAGATTTTAGGTTTAGATTTGGGGTTAGGTTTAGATTTGGGGTTAGGTTTAGATTTTAGGTTTAGATTTGGGGTTAGGTTTAGATTTTTGGTTTAGATTTGGGGTTAGGTTTAGATTTGGGGTTAGGTTTAGATTTTAGGTTTAGATTTGGGGTTAGGTTTAGATTTTAGGTTTAGATTTGGGGTTAGGTTTAGATTTTAGGTTTAGATTTGGGGTTAGGTTTAGATTTTAGGTTTAGATTTGGGGTTAGGTTTAGATTTTAGGTTTAGATTTGGGGTTAGGTTTAGATTTTAGGTTTACATTTTAGGTTTAGATTTGGGGTTAGGTTTAAATTTTAGGTTTAGATTTGGGGTTAGGTTTAGATATTAGGTTTAGATTTGGGGTTAGGTTTAGATTTGAGGTTTATATTTGGGGTAAGGTTTAGATTTGGGGTTAGGTTTAGATTTTAGGTTTAGATTTGGGGTTGGGTTTAGATTTGGGGTTAGGTTTAGATTTTAGGTTTAGATTTGGGGTTAGGTTTAAATTTTAGGTTTAGATATGTGGTTAGGTTTAGATTTGGGGTTAGGTTTAGATTTTAGGTTTAGATTTGGGGTTAGGTGTAGATTTGGAGTTAGGTTTAGATTTTAGGTTTAGATTTGGGGTTATGTTTAGATTTTAGGTTTAGATTTGGGGTTAGGTTTAGATTTGGGGTTAGGTTTAGATTTTTGGTTTAGATTTGGGGTTAGGTTTAGATTTTAGGTTTAGATATGGGGTTAGGTTTAGATTTGGGGTTAGGTTTAGATTTTAGGTTTAGATTTGGGGTTAGGTTTAGATTTGGGGTTAGGTTTAGATTTTAGGTTTAGATTTGGGGTTAGGTTTAGATTTTAGGTTTAGATTTGGGGTTAGGTGTAGATTTGGGGTTAGGTTTAGATTTTAGGTTTAGATTTGGGGTTAGGTTTAGATTTTAGGTTTAGATTTGGGATAAGGTTTAGATTTTAGGTTTAGATTTGGGGTTAGGTTTAGATTTGGGGTTAGGTTTAGATTTGGGGTTAGGTTTAGATTTTAGGTTTAGATTTGGGGTTAGGTTTAGATTTGGGGTTAGGTTTAGATTTTTGGTTTAGATTTGGGGTTAGGTTTAGATTTGGGGTTAGGTTTAGATTTTAGGTTTAGATTTGGGGTTAGGTTTAGATTTTAGGTTTAGATTTGGGGTTAGGTTTAGATTTTAGGTTTAGATTTGGGGTTAGGTTTAGATTTTAGGTTTACATTTTAGGTTTAGATTTGGGGTTAGGTTTAAATTTTAGGTTTAGATTTGGGGTTAGGTTTAGATTTTAGGTTTAGATTTGGGGTTAGGTTTAGATTTGAGGTTTATATTTGGGGTAAGGTTTAGATTTGGGGTTAGGTTTAGATTTTAGGTTTAGATTTGGGGTTGGGTTTAGATTTGGGGTTAGGTTTAGATTTTAGGTTTAGATTTGGGGTTAGGTTTAAATTTTAGGTTTAGATATGTGGTTAGGTTTAGATTTGGGGTTAGGTTTAGATTTTAGGTTTAGATTTGGGGTTAGGTGTAGATTTGGAGTTAGGTTTAGATTTTAGGTTTAGATTTGGGGTTAGGTTTAGATTTCAGGTTTAGATTTGGGGTTAGGTTTAGATTTTAGGTTTAGATTTGGGGTTAGGTGTAGATTTGGGGTTAGGTTTAGATTTTAGGTTTAGATTTGGGGTTAGGTTTAGATTTTAGGTTTAGATTTTAGGTTTAGATTATGGGGTTAGGTTTAGATTTTAGGTTTAGAATTGGGGTTAGGTTTAGATTTTAGGTTTAGATTTGGGGTTAGGTTTAGATTTGGGGTTAGGTTTAGATTTTAGGTTTAGATTTTAGGTTTAGATTTGGGGTTAGGTTTAGATTTTAGTTTTAGATTTGGGGTTAGGTTTAGATTTTAGGTTTAGATTTGGGGTTAGGTTTAGATTTTAGGTTTATATTTGGGGTAAGGTTTAGACTTGGGGTTAGGTTTAGATTTTAGGTTTAGATTTGGGGTTAGGTTTAGATTTGGGGTTAGGTTTAGATTTTAGGTTTAGATTTGGGGTTAGGTTTAAATTTTTAGGTTTAGATATGTGGTTAGGTTTAGATTTGGGGTTAGGTTTAGATTTTAGTTTTTAGATTTGGGGTTAGGTTTAGATTTGGAGTTAGGTTTAGATTTTAGGTTTAGATTTGGGTTAGGTTTAGATTTCAGGTTTAGATTTGGGGTTAGGTTTAGATTTTAGGTTTAGATTTGGGGTAGGTGTAGATTTGGGGTTAGGTTTAGATTTTAGGTTTAGATTTGGGGTTAGGTTTAGATTTTAGGTTTAGATTTTAGGTTTAGATATGGGGTTAGGTTTAGATTTTAGGTTTAGAATTGGGGGTTAGGTTTAGATTTTAGGTTTAGATTTGGGGTTAGGTTTAGATTTGGGGTTAGGTTTAGATTTTAGGTTTAGATTTGGGGTTAGGTTTAAATTTTAGGTTTAGATATGTGGTTAGGTTTAGATTTGGGGTTAGGTTTAGATTTTAGGTTTAGATTTTGGGTTAGGTTTAGATTTGGAGTTAGGTTTAGATTTTAGGTTTAGATTTGGGGTTAGGTTTAGATTTCAGGTTTAGATTTGGGGTTAGGTTTAGATTTTAGGTTAGATTTGGGGTTAGGTGTAGATTTGGGGTTAGGTTTAGATTTTAGGTTTAGAATTGGGGTTAGGTTTAGATTTTAGGTTTAGATTTTAGGTTTAGATTTGGGGTTAGGTTTAGATTTTAGGTTTAGAATTGGGGTTAGGTTTAGATTTTAGGTTTAGATTTGGGGTTAGGTTTAGATTTGGGGTTAGGTTTAGATTTTAGGTTTAGATTTGGGGTTAGGTTTAGATTTCGGGTTAGGTTTAGATTTTAGGTTTAGATTTGGGGTTAGGTTTAGATTTGGGGTTAGGTTTAGATTTTAGGTTTAGATTTGGGGGTTAGGTTTAGATTTTAGGTTTATATTTGGGGTAAGGTTTAGATTTGGGGTTAGGTTTAAAATTTTAGGTTTAGATATGTGGTTAGGTTTAGATTTGGGGTTAGGTTTAGATTTTAGGTTTAGATTTGGGGTTAGGTTTAGATTTGGAGTTAGGTTTAGATTTTAGGTTTAGATTTGGGGTTAGGTTTAGATTTCAGGTTTAGATTTGGGGTTAGGTTTAGATTTTAGGTTTAGATTTGGGGTTAGGTGTAGATTTGGGGTTAGGTTTAGATTTTAGGTTTAGATTTGGGGTTAGGTTAGATTTTAGGTTTAGATTTTAGGTTTAGATATGGGGTTAGGTTTAGATTTTAGGTTTAGAATTGGGGTTAGGTTTTAGATTTTAGGTTTAGATTTGGGGTTAGGTTTAGATTTTAGGTTAGATTTGGGGTTAGGTTTAGATTTGGAGTTAGGTTTAGATTTTAGGTTTAGATTTCGGGTTAGGTTTAGATTTCAGGTTTAGATTTGGGGTTAGGTTTAGATTTTAGGTTTAGATTTGGGGTTAGGTGTAGATTTGGGGTTAGGTTTAGATTTTAGGTTTAGATTTGGGGTTAGGTTTAGATTTTAGGTTTAGATTTTAGGTTTAGATATGGGGTTAGGTTTAGATTTTAGGTTTAGAATTGGGGTTAGGTTTAGATTTTAGGTTTAGATTTGGGGTTAGGTTTAGATTTGGGGCTTAGGTTTAGATTTTAGGTTTAGATTTGGGGTTAGGTTTAGATTTGGGGTTAGGTTTAGATTTTAGGTTTAGATTTGGGGTTAGGTTTAGATTTGGGGTTAGGTTTAGATTTTAGGTTTAGATTTGGGGTTAGGTTTAGATTTGGGGTTAGGTTTAGATTTTTGGTTTAGATTTGGGGTTAGGTTTAGATTTGGGGTTAGGTTTAGATTTTAGGTTTAGATTTGAGGTTAGGTTTAGATTTTAGGTTAGATTTGGGGTTAGGTTTAGATTTTAGGTTTAGATTTGGGGTTAGGTTTAGATTTTAGGTTTACATTTTAGGTTTAGATTTGGGGTTAGGTTTAAATTTTAGGTTTAGATTTGGGGTTAGGTTTAGATTTTAGGTTTAGATTTGGGGTTAGGTTTAGATTTGAGGTTTAGATATGGGGTTAGGTTTAGATTTGGGGTTAGGTTTAGATTTTAGGTTTAGATTTGGGGTTGGGTTTAGATTTGGGGTTAGGTTTAGATTTTAGGTTTAGATTTGGGGTTAGGTTTAAATTTTAGGTTTAGATATGTGGTTAGGTTTAGATTTGGGGTTAGGTTTAGATTTTAGGTTTAGATTTGGGGTTAGGTGTAGATTTGGAGTTAGGTTTAGATTTTAGGTTTAGATTTGGGGTTATGTTAGATTTTAGGTTTAGATTTGGGGTTAGGTTTAGATTTGGGGTTAGGTTTAGATTTTTGGTTTAGATTTGGGGTTAGGTTTAGATTTTAGGTTTAGATATGGGGTTAGGTTTAGATTTGGGGTTAGGTTTAGATTTTAGGTTTAGATTTGGGGTTAGGTTTAGATTTGGGGTTAGGTTTAGATTTTAGGTTTAGATTTGGGGTTAGGTTTAGATTTTAGGTTTAGATTTGGGGTTAGGTTTAGATTTGGGGTTAGGTTTAGATTTTAGGTTTAGATTTGGGGTTAGGTTTAGATTTTTAGGTTAGATTTGGGGTTAGGTTTAGATTTTAGGTTTAGATTTGGGGTTAGGTTTAGATTTGGGTTAGGTTTAGATTTTAGGTTTAGATTTGGGGTTAGGTTTAGATTTGGGGTTAGGTTTAGATTTTAGGTTTAGATTTGGGGTTAGGTTTAGATTTGGGGGTTAGGTTTAGATTTTGGTTTAGATTTGGGGTTAGGTTTAGATTTGGGGTTAGGTTTAGATTTTAGGTTTAGATTTGGGGTTAGGTTTAGATTTTAGGTTTAGATTTGGGGTTAGGTTTAGATTTTAGGTTTAGATTTGGGGTTAGGTTAGATTTTAGGTTTACATTTTAGGTTTAGATTTGGGGTTAGGTTTAAATTTTAGGTTAGATTTGGGGTTAGGTTTAGATTTTAGGTTTAGATTTGGGGTTAGGTTTAGATTTGAGGTTTATATTTGGGGTAAGGTTTAGATTTGGGGTTAGGTTTAGATTTTTAGGTTTAGATTTGGGGTTGGGTTTAGATTTGGGGTTAGGTTTAGATTTTAGGTTTAGATTTGGGGTTAGGTTTAAATTTTAGGTTTAGATATGTGGTTAGGTTTAGATTTGGGGTTAGGTTTAGATTTTAGGTTTAGATTTGGGGGTTAGGTGTAGATTTGGAGTTAGGTTTAGATTTTAGGTTTAGATTTGGGGTTAGGTTTAGATTTCAGGTTTAGATTTGGGGTTAGGTTTAGATTTAGGTTTAGATTGGGGTTAGGTGTAGATTTGGGGTTAGGTTTAGATTTTAGGTTTAGATTTGGGGTTAGGTTTAGATTTTAGGTTTAGATTTTAGGTTTAGATATGGGGTTAGGTTTAGATTTTAGGTTTAGAATTGGGGTTAGGTTAGATTTTAGGTTTAGATTTGGGGTTAGGTTTAGATTTGGGGTTAGGTTTAGATTTTAGGTTTAGATTTGGGGTTAGGTTTAGATTTTAGGTTTAGATTTTAGGTTTAGATTTGGGGTTAGGTTTAGATTTTAGGTTTAGATTTGGGGTTAGGTTTAGATTTTAGGTTTAGATTTGGGGTTAGGTTTAGATTTTAGGTTTAGATTTGGGGTTAGGTTTAGATTTTAGGTTTATATTTGGGGTAAGGTTTAGATTTGGGGTTAGGTTTAGATTTTAGGTTTAGATTTGGGGTTAGGTTTAGATTTGGGGTTAGGTTTAGATTTTAGGTTTAGATTTGGGGTTAGGTTTAAATTTTAGGTTTAGATATGTGGTTAGGTTTAGATTTGGGGTTAGGTTTAGATTTTAGGTTTAGATTTGGGGTTAGGTTTAGATTTGGAGTTAGGTTTAGATTTTAGGTTTAGATTTGGGGTTAGGTTTAGATTTTTGGTTTAGATTTGGGGTTAGGTTTAGATTTTAGGTTTAGATTTGGGGGTTAGGTGTAGATTTGGGGTTAGGTTTAGATTTTAGGTTTAGATTTGGGGTTAGGTTTAGATTTTAGGTTTAGATTTTAGGTTTAGATATGGGGTTAGGTTTAGATTTTAGGTTTAGAATTGGGGTTAGGTTTAGATTTTAGGTTTAGATTTGGGGTTAGGTTTAGATTTGGGGTTAGGTTTAGATTTTAGGTTTAGATTTGGGGTTAGGTTTAAATTTTAGGTTTAGATATGTGGTTAGGTTTAGATTTGGGGTTAGGTTTAGATTTTAGGTTTAGATTTCGGGTTAGGTTTAGATTTGGAGTTAGGTTTAGATTTTAGGTTTAGATTTGGGGTTAGGTTTAGATTTCAGGTTTAGATTTGGGGTTAGGTTTAGATTTTAGGTTTAGATTTGGGGTTAGGTGTAGATTTGGGGTTAGGTTTAGATTTTAGGTTTAGAATTGGGGTTAGGTTTAGATTTTAGGTTTAGATTTTAGGTTTAGATTTGGGGTTAGGTTTAGATTTTAGGTTTAGAATTGGGGTTAGGTTTAGATTTTAGGTTTAGATTTGGGGTTAGGTTTAGATTTGGGGTTAGGTTTAGATTTTAGGTTTAGATTTGGGGTTAGGTTTAGATTTCGGGTTAGGTTTAGATTTTAGGTTTAGATTTGGGGTTAGGTTTAGATTTGGGGTTAGGTTTAGATTTTAGGTTTAGATTTGGGGTTAGGTTTAGATTTTAGGTTTATATTTGGGGTAAGGTTTAGATTTGGGGTTAGGTTTAAATTTTAGGTTTAGATATGTGGTTAGGTTTAGATTTGGGGTTAGGTTTAGATTTTAGGTTTAGATTTGGGGTTAGGTTTAGATTTGGAGTTAGGTTTAGATTTTAGGTTTAGATTTGGGGTTAGGTTTAGATTTCAGGTTTAGATTTGGGGTTAGGTTTAGATTTTAGGTTTAGATTTGGGGTTAGGTGTAGATTTGGGGTTAGGTTTAGATTTTAGGTTTAGATTTGGGGTTAGGTTTAGATTTTAGGTTTAGATTTTAGGTTTAGATATGGGGTTAGGTTTAGATTTTAGGTTTAGATTTGGGGTTAGGTTTAGATTTTAGGTTTAGATTTGGGGTTAGGTTTAGATTTGGAGTTAGGTTTAGATTTTAGGTTTAGATTTGGGGTTAGGTTTAGATTTCAGGTTTAGATTTGGGGTTAGGTTTAGATTTTAGGTTTAGATTTGGGGTTAGGTGTAGATTTGGGGTTAGGTTTAGATTTTAGGTTTAGATTTGGGGTTAGGTTTAGATTTTAGGTTTAGATTTTAGGTTTAGATATGGGGTTAGGTTTAGATTTTAGGTTTAGAATTGGGGTTAGGTTTAGATTTTAGGTTTAGATTTGGGGTTAGGTTTAGATTTGGGGTTAGGTTTAGATTTTAGGTTTAGATTTGGGGTTAGGTTTAGATTTGGGGTTAGGTTTAGATTTTAGGTTTAGATTTGGGGTTAGGTTTAGATTTTAGGTTTAGATTTGGGGTTAGGTTTAGATTTGGAGTTAGGTTTAGATTTAGGTTTAGATTTGGGGTTAGGTTTAGATTTCAGGTTTAGATTTGGGGTTAGGTTTAGATTTTAGGTTTAGATTTGGGGTTAGGTTTAGATTTTAGGTTTAGATTTGGGGTTAGGTTTAGATTTGGGGTTAGGTTTAGATTTTAGGTTTAGATTTGGGGTTAGGTTTAGATTTGGGGTTAGGTTTAGATTTTAGGTTTAGATTTGGGGTTAGGTTTAGATTTTAGGTTTAGATTTGGGGTTAGGTTTAGATTTTAGGTTTAGATTTGGGGTTAGGTTTAGATTTGGGGTTAGGTTTAGATTTTAGGTTTAGATTTGGGGTTAGGTTTAGATTTTAGGTTTAGATATGGGGTTAGGTTTACATTTGTGGTTAGGTTTAGATTTTAGGTTTTGATTTGGGGTTAGGTTTAAATTTGTGGTTAGGTTTAGATTTTAGGTTTAGATTTGGGGTTAGGTTTAGATTTTAGGTTTAGATTTGGGGTTAGGTTTAGATTTTAGGTTTAGATTTGGGGTTAGGTTTAGATTTTAGGTTTAAATTTGGGGTTAGGTTTAGATTTTAGGTTTAGATTTGGGGTTAGGTGTAGATTTGGGGTTAGGTTTAGATTTTAGGTTTAGATTTGGGGTTAGGTTTAGATTTTAGGTTTAGATTTTAGGTTTAGATTTGGGGTTAGGTTTAGATTTTAGGTTTAGATTTGGGGTTTTGTTTAGATTTTAGGTTTAGATTTGGGGTTAGGTTTAGATTTTAGGTTTATATTTGGGGTAAGGTTTAGATTTGGGGTTAGGTTTAGATTTTAGGTTTAGATTTGGGGTTAGGTTTAGATTTGGGGTTAGGTTTAGATTTTAGGTTTAGATTTGGGGTTAGGTTTAGATTTTAGGTTTAGATATGGGGTTAGGTTTAGATTTGGGGTTAGGTTTAGATTTTAGGTTTAGATTTGGGGTTAGGTTTAGATTTGGGGTTAGGTTTAGATTTTAGGTTTAGATTTGGGGTTAGGTTTAGATTTGGGGTTAGGTGTAGATTTGGGGTTAGGTTTAGATTTTAGGTTTAGATTTGGGGTTAGGTTTAGATTTTAGGTTTAGATTTGGGGTTAGGTTTAGATTTTAGGTTTAGATTTGGGGTTAGGTTTAGATTTGGGGTTAGGTTTAGATTTTAGGTTTAGATTTGGGGTTAGGTTTAGATTTTAGGTTTACATTTGGGGTTAGGTTTAGATTTTAGGTTTAAATTTGGGGTTAGGTTTAGATTTTAGGTTTAGATTTGGGGTTAGGTTTAGATTTTAGGTTTACATTTGGGGTTAGGTTTAGATTTGGGGTTAGGTTTAGATTTTAGGTTTAGATTTGGGGTTAGGTTTAGATTTGGGGTTAGGTTTAGATTTTAGGTTTAGATTTGGGGTTAGGTTTAGATTTTAGGTTTAGATTTTAGGTTTAGATTTGGGGTTAGGTTTAGATTTTAGGTTTAGATTTGGGGTTAGGTTTAGATTTTAGGTTTAGATTTGGGGTTAGGTTTAGATTTTAGGTTTAGATTTGGGGTTAGGTTTAGATTTTAGGTTTAGATTTTAGGTTTAGATATGGGGTTAGGTTTAGATTTTAGGTTTAGAATTGGGGTTAGGTTTAGATTTTAGGTTTAGATTTGGGGTTAGGTTTAGATTTTAGGTTTAGATTTGGGGTTAGGTGTAGATTTGGGGTTAGGTTTAGATTTTAGGTTTAGATTTGGGGTTAGGTTTAGATTTTAGGTTTAGATTTTAGGTTTAGATATGGGGTTAGGTTCAGATTTTAGGTTTAGAATTGGGGTTAGGTTTAGATTTTAGGTTTAGATTTGGGGTTAGGTTTAGATTTGGGGTTAGGTTTAGATTTTAGGTTTAGATTTGGGGTTAGGTTTAGATTTGGGGTTAGGTTTAGATTTTAGGTTTAGATTTGGGGTTAGGTTTAGATTTTAGGTTTAGATTTGGGGTTAGGTTTAGATTTGGGGTTAGGTTTAGATTTTAGGTTTAGATTTTAGGTTTAGATTTGGGGTTAGGTTTAGATTTTAGGTTTAGATTTGGGGTTAGGTTTAGATTTTAGGTTTATATTTGGGGTAAGGTTTAGATTTGGGGTTAGGTTTAGATTTTAGGTTTAGATTTGGGGTTAGGTTTAGATTTGGGGTTAGGTTTAGATTTTAGGTTGAGATTTGGGGTTAGGTTTAAATTTTAGGTTTAGATATGTGGTTAGGTTTAGATTTGGGGTTAGGTTTAGATTTTAGGTTTAGATTTGGGGTTAGGTTTAGATTTGGAGTTAGGTTTAGATTTTAGGTTTAGATTTGGGGTTAGGTTTAGATTTCAGGTTTAGATTTGGGGTTAGGTTTAGATTTTAGGTTTAGATTTGGGGTTAGGTGTAGATTTGGGGTTAGGTTTAGATTTAAGGTTTAGATTTGGGGTTAGGTTTAGATTTTAGGTTTATATTTTAGGTTTAGATTTGGGGTTAGGTTTAGATTTTAGGTTTAGAATTGGGGTTAGGTTTAGATTTTAGGTTTAGATTTGGGGTTAGGTTTAGATTTGGGGTTAGGTTTAGATTTTAGGTTTAGATTTGGGGTTAGGTTTAGATTTGGGGTTAGGTTTAGATTTTAGGTTTAGATTTGGGTTTAGGTTTAGATTTTAGGTTTAGATTTGGGGTTAGGTTTAGATTTGGGGTTAGGTTTAGATTTTAGGTTTAGATTTGGGGTTAGGTTTAGATTTGGGGTTAGGTTTAGATTTTAGGTTTAGATTTGGGGTTAGGTTTAGATTTTAGGTTTAGATTTGGGGTTAGGTTTAGATTTGGGGTTAGGTTTAGATTTTAGGTTTAGATTTGGGGTTAGGTTTAGATTTTAGGTTTAGATATGGGGTTAGGTTTAGATTTGGGGTTAGGTTTAGATTTTAGGTTTAGATTTGGGGTTAGGTTTAGATTTGGGGTTAGGTTTAGATTTTAGATTTAGATTTGGGGTTAGGTTTAGATTTTAGGTTTAGATTTGGGGTTAGGTTTAGATTTTAGGTTTATATTTGGGGTTAGGTTTATATTTTAGGTTTAGATTTGGGGTTAGGTTTAGATTTGGGGTTAGGTTTAGATTTTAGGTTTAGATTTGGGGTTAGGTTTAGATTTTAGGTTTAGATTTTAGGTTTATATTTGGGGTAAGGCTTAGATTTGGGGTTATGTTTAGATTTTAGGTTTAGATTTGGGGTTAGGTTTAGATTTGGGGTTAGGTTTAGATTTTTGGTTTAGATTTGGGGTTAGGTTTAGATTTTAGGTTTAGATATGGGGTTAGGTTTAGATTTGGGGTTAGGTTTAGATTTTAGGTTTAGATTTGGGGTTAGGTTTAGATTTGGGGTTAGGTTTAGATTTTAGGTTTAGATTTGGGGTTAGGTTTAGATTTTAGGTTTAGATTTGGGGTTAGGTGTAGATTTGGGGTTAGGTTTAGATTTTAGGTTTAGATTTGGGGTTAGGTTTAGATTTTAGGTTTAGATTTGGGGTTAGGTTTAGATTTTAGGTTTAGATTTGGGGTTAGGTTTAGATTTGGGGTTAGGTTTAGATTTTAGGTTTAGATTTGGGGTTAGGTTTAGATTTGGGGTTAGGTTTAGATTTTAGGTTTAGATTTGGGGTTAGGTTTAGATTTGGGGTTAGGTTTAGATTTTTGGTTTAGATTTGGGGTTAGGTTTAGATTTGGGGTTAGGTTTAGATTTTAGGTTTAGATTTGGGGTTAGGTTTAGATTTTAGGTTTAGATTTGGGGTTAGGTTTAGATTTTAGGTTTAGATTTGGGGTTAGGTTTAGATTTTAGGTTTAGATTTGGGGTTAGGTTTAGATTTTAGGTTTAGATTTGGGGTTAGGTTTAGATTTTAGGTTTACATTTTAGGTTTAGATTTGGGGTTAGGTTTAAATTTTAGGTTTAGATTTGGGGTTAGGTTTAGATTTTAGGTTTAGATTTGGGGTTAGGTTTAGATTTGAGGTTTATATTTGGGGTAAGGTTTAGATTTGGGGTTAGGTTTAGATTTTAGGTTTAGATTTGGGGTTGGGTTTAGATTTGGGGTTAGGTTTAGATTTTAGGTTTAGATTTGGGGTTAGGTTTAAATTTTAGGTTTAGATATGTGGTTAGGTTTAGATTTGGGGTTAGGTTTAGATTTTAGGTTTAGATTTGGGGTTAGGTGTAGATTTGGAGTTAGGTTTAGATTTTAGGTTTAGATTTGGGGTTAGGTTTAGATTTCAGGTTTAGATTTGGGGTTAGGTTTAGATTTTAGGTTTAGATTTGGGGTTAGGTGTAGATTTGGGGTTAGGTTTAGATTTTAGGTTTAGATTTGGGGTTAGGTTTAGATTTTAGGTTTAGATTTTAGGTTTAGATATGGGGTTAGGTTTAGATTTTAGGTTTAGAATTGGGGTTAGGTTTAGATTTTAGGTTTAGATTTGGGGTTAGGTTTAGATTTGGGGTTAGGTTTAGATTTTAGGTTTAGATTTGGGGTTAGGTTTAGATTTTAGGTTTAGATTTTAGGTTTAGATTTGGGGTTAGGTTTAGATTTTAGGTTTAGATTTGGGGTTAGGTTTAGATTTTAGGTTTAGATTTGGGGTTAGGTTTAGATTTTAGGTTTAGATTTGGGGTTAGGTTTAGATTTTAGGTTTATATTTGGGGTAAGGTTTAGATTTGGGGTTAGGTTTAGATTTTAGGTTTAGATTTGGGGTTAGGTTTAGATTTGGGGTTAGGTTTAGATTTTAGGTTTAGATTTGGGGTTAGGTTTAAATTTTAGGTTTAGATATGTGGTTAGGTTTAGATTTGGGGTTAGGTTTAGATTTTAGGTTTAGATTTGGGGTTAGGTTTAGATTTGGAGTTAGGTTTAGATTTTAGGTTTAGATTTGGGGTTAGGTTTAGATTTTTGGTTTAGATTTGGGGTTAGGTTTAGATTTTAGGTTTAGATTTGGGGTTAGGTGTAGATTTGGGGTTAGGTTTAGATTTTAGGTTTAGATTTGGGGTTAGGTTTAGATTTTAGGTTTAGATTTTAGGTTTAGATATGGGGTTAGGTTTAGATTTTAGGTTTAGAATTGGGGTTAGGTTTAGATTTTAGGTTTAGATTTGGGGTTAGGTTTAGATTTGGGGTTAGGTTTAGATTTTAGGTTTAGATTTGGGGTTAGGTTTAAATTTTAGGTTTAGATATGTGGTTAGGTTTAGATTTGGGGTTAGGTTTAGATTTTAGGTTTAGATTTCGGGTTAGGTTTAGATTTGGAGTTAGGTTTAGATTTTAGGTTTAGATTTGGGGTTAGGTTTAGATTTCAGGTTTAGATTTGGGGTTAGGTTTAGATTTTAGGTTTAGATTTGGGGTTAGGTGTAGATTTGGGGTTAGGTTTAGATTTTAGGTTTAGAATTGGGGTTAGGTTTAGATTTTAGGTTTAGATTTTAGGTTTAGATTTGGGGTTAGGTTTAGATTTTAGGTTTAGAATTGGGGTTAGGTTTAGATTTTAGGTTTAGATTTGGGGTTAGGTTTAGATTTGGGGTTAGGTTTAGATTTTAGGTTTAGATTTGGGGTTAGGTTTAGATTTCGGGTTAGGTTTAGATTTTAGGTTTAGATTTGGGGTTAGGTTTAGATTTGGGGTTAGGTTTAGATTTTAGGTTTAGATTTGGGGTTAGGTTTAGATTTTAGGTTTATATTTGGGGTAAGGTTTAGATTTGGGGTTAGGTTTAAATTTTAGGTTTAGATATGTGGTTAGGTTTAGATTTGGGGTTAGGTTTAGATTTTAGGTTTAGATTTGGGGTTAGGTTTAGATTTGGAGTTAGGTTTAGATTTTAGGTTTAGATTTGGGGTTAGGTTTAGATTTCAGGTTTAGATTTGGGGTTAGGTTTAGATTTTAGGTTTAGATTTGGGGTTAGGTGTAGATTTGGGGTTAGGTTTAGATTTTAGGTTTAGATTTGGGGTTAGGTTTAGATTTTAGGTTTAGATTTTAGGTTTAGATATGGGGTTAGGTTTAGATTTTAGGTTTAGATTTGGGGTTAGGTTTAGATTTTAGGTTTAGATTTGGGGTTAGGTTTAGATTTGGAGTTAGGTTTAGATTTTAGGTTTAGATTTGGGGTTAGGTTTAGATTTCAGGTTTAGATTTGGGGTTAGGTTTAGATTTTAGGTTTAGATTTGGGGTTAGGTGTAGATTTGGGGTTAGGTTTAGATTTTAGGTTTAGATTTGGGGTTAGGTTTAGATTTTAGGTTTAGATTTTAGGTTTAGATATGGGGTTAGGTTTAGATTTTAGGTTTAGAATTGGGGTTAGGTTTAGATTTTAGGTTTAGATTTGGGGTTAGGTTTAGATTTGGGGTTAGGTTTAGATTTTAGGTTTAGATTTGGGGTTAGGTTTAGATTTGGGGTTAGGTTTAGATTTTAGGTTTAGATTTGGGGTTAGGTTTAGATTTTAGGTTTAGATTTGGGGTTAGGTTTAGATTTGGAGTTAGGTTTAGATTTAGGTTTAGATTTGGGGTTAGGTTTAGATTTCAGGTTTAGATTTGGGGTTAGGTTTAGATTTTAGGTTTAGATTTGGGGTTAGGTTTAGATTTTAGGTTTAGATTTGGGGTTAGGTTTAGATTTGGGGTTAGGTTTAGATTTTAGGTTTAGATTTGGGGTTAGGTTTAGATTTGGGGTTAGGTTTAGATTTTAGGTTTAGATTTGGGGTTAGGTTTAGATTTTAGGTTTAGATTTGGGGTTAGGTTTAGATTTTAGGTTTAGATTTGGGGTTAGGTTTAGATTTGGGGTTAGGTTTAGATTTTAGGTTTAGATTTGGGGTTAGGTTTAGATTTTAGGTTTAGATATGGGGTTAGGTTTACATTTGTGGTTAGGTTTAGATTTTAGGTTTTGATTTGGGGTTAGGTTTAAATTTGTGGTTAGGTTTAGATTTTAGGTTTAGATTTGGGGTTAGGTTTAGATTTTAGGTTTAGATTTGGGGTTAGGTTTAGATTTTAGGTTTAGATTTGGGGTTAGGTTTAGATTTTAGGTTTAAATTTGGGGTTAGGTTTAGATTTTAGGTTTAGATTTGGGGTTAGGTGTAGATTTGGGGTTAGGTTTAGATTTTAGGTTTAGATTTGGGGTTAGGTTTAGATTTTAGGTTTAGATTTTAGGTTTAGATTTGGGGTTAGGTTTAGATTTTAGGTTTAGATTTGGGGTTTTGTTTAGATTTTAGGTTTAGATTTGGGGTTAGGTTTAGATTTTAGGTTTATATTTGGGGTAAGGTTTAGATTTGGGGTTAGGTTTAGATTTTAGGTTTAGATTTGGGGTTAGGTTTAGATTTGGGGTTAGGTTTAGATTTTAGGTTTAGATTTGGGGTTAGGTTTAGATTTTAGGTTTAGATATGGGGTTAGGTTTAGATTTGGGGTTAGGTTTAGATTTTAGGTTTAGATTTGGGGTTAGGTTTAGATTTGGGGTTAGGTTTAGATTTTAGGTTTAGATTTGGGGTTAGGTTTAGATTTGGGGTTAGGTGTAGATTTGGGGTTAGGTTTAGATTTTAGGTTTAGATTTGGGGTTAGGTTTAGATTTTAGGTTTAGATTTGGGGTTAGGTTTAGATTTTAGGTTTAGATTTGGGGTTAGGTTTAGATTTGGGGTTAGGTTTAGATTTTAGGTTTAGATTTGGGGTTAGGTTTAGATTTTAGGTTTACATTTGGGGTTAGGTTTAGATTTTAGGTTTAAATTTGGGGTTAGGTTTAGATTTTAGGTTTAGATTTGGGGTTAGGTTTAGATTTTAGGTTTACATTTGGGGTTAGGTTTAGATTTGGGGTTAGGTTTAGATTTTAGGTTTAGATTTGGGGTTAGGTTTAGATTTGGGGTTAGGTTTAGATTTTAGGTTTAGATTTGGGGTTAGGTTTAGATTTTAGGTTTAGATTTTAGGTTTAGATTTGGGGTTAGGTTTAGATTTTAGGTTTAGATTTGGGGTTAGGTTTAGATTTTAGGTTTAGATTTGGGGTTAGGTTTAGATTTTAGGTTTAGATTTGGGGTTAGGTTTAGATTTTAGGTTTAGATTTTAGGTTTAGATATGGGGTTAGGTTTAGATTTTAGGTTTAGAATTGGGGTTAGGTTTAGATTTTAGGTTTAGATTTGGGGTTAGGTTTAGATTTTAGGTTTAGATTTGGGGTTAGGTGTAGATTTGGGGTTAGGTTTAGATTTTAGGTTTAGATTTGGGGTTAGGTTTAGATTTTAGGTTTAGATTTTAGGTTTAGATATGGGGTTAGGTTCAGATTTTAGGTTTAGAATTGGGGTTAGGTTTAGATTTTAGGTTTAGATTTGGGGTTAGGTTTAGATTTGGGGTTAGGTTTAGATTTTAGGTTTAGATTTGGGGTTAGGTTTAGATTTGGGGTTAGGTTTAGATTTTAGGTTTAGATTTGGGGTTAGGTTTAGATTTTAGGTTTAGATTTGGGGTTAGGTTTAGATTTGGGGTTAGGTTTAGATTTTAGGTTTAGATTTTAGGTTTAGATTTGGGGTTAGGTTTAGATTTTAGGTTTAGATTTGGGGTTAGGTTTAGATTTTAGGTTTATATTTGGGGTAAGGTTTAGATTTGGGGTTAGGTTTAGATTTTAGGTTTAGATTTGGGGTTAGGTTTAGATTTGGGGTTAGGTTTAGATTTTAGGTTGAGATTTGGGGTTAGGTTTAAATTTTAGGTTTAGATATGTGGTTAGGTTTAGATTTGGGGTTAGGTTTAGATTTTAGGTTTAGATTTGGGGTTAGGTTTAGATTTGGAGTTAGGTTTAGATTTTAGGTTTAGATTTGGGGTTAGGTTTAGATTTCAGGTTTAGATTTGGGGTTAGGTTTAGATTTTAGGTTTAGATTTGGGGTTAGGTGTAGATTTGGGGTTAGGTTTAGATTTAAGGTTTAGATTTGGGGTTAGGTTTAGATTTTAGGTTTATATTTTAGGTTTAGATTTGGGGTTAGGTTTAGATTTTAGGTTTAGAATTGGGGTTAGGTTTAGATTTTAGGTTTAGATTTGGGGTTAGGTTTAGATTTGGGGTTAGGTTTAGATTTTAGGTTTAGATTTGGGGTTAGGTTTAGATTTGGGGTTAGGTTTAGATTTTAGGTTTAGATTTGGGTTTAGGTTTAGATTTTAGGTTTAGATTTGGGGTTAGGTTTAGATTTGGGGTTAGGTTTAGATTTTAGGTTTAGATTTGGGGTTAGGTTTAGATTTGGGGTTAGGTTTAGATTTTAGGTTTAGATTTGGGGTTAGGTTTAGATTTTAGGTTTAGATTTGGGGTTAGGTTTAGATTTGGGGTTAGGTTTAGATTTTAGGTTTAGATTTGGGGTTAGGTTTAGATTTTAGGTTTAGATATGGGGTTAGGTTTAGATTTGGGGTTAGGTTTAGATTTTAGGTTTAGATTTGGGGTTAGGTTTAGATTTGGGGTTAGGTTTAGATTTTAGATTTAGATTTGGGGTTAGGTTTAGATTTTAGGTTTAGATTTGGGGTTAGGTTTAGATTTTAGGTTTATATTTGGGGTTAGGTTTATATTTTAGGTTTAGATTTGGGGTTAGGTTTAGATTTGGGGTTAGGTTTAGATTTTAGGTTTAGATTTGGGGTTAGGTTTAGATTTTAGGTTTAGATTTTAGGTTTATATTTGGGGTAAGGCTTAGATTTGGGGTTATGTTTAGATTTTAGGTTTAGATTTGGGGTTAGGTTTAGATTTGGGGTTAGGTTTAGATTTTTGGTTTAGATTTGGGGTTAGGTTTAGATTTTAGGTTTAGATATGGGGTTAGGTTTAGATTTGGGGTTAGGTTTAGATTTTAGGTTTAGATTTGGGGTTAGGTTTAGATTTGGGGTTAGGTTTAGATTTTAGGTTTAGATTTGGGGTTAGGTTTAGATTTTAGGTTTAGATTTGGGGTTAGGTGTAGATTTGGGGTTAGGTTTAGATTTTAGGTTTAGATTTGGGGTTAGGTTTAGATTTTAGGTTTAGATTTGGGGTTAGGTTTAGATTTTAGGTTTAGATTTGGGGTTAGGTTTAGATTTGGGGTTAGGTTTAGATTTTAGGTTTAGATTTGGGGTTAGGTTTAGATTTGGGGTTAGGTTTAGATTTTAGGTTTAGATTTGGGGTTAGGTTTAGATTTGGGGTTAGGTTTAGATTTTTGGTTTAGATTTGGGGTTAGGTTTAGATTTGGGGTTAGGTTTAGATTTTAGGTTTAGATTTGGGGTTAGGTTTAGATTTTAGGTTTAGATTTGGGGTTAGGTTTAGATTTTAGGTTTAGATTTGGGGTTAGGTTTAGATTTGGGGTTAGGTTTAGATTTTAGGTTTAGATTTGGGGTTAGGTTTAGATTTTAGGTTTAGATTTTAGGTTTAGATTTGGGGTTAGGTTTAGATTTTAGGTTTAGATTTGGGGTTAGGTTTAGATTTTAGGTTTAGATTTGGGGTTAGGTTTAGATTTTAGGTTTATATTTGGGGTAAGGTTTAGATTTGGGGTTAGGTTTAGATTTTAGGTTTAGATTTGGGGTTAGGTTTAGATTTGGGGTTAGGTTTAGATTTTAGGTTTAGATTTGGGGTTAGGTTTAAATTTTAGGTTTAGATATGTGGTTAGGTTTAGATTTGGGGTTAGGTTTAGATTTTAGGTTTAGATTTGGGGTTAGGTTTAGATTTGGAGTTAGGTTTAGATTTTAGGTTTAGATTTGGGGTTAGGTTTAGATTTCAGGTTTAGATTTGGGGTTAGGTTTAGATTTTAGGTTTAGATTTGGGGTTAGGTGTAGATTTGGGGTTAGGTTGAGATTTTAGGTTTAGATTTGGGGTTAGGTTTAGATTTTAGGTTTAGATTTTAGGTTTAGATATGGGGTTAGGTTTAGATTTTAGGTTTAGAATTGGGGTTAGGTTTAGATTTTAGGTTTAGATTTGGGGTTAGGTTTAGATTTGGGGTTAGGTTTAGATTTTAGGTTTAGATTTGGGGTTAGGTTTAAATTTTAGGTTTAGATATGTGGTTAGGTTTAGATTTGGGGTTAGGTTTAGATTTTAGGTTTAGATTTCGGGTTAGGTTTAGATTTGGAGTTAGGTTTAGATTTTAGGTTTAGATTTGGGGTTAGGTTTAGATTTCAGGTTTAGATTTGGGGTTAGGTTTAGATTTTAGGTTTAGATTTGGGGTTAGGTGTAGATTTGGGGTTAGGTTTAGATTTTAGGTTTAGAATTGGGGTTAGGTTTAGATTTTAGGTTTAGATTTTAGGTTTAGATTTGGGGTTAGGTTTAGATTTTAGGTTTAGAATTGGGGTTAGGTTTAGATTTTAGGTTTAGATTTGGGGTTAGGTTTAGATTTGGGGTTAGGTTTAGATTTTAGGTTTAGATTTGGGGTTAGGTTTAGATTTGGGGTTAGGTTTAGATTTTAGGTTTAGATTTGGGGTTAGGTTTAGATTTGGGGTTAGGTTTAGATTTTAGGTTTAGATTTGGGGTTAGGTTTAGATTTTAGGTTTAGATTTGGGGTTAGGTTTAGATTTTAGGTTTATATTTGGGGTAAGGTTTAGATTTGGGGTTAGGTTTAAATTTTAGGTTTAGATATGTGGTTAGGTTTAGATTTGGGGTTAGGTTTAGATTTTAGGTTTAGATTTGGGGTTAGGTTTAGATTTGGAGTTAGGTTTAGATTTTAGGTTTAGATTTGGGGTTAGGTTTAGATTTTAGGTTTAGATTTGGGGTTAGGTTTAGATTTTAGGTTTAGATTTGGGGTTAGGTGTAGATTTGGGGTTAGGTTTAGATTTTAGGTTTAGATTTGGGGTTAGGTTTAGATTTTAGGTTTAGATTTTAGGTTTAGATTTGGGGTTAGGTTTAGATTTTAGGTTTAGATTTGGGGTTAGGTTTAGATTTTAGGTTTAGATTTGGGGTTAGGTTTAGATTTGGGGTTAGGTTTAGATTTTAGGTTTAGATTTGGGGTTAGGTTTAGATTTGGGGTTAGGTTTAGATTTTAGGTTTAGATTTGGGGTTAGGTTTAGATTTTAGGTTTAGATTTGGGGTTAGGTTTAGATTTGGGGTTAGGTTTAGATTTTAGGTTTAGATTTGGGGTTAGGTTTAGAATTGGGGTTAGGTTTAGATTTTAGGTTTAGATTTGGGGTTAGGTTTAGATTTTAGGTTTAGATTTTAGGTTTAGATTTGGGGTTAGGTTTAGATTTTAGGTTTAGATTTGGGGTTAGGTTTAGATTTTAGGTTTATATTTGGGGTAAGGTTTAGATTTGGGGTTAGGTTTAGATTTTAGGTTTAGATTTGGGGTTAGGTTTAGATTTGGGGTTAGGTTTAGATTTTAGGTTTAGATTTGGGGTTAGGTTTAAATTTTAGGTTTAGATATGTGGTTAGTTTTAGATTTGGGGTTAGGTTTAGATTTTAGGTTTAGATTTGGGGTTAGGTTTAGATTTGGAGTTAGGTTTAGATTTTAGGTTTAGATTTGGGGTTAGGTTTAGATTTCAGGTTTAGATTTGGGGTTAGGTTTAGATTTTAGGTTTTGATTTGGGGTTAGGTGTAGATTTGGGGTTAGGTTTAGATTTAAGGTTTAGATTTGGGGTTAGGTTTAGATTTTAGGTTTAGATTTTAGGTTTAGATTTGGGGTTAGGTTTAGATTTTAGGTTTAGATTTGGGGTTAGGTTTAGATTTGGGGTTAGGTTTAGATTTTAGGTTTAGATTTGGGGTTAGGTTTAGATTTTAGGTTTAGATTTGGGGTTAGGTTTAGATTTGGGGTTAGGTTTAGATTTTAGGTTTAGATTTGGGGTTAGGTTTAGATTTTAGGTTTAGATATGGGGTTAGGTTTAGATTTGGGGTTAGGTTTAGATTTTAGGTTTAGATTTGGGGTTAGGTTTAGATTTGGGGTTAGGTTTAGATTTTAGGTTTAGATTTGGGGTTAGGTTTAGATTTTAGGTTTAGATTTGGGGTTAGGTTTAGATTTTAGGTTTATATTTGGGGTTAGGTTTAGATTTTAGGTTTAGATTTGGGGTTAGGTTTAGATTTGGGGTTAGGTTTAGATTTTAGGTTTAGATTTGGGGTTAGGTTTAGATTTTAGGTTTAGATTTTAGGTTTATATTTGGGGTAAGGCTGAGATTTGGGGTTAGGTTTAGATTTTAGGTTTAGATTTGGGGTTAGGTTTAGATTTTAGGTTTATATTTGGGGTTAGGTTTAGATTTTAGGTTTAGATTTGGGGTTAGGTTTAGATTTGGGGTTAGGTTTAGATTTTAGGTTTAGATTTGGGGTTAGGTTTAGATTTTAGGTTTAGATTTTAGGTTTATATTTGGGGTAAGGCTGAGATTTGGGGTTAGGTTTAGATTTTAGGTTTAGATTTGGGGTTAGGTTTAGATTTGGGGTTAGGTTTAGATTTTTGGTTTAGATTTGGGGTTAGGTTTAGATTTTAGGTTTAGATATGGGGTTAGGTTTAGATTTGGGGTTAGGTTTAGATTTTAGGTTTAGATTTGGGGTTAGGTTTAGATTTGGGGTTAGGTTTAGATTTTAGGTTTAGATTTGGGGTTAGGTTTAGATTTGAGGTTTATATTTGGGGTTAGGTGTAGATTTGGGGTTAGGTTTAGATTTTAGGTTTAGATTTGGGGTTAGGTTTAGATTTTAGGTTTAGATTTGGGGTTAGGTTTAAATTTTAGGTTTAGATTTGGGGTTAGGTTTAGATTTAAGGTTTAGATTTGGGGTTAGGTTTAGATTTTAGGTTTATATTTGGGGTAAGGTCTAGATTTGGGGTTAGGTTTAGATTTTAGGTTTAGATTTGGGGTTAGGTTTAGATTTTAGGTTTAGATTTGGGGTAAGGTTTAGATTTGGGGTTAGGTTTAAATTTTAGGTTTAGATATGTGGTTAGGTTTAGATTTGGGGTTAGGTTTAGATTTTAGGTTTAGATTTGGGGTTAGGTTTAGATTTGGAGTTAGGTTTAGATTTTAGGTTTAGATTTTGGGTTAGGTTTAGATTTCAGGTTTAGATTTGGGGTTAGGTTTAGATTTTAGGTTTAGATTTGGGGTTAGGTGTAGATTTGGGGTTAGGTTTAGATTTTAGGTTTAGATTTGGGGTTAGGTTTAGATTTTAGGTTTAGATTTTAGGTTTAGATTTGGGGTTAGGTTTAGATTTTAGGTTTAGATTTGGGGTTAGGTTTAGATTTTAGGTTTAGATTTGGGGTTAGGTTTAGATTTGGGGTTAGGTTTAGATTTTAGGTTTAGATTTGGGGTTAGGTTTAGATTTGGGGTTAGGTTTAGATTTTAGGTTTAGATTTGGGGTTAGGTTTAGATTTTAGGTTTAGATTTGGGGTTAGGTTTAGATTTGGGGTTAGGTTTAGATTTTAGGTTTAGATTTGGGGTTAGGTTTAGATTTGGGGTTAGGTTTAGATTTTAGGTTTAGATTTGGGGTTAGGTTTAGATTTTAGGTTTAGATTTTAGGTTTAGATTTGGGGTTAGGTTTAGATTTTAGGTTTAGATTTGGGGTTAGGTTTAGATTTTAGGTTTATATTTGGGGTAAGGTTTAGATTTGGGGTTAGGTTTAGATTTTAGGTTTAGATTTGGGGTTAGGTTTAGATTTGGGGTTAGGTTTAGATTTTAGGTTTAGATTTGGGGTTAGGTTTAAATTTTAGGTTTAGATATGTGGTTGGTTTTAGATTTGGGGTTAGGTTTAGATTTTAGGTTTAGATTTGGGGTTAGGTTTAGATTTGGAGTTAGGTTTAGATTTTAGGTTTAGATTTGGGGTTAGGTTTAGATTTCAGGTTTAGATTTGGGGTTAGGTTTAGATTTTAGGTTTTGATTTGGGGTTAGGTGTAGATTTGGGGTTAGGTTTAGATTTAAGGTTTAGATTTGGGGTTAGGTTTAGATTTTAGGTTTAGATTTTAGGTTTAGATTTGGGGTTAGGTTTAGATTTTAGGTTTAGATTTGGGGTTAGGTCTAGATTTGGGGTTAGGTTTAGATTTTAGGTTTAGATTTGGGGTTAGGTTTAGATTTTAGGTTTAGATTTGGGGTTAGGATTAGATTTGGGGTTAGGTTTAGATTTTAGGTTTAGATTTGGGGTTAGGTTTAGATTTTAGGTTTAGATTTGGGGTTAGGTTTAGATTTGGGGTTAGGTTTAGATTTTAGGTTTAGATTTGGGGTTAGGTTTAGATTTTAGGTTTAGATATGGGGTTAGGTTTAGATTTGGGGTTAGGTTTAGATTTTAGGTTTAGATTTGGGGTTAGGTTTAGATTTGGGGTTAGGTTTAGATTTTAGGTTTAGATTTGGGGTTAGGTTTAGATTTTAGGTTTAGATTTGGGGTTAGGTTTAGATTTTAGGTTTATATTTGGGGTTAGGTTTAGATTTTAGGTTTAGATTTGGGGTTAGGTTTAGATTTGGGGTTAGGTTTAGATTTTAGGTTTAGATTTGGGGTTAGGTTTAGATTTTAGGTTTAGATTTTAGGTTTATATTTGGGGTAAGGCTGAGATTTGGGGTTAGGTTTAGATTTTAGGTTTAGATTTGGGGTTAGGTTTAGATTTGGGGTTAGGTTTAGATTTTTGGTTTAGATTTGGGGTTAGGTTTAGATTTTAGGTTTAGATATGGGGTTAGGTTTAGATTTGGGGTTAGGTTTAGATTTTAGGTTTAGATTTGGGGTTAGGTTTAGATTTGGGGTTAGGTTTAGATTTTAGGTTTAGATTTGGGGTTAGGTTTAGATTTGAGGTTTATATTTGGGGTTAGGTGTAGATTTGGGGTTAGGTTTAGATTTTAGGTTTAGATTTGGGGTTAGGTTTAGATTTTAGCTTTAGATTTGGGGTTAGGTTTAGATTTTAGGTTTAGATTTGGGGTTAGGTTTAGATTTGGGGTTAGGTTTAGATTTTAGGTTTAGATTTGGGGTTAGGTTTAGATTTGGGGTTAGGTTTAGATTTTAGGTTTAGATTTGGGGTTAGGTTTAGATTTGGGGTTAGGTTTAGATTTTTGGTTTAGATTTGGGGTTAGGTTTAGATTTGGGGTTAGGTTTAGATTTTAGGTTTAGATTTGGGGTTAGGTTTAGATTTTAGGTTTAGATTTGGGGTTAGGTTTAGATTTTAGGTTTAGATTTGGGGTTAGGTTTAGATTTTAGGTTTAGATTTTAGGTTTAGATTTGGGGTTAGGTTTAAATTTTAGGTTTAGATTTGGGGTTAGGTTTAAATTTTAGGTTTAGATTTGGGGTTAGGTTTAGATTTAAGGTTTAGATTTGGGGTTAGGTTTAGATTTTAGGTTTATATTTGGGGTAAGGTTTAGATTTGGGGTTAGGTTTAGATTTTAGGTTTAGATTTGGGGTTAGGTTTAGATTTGGGGTTAGGTTTAGATTTTAGGTTTAGATTTGGGGTTAGGTTTAAATTTTAGGTTTAGATATGTGGTTAGGTTTAGATTTGGGGTTAGGTTTAGATTTTAGGTTTAGATTTGGGGTTAGGTGTAGATTTGGAGTTAGGTTTAGATTTTAGGTTTAGATTTGGGGTTAGGTTTAGATTTCAGGTTTAGATTTGGGGTTAGGTTTAGATTTTAGGTTTAGATTTGGGGTTAGGTGTAGATTTGGGGTTAGGTTTAGATTTTAGGTTTAGATTTAGGGTTAGGTTTAGATTTTAGGTTTAGATTTTAGGTTTAGATATGGGGTTAGGTTTAGATTTTAGGTTTAGAATTGGGGTTAGGTTTAGATTTTAGGTTTAGATTTGGGGTTAGGTTTAGATTTGGGGTTAGGTTTAGATTTTAGATTTAGATTTGGGGTTAGGTTTAGATTTTAGGTTTAGATTTTAGGTTTAGAATTGGGGTTAGGTTTAGATTTTAGGTTTAGATTTGGGGTTAGGTTTAGATTTTAGGTTTAGTTTTGGGGTTAGGTTTAGATTTTAGGTTTATATTTGGGGTAAGGTTTAGATTTGGGGTTAGGTTTAGATTTTAGGTTTAGATTTGGGGTTAGGTTTAGATTTGGGGTTAGGTTTAGATTTTAGGTTTAGATTTGGGGTTAGGTTTAAATTTTAGGTTTAGATATGTGGTTAGGTTTAGATTTGGGCTTAGGTTTAGATTTTAGGTTTAGATTTGGGGTTAGGTTTAGATTTGGAGTTAGGTTTAGATTTTAGGTTTAGATTTGGGGTTAGGTTTAGATTTCAGGTTTAGATTTGGGGTTAGGTTTAGATTTTAGGTTTAGATTTGGGGTTAGGTGTAGATTTGGGGTTAGGTTTAGATTTTAGGTTTAGATTTGGGGTTAGGTTTAGATTTTAGGTTTAGATTTTAGGTTTAGATATGGGGTTAGGTTTAGATTTTAGGTTTAGACTTGGGTTTAGGTTTAGATTTGGGGTTAGGTTTAGATTTGGGGTTAGGTTTATATTTTAGGTTTAGATTTGGGGTTAGGTTTAGATTTGGGGTTAGGTTTAGATTTTAGGTTTAGATTTGGGGTTAGGTTTAGATTTTAGGTTTAGATTTTAGGTTTAGATTTTAGGTTTAGATTTTAGGTTTAGATTTGGGGTTAGGTTTAGATTTTAGGTTTAGATTTGGGGTTAGGTTTAGATTTGGGGTTAGGTTTAGATTTTAGGTTTAGATTTGGGGTTAGGTTTAG
The DNA here is from genome assembly GCF_037038585.1 of Patagioenas fasciata. Lineage (NCBI taxonomy): Eukaryota > Metazoa > Chordata > Aves > Columbiformes > Columbidae > Patagioenas > Patagioenas fasciata. Next base: position 498,249 of record NC_092528.1, read on the forward strand.
ATTTTAGGTTTAGATTTGGGGTTAGGTTTAAATTTTAGGTTTAGATATGTGGTTAGGTTTAGATTTGGGGTTAGGTTTAGATTTTAGGTTTAGATTTCGGGTTAGGTTTAGATTTGGAGTTAGGTTTAGATTTTAGGTTTAGATTTGGGGTTAGGTTTAGATTTCAGGTTTAGATTTGGGGTTAGGTTTAGATTTTAGGTTTAGATTTGGGGTTAGGTTTAGATTTGGAGTTATGTTTAGATTTTAGGTTTAGATTTGGGGTTAGGTTTAGATTTCAGGTTTAGATTTGGGGTTAGGTTTAGATTTTAGGTTTAGATTTGGGGTTAGGTGTAGATTTGGGGTTAGGTTTAGATTTTAGGTTTAGATTTGGGGTTAGGTTTAGATTTTAGGTTTAGATTTGGGGTTAGATTTAGATTTTAGGTTTAGAATTGGGGTTAGGTTTAGATTTTAGGTTTAGATTTGGGGTTAGGTTTAGATTTGGGGTTAGGTTTAGATTTTAGGTTTAGATTTGGGGTTAGGTTTAGATTTGGGGTTAGGTTTAGATTTTAGGTTTAGATTTGGGGTTAGGTTTAGATTTGGGATTAGGTTTAGATTTGGGGTTAGGTTTAGATTTTAGGTTTAGATTTGGGGTTAGGTTTAGATTTGGGGTTAGGTTTAGATTTTAGGTTTAGATTTGGGGTTAGGTTTAGATTTTAGGTTTAGATTTGGGGTTAGGTTTAGATTTTAGGTTTATATTTGGGGTAAGGTTTAGATTTGGGGTTAGGTTTAAATTTTAGGTTTAGATATGTGGTTAGGTTTAGATTTGGGGTTAGGTTTAGATTTTAGGTTTAGATTTGGGGTTAGGTTTAGATTTGGAGTTAGGTTTAGATTTTAGGTTTAGATTTGGGGTTAGGTTTAGATTTCAGGTTTAGATTTGGGGTTAGGTTTAGATTTTAGGTTTAGATTTAAGGTTAGGTGTAGATTTGGGGTTAGGTTTAGATTTTAGGTTTAGATTTGGGGTTAGGTTTAGATTTTAGGTTTAGATTTTAGGTTTGGATATGGGGTTAGGTTTAGATTTTAGGTTTAGAATTGGGGTTAGGTTTAGATTTTAGGTTTAGATTTGGGGTTAGGTTTAGATTTGGGGTTAGGTTTAGATTTTAGGTTTAGATTTGGGGTTAGGTTTAGATTTGGGGTTAGGTTTAGATTTTAGGTTTAGATTTGGGGTTAGGTTTAGATTTTAGGTTTAGATTTGGGGTTAGCTTTAGATTTGGGGTTAGGTTTAGATTTTAGGTTTAGATTTGGGGTTAGGTGTAGATTTGGGGTTAGGTTTAGATTTTAGGTTTATATTTGGGGTAAGGTTTAGATTTTAGGTTTAGATTTTAGGTTTAGATTTGGGGTTAGGTTTAGATTTTAGGTTTAGATTTGGGGTTAGGTTTAGATTTTAGGTTTATATTTGGGGTAAGGATAAGATTTGGGGTTAGGTTTAGATTTTAGGTTTAGATTTGGGGTTAGGTTTAGATTTCAGGTTTAGATTTGGGGTTAGGTTTAGATTTTAGGTTTAGATTTGGGGTTAGGTTTAGATTTGGGGTTAGGTTTAGATTTTAGGTTTAGATTTGGGGTTAGGTTTAGATTTGGGGTTAGGTTTAGATTTTAGGTTTAGATTTGGGGTTAGGTTTAGATTTTAGGTTTAGATATGGGGTTAGGTTTAGATTTGGGGTTAGGTTTAGATTTTAGGTTTAGATTTGGGGTTAGGTTTAGATTTTAGGTTTAGATTTGGGGTTAGGTTATAGATTTTAGGTTTATATTTGGGGTAAGGCTTAGATTTGGGGTTAGGTTTAGATTTTAGGTTTAGATTTGGGGTTAGGTTTAGATTTGGGGTTAGGTTTAGATTTTTGGTTTAGATTTGGGGTTAGGTTTAGATTTTAGGTTTAGATATGGGGTTAGGTTTAGATTTGGGGTTAGGTTTAGATTTTAGGTTTAGATTTGGGGTTAGGTTTAGATTTGGGGTTAGGTTTAGATTTTAGGTTTAGATTTGGGGTTAGGTTTAGATTTTAGGTTTAGATTTGGGGTTAGGTGTAGATTTGGGGTTAGGTTTAGATTTTAGGTTTAGATTTGGGGTTAGGTTTAGATTTTAGGTTTAGATTTGGGGTTAGGTTTAGATTTTAGGTTTGGATTTGGGGTTAGGTTTAGATTTTACGTTTAGATTTGGGGTTAGGTTTAGACTTGGGTTTAGGTTTAGATTTTAGGTTTAGATTTGGGGTTAGGTTTAGATTATAGGTTTAGATTTGGGGTTAGGTTTAGATTTAAGGTTTAGATTTGGGGTTAGGTTTAGATTTGGGGTTAGGTTTAGATTTTTGGTTTAGATTTGGGGTTAGGTTTAGATTTGGGGTTAGGTTTAGATTTTAGGTTTAGATTTGGGGTTAGGTTTAGATTTTAGGTTTAGATTTGGGGTTAGGTTTAGATTTTAGGTTTAGATTTTAGGTTTAGATTTGGGGTTAGGTTTAAATTTTAGGTTTAGATTTGGGGTTAGGTTTAGATTTTAGGTTTAGATTTGGGGTTAGGTTTAGATTTTAGGTTTAGATTTGGGGTTAGGTTTAGATTTGGGGTTAGGTTTAGATTTTAGGTTTAGATTTGGGGTTAGGTTTAGATTTGGGGTTAGGTTTAGATTTTAGGTTTAGATTTGTGGTTAGGTTTAAATTTTAGGTTTAGATATGTGGTTAGGTTTAGATTTGGGGTTAGGTTTAGATTTCAGGTTTAGATTTGGGGTTAGGTTTAGATTTTAGGTTTAGATTTGGGGTTAGGTGTAGATTTGGGGTTAGGTTTAGATTTTAGGTTTAGATTTGGGGTTAGGTTTAGATTTTAGGTTTAGATTTTAGGTTTAGATATGGGGTTAGGTTTAGATTTTAGGTTTAGAATTGGGGTTAGGTTTAGATTTTAGGTTTAGATTTGGGGTTAGGTTTAGATTTGGGGTTAGGTTTAGATTTTAGGTTTAGATTTGGGGTTAGGTTTAGATTTTAGGTTTAGATTTTAGGTTTAGAATTGGGGTTAGGTTTAGATTTTAGGTTTAGATTTGGGGTTAGGTTTAGATTTTAGGTTTAGATTTGGGGTTAGGTTTAGATTTTAGGTTTATATTTGGGGTAAGGTTTAGATTTGGGGTTAGGTTTAGATTTTAGGTTTAGATTTGGGGTTAGGTTTAGATTTGGGGTTAGGTTTAGATTTTAGGTTTAGATTTGGGGTTAGGTTTAGATTTTAGGTTTAGATTTGGGGTTAGGTTTAGATTTTAGGTTTAGATTTTAGGTTTAGAGTTGGGGTTAGGTTTAGATTTTAGGTTTAGATTTGGGGTTAGGTTTAGATTTTAGGTTTAGATTTGGGGTTAGGTTTAGATTTTAGGTTTATATTTGGGGTAAGGTTTAGATTTGGGGTTAGGTTTAGATTTTAGGTTTAGATTTGGGGTTAGGTTTAGATTTGGGGTTAGGTTTAGATTTTAGGTTTAGATTTGGGGTTAGGTTTAGATTTGGAGTTAGGTTTAGATTTTAGGTTTAGATTTGGGGTTAGGTTTAGATTTCAGGTTTAGATTTGGGGTTAGGTTTAGATTTTAGGTTTAGATTTGGGGTTAGGTGTAGATTTGGGTTTAGGTTTAGATTTTAGGTTTAGATTTGGGGTTAGGTTTAGATTTTAGGTTTAGATTTTAGGTTTAGATATGGGGTTAGGTTTAGATTTTAGGTTTAGAATTGGGGTTAGGTTTAGATTTTAGGTTTAGATTTGGGGTTAGGTTTAGATTTGGGGTTAGGTTTAGATTTTAGGTTTAGATTTGAGGTTAGGTTTAGATTTGGGGTTAGGTTTAGATTTTAGGTTTAGATTTGGGGTTAGGTTTAGATTTTAGGTTTAGATTTTAGGTTTAGATTTTAGGTTTAGATTTTAGGTTTAGATTTGGGGTTAGGTTTAGATTTTAGGTTTAGATTTGGGGTTAGGTTTAGATTTGGGGTTAGGTTTAGATTTTAGGTTTAGATTTGGGGTTAGGTTTAGATTTGGGGTTAGGTTTAGATTTTAGGTTTAGATTTGGGGTTAGGTTTAAATTTTAGGTTTAGATATGTGGTTAGGTTTAGATTTGGGGTTAGGTTTAGATTTTAGGTTTAGATTTCGGGTTAGGTTTAGATTTGGAGTTAGGTTTAGATTTTAGGTTTAGATTTGGGGTTAGGTTTAGATTTCAGGTTTAGATTTGGGGTTAGGTTTAGATTTTAGGTTTAGATTTGGGGTTAGGTGTAGATTTGGGGTTAGGTTTAGATTTTAGGTTTAGATTTGGGGTTAGGTTTAGATTTTAGGTTTAGATTTTAGGTTTAGATTTGGGGTTAGATTTAGATTTTAGGTTTAGAATTGGGGTTAGGTTTAGATTTTAGGTTTAGATTTGGGGTTAGGTTTAGATTTGGGGTTAGGTTTAGATTTTAGGTTTAGATTTGGGGTTAGGTTTAGATTTCGGGTTAGGTTTAGATTTTAGGTTTAGATTTGGGGTTAGGTTTAGATTTGGGGTTAGGTTTAGATTTTAGGTTTAGATTTGGGGTTAGGTTTAGATTTTAGGTTTAGATTTGGGGTTAGGTTTAGATTTTAGGTTTAGATTTGGGGTTAGGTTTAGATTTTAGGTTTATATTTGGGGTAAGGTTTAGATTTGGGGTTAGGTTTAAATTTTAGGTTTAGATATGTGGTTAGGTTTAGATTTGGGGTTAGGTTTAGATTTTAGGTTTAGATTTGGGGTTAGGTTTAGATTTGGAGTTAGGTTTAGATTTTAGGTTTAGATTTGGGGTTAGGTTTAGATTTCAGGTTTAGATTTGGGGTTAGGTTTAGATTTTAGGTTTAGATTTGGGGTTAGGTGTAGATTTGGGGTTAGGTTTAGATTTTAGGTTTAGATTTGGGGTTAGGTTTAGATTTTAGGTTTAGATTTTAGGTTTGGATATGGAGTTAGGTTTAGATTTTAGGTTTAGAATTGGGGTTAGGTTTAGATTTTAGGTTTAGATTTGGGGTTAGGTTTAGATTTGGGGTTAGGTTTAGATTTTAGGTTTAGATTTGGGGTTAGGTTTAGATTTGGGGTTAGGTTTAGATTTTAGGTTTAGATTTGGGGTTAGGTTTAGATTTTAGGTTTAGATTTGGGGTTAGGTTTAGATTTGGGGTTAGGTTTAGATTTTAGGTTTAGATTTGGGGTTAGGTGTAGATTTGGGGTTAGGTTTAGATTTTAGGTTTAGATTTGGGGTTAGGTTTAGATTTTAGGTTTAGATTTTAGGTTTAGATTTGGGGTTAGGTTTAGATTTAGGTTTAGATTTGGGGTTAGGTTTAGATTTTAGGTTTATATTTGGGGTAAGGTTTAGATTTGGGGTTAGGTTTAGATTTTAGGTTTAGATTTGGGGTTAGGTTTAGATTTGGGGTTAGGTTTAGATTTTAGGTTTAGATTTGGGGTTAGGTTTAAATTTTAGGTTTAGATATGTGGTTAGTTTTAGATTTGGGGTTAGGTTTAGATTTTAGGTTTAGATTTGGGGTTAGGTTTAGATTTGGAGTTAGGTTTAGATTTTAGGTTTAGATTTGGGGTTAGGTTAAATTTCAGGTTTAGATTTGGGGTTAGGTTTAGATTTTAGGTTTTGATTTGGGGTTAGGTGTAGATTTGGGGTTAGGTTTAGATTTTAGGTTTAGATTTGGGGTTAGGTTTAGATTTTAGGTTTAGATTTTAGGTTTAGATTTGGGGTTAGGTTTAGATTTTAGGTTTAGAATTGGGGTTAGGTTTAGATTTTAGGTTTAGATTTGGGGTTAGGTTTAGATTTGGGGTTAGGTTTAGATTTTAGGTTTAAATTTGGGGTTAGGTTTAGATTTGGGGTTAGGTTTAGATTTTAGGTTTAGATTTGGGGTTAGGTTTAGATTTGGGGTTAGGTTTAGATTTTAGGTTTAGATTTGGGGTTAGGTTTAGATTTTAGGTTTAGATTTGGGGTTAGGTTTAGATTTGGGGTTAGGTTTAGATTTTAGGTTTAGATTTGGGGTTAGGTTTAGATTTTAGGTTTAGATTTGGGGTTAGGTTTAGATTTGGGGTTAGGTTTAGATTTTAGGTTTAGATTTGGGGTTAGGTTTAGATTTTAGGTTTAGATATGGGGTTAGGTTTAGATTTGGGGTTGGGTTTAGATTTTAGGTTTATATTTGGGGTTAGGTTTAGATTTTAGGTTTAGATTTGGGGTTAGGTTTAGATTTTAGGTTTAGATTTGGGGTTAGGTTTAGATTTTAGGTTTAGATTTTAGGTTTATATTTGGGGTAAGGCTTAGATTTGGGGTTAGGTTTAGATTTTAGGTTTAGATTTGGGGTTAGGTTTAGATTTGGGGTTAGGTTTAGATTTTTGGTTTAGATTTGGGGTTAGGTTTAGATTTTAGGTTTAGATATGGGGTTAGGTTTAGATTTGGGGTTAGGTTTAGATTTGGGGTTAGGTTTAGATTTTAGGTTTAGATTTGGGGTTAGGTTTAGATTTTAGGTTTAGATTTGGGGTTAGGTTTAGATTTTAGGTTTAGATTTGGGGTTAGGTGTAGATTTGGGGTTAGGTTTAGATTTTAGGTTTAGATTTGGGGTTAGGTTTAGATTTTAGGTTTAGATTTGGGGTTAGGTTTAGATTTTAGGTTTGGATTTGGGGTTAGGTTTAGATTTTACGTTTAGATTTGGGGTTAGGTTTAGACTTGGGTTTAGGTTTAGATTTTAGGTTTAGATTTGGGGTTAGATTTAGATTTTAGGTTTAGATTTGGGGTTAGGTTTAGATTTAAGGTTTAGATTTGGGGTTAGGTTTAGATTTGGGGTTAGGTTTAGATTTTAGGTTTAGATTTGGGGTTAGGTTTAGATTTGGGGTTAGGTTTAGATTTTAGGTTTAGATTTGGGGTTAGGTTTAGATTTTAGGTTTAGATTTGGGGTTAGGTTTAGATTTTAGGTTTAGATTTGGGGTTAGGTTTAGATTTTAGGTTTAGATTTTAGGTTTAGATTTGGGGTTAGGTTTAAATTTTAGGTTTAGATTTGGGGTTAGGTTTAGATTTTAGGTTTAGATTTGGGGTTAGGTTTAGATTTTAGGTTTAGACTTGGGGTTAGGTTTAGATTTTAGATTTAGATTTGGGGTTAGGTTTAGATTTTAGGTTTAGATTAATGGTAAGGTTTAGATTTGGGGTTAGGTTTAGATTTTAGGTTTAGATTTGGGGTTAGGTTTAGATTTGGGGTTAGGTTTAGATTTTAGGTTTAGATTTGGGGTTAGGTTTAAATTTTAGGTTTAGATATGTGGTTAGGTTTAGATTTGGGGTTAGGTTTAGATTTTAGGTTTAGATTTGGGGTTAGGTTTAGATTTGGAGTTAGGTTTAGATTTTAGGATTAGATTTGGGGTTAGGTTTAGATTTCAGGTTTAGATTTGGGGTTAGGTTTAGATTTTAGGTTTAGATTTGGGGTTAGGTGTAGATTTGGGGTTAGGTTTAGATTTTAGGTTTAGATTTGGGGTTAGGTTTAGATTTTAGGTTTAGATTTTAGGTTTAGATATGGGGTTAGGTTTAGATTTTAGGTTTAGAATTGGGGTTAGGTTTAGATTTTAGGTTTAGATTTGGGGTTAGGTTTAGATTTGGGGTTAGGTTTAGATTTTAGGTTTAGATTTGGGGTTAGGTTTAGATTTGGGGTTAGGTTTAGATTTTTGGTTTAGATTTGGGGTTAGGTTTAGATTTGGGGTTAGGTTTAGATTTTTGGTTTAGATTTGGGGTTAGGTTTAGATTTGGGGTTAGGTTTAGATTTTAGGTTTAGATTTGGGGTTAGGTTTAGATTTGGGGTTAGGTTTAGATTTTAGTTTTAGATTTGGGGTTAGGTTTAAATTTTAGGTTTAGATATGTGGTTAGGTTTAGATTTGGGGTTAGGTTTAGATTTTAGGTTTTGATTTGGGGTTAGGTTTAGATTTGGGGTTAGGTTTAGATTTTAGGTTTAGATTTTAGGTTTAGATATGGGGTTAGGTTTAGATTTGGGGTTAGGTTTAGATTTTAGGTTTAGATTTGGGGTTAGGTTTAGATTTTAGGTTTAGGTTTGGGGTTAGGTTTAGATTTTAGGTTTAGATTTGGGGTTAGGTTTAGATTTTAGGTTTGGATTTGGGGTTAGGTTTAGATTTGGGGTTAGGTTTAGATTTAGGTTTAGATTTGGGGTTAGGTTTAGATTTGGGGTTAGGTTTAGATTTTAGGTTTAGATTTGGGGTTAGGTTTCGATTTTAGGTTTAGATTTGGGGTTAGGTTTAGATTTGGGGTTAGGTTTAGATTTTAGGTTTAGATTTGGGGTTAGGTTTAGATTTTAGGTTAAGATTTTAGGTTTAGATTTGGGGTTAGGTTTAGATTTTAGGTTTATATTTGGGGTAAGGTTTATATTTGGGGTTAGGTTTAGATTTTAGGTTTAGATTTGGGGTTAGGTTTAAATTTTAGGTTTAGATATGTGGTTAGGTTTAGATTTGGGGTTAGGTTTAGATTTAAGGTTTAGATTTGGGGTTAGGTTTAGATTTGGAGTTAGGTTTAGATTTTAGGTTTAGATTTGGGGTTAGGTTTAGATTTCAGGTTTAGATTTGGGGTTAGGTTTAGATTTGGGGTTAGGTTTAGATTTTAGGTTTAGATTTGGGGTTAGGTTTGGATTTTAGGTTTAGATTTGGGGTTAGGTTTAGATTTTAGGTTTAGATTTTAGGTTTAGATTTGGGGTTAGGTTTAGATTTTAGGTTTAGATTTCGGGTTAGGTTTAGATTTTAGGTTTAGATTTGGGGTGAGGTTTAGATTTTAGGTTTAGATTTTAGGTTTAGATTTGGGGTTAGGTTTAGATTTTAGGTTTAGATTTGGGGTAAGGTTTAGATTTTAGGTTTAGATTTGGGGTTAGGTTTAGATTTTAGGTTTATATTTGGGGTAAGGTTTAGATTTGGGGTTAGGTTTAGATTTTAGGTTTAGATTTGGGGTTAGGTTTAGATTTGGGGTTAGGTTTAGATTTTAGGTTTAGATTTGGGGTTAGGTTTAGATTTGGGATTAGGTTTAGATTTGGGGTTAGGTTTAGATTTTAGGTTTAGATTTGGGGTTAGGTTTAGATTTGGGGTTAGGTTTAGATTTTAGGTTTAGATTTGGGGTTAGGTTTAGATTTTAGGTTTAGATTTGGGGTTAGGTTTAGATTTTAGGTTTAGATTTGGGGTTAGGTTTAGATTTTAGGTTTATATTTGGGGTAAGGTTTAGATTTGGGGTTAGGTTTAAATTTTAGGTTTAGATATGTGGTTAGGTTTAGATTTGGGGTTAGGTTTAGATTTTAGGTTTAGATTTGGGGTTAGGTTTAGATTTGGAGTTAGGTTTAGATTTTAGGTTTAGATTTGGGGTTAGGTTTAGATTTCAGGTTTAGATTTGGGGTTAGGTTTAGATTTTAGGTTTAGATTTGGGGTTAGGTGTAGATTTGGGGTTAGGTTTAGATTTTAGGTTTAGATTTGGGGTTAGGTTTAGATTTTAGGTTTAGATTTTAGGTTTGGATATGGGGTTAGGTTTAGATTTTAGGTTTAGAATTGGGGTTAGGTTTAGATTTTAGGTTTAGATTTGGGGTTAGGTTTAGATTTGGGGTTAGGTTTAGATTTTAGGTTTAGATTTGGGGTTAGGTTTAGATTTGGGGTTAGGTTTAGATTTTAGGTTTAGATTTGGGGTTAGGTTTAGATTTTAGGTTTAGATTTGGGGTTAGGTTTAGATTTGGGTTTAGGTTTAGATTTTAGGTTTAGATTTGGGGTTAGGTGTAGATTTGGGGTTAGGTTTAGATTTTAGGTTTATATTTGGGGTAAGGTTTAGATTTTAGGTTTAGATTTTAGGTTTAGATTTGGGGTTAGGTTTAAATTTTAGGTTTAGATATGTGGTTAGGTTTAGATTTGGGGTTAGGTTTAGATTTCAGGTTTAGATTTGGGGTTAGGTTTAGATTTTAGGTTTAGATTTGGGGTTAGGTGTAGATTTGGGGTTAGGTTTAGATTTTAGGTTTAGATTTGGGGTTAGGTTTAGATTTTAGGTTTAGATTTTAGGTTTAGATATGGGGTTAGGTTTAGATTTTAGGTTTAGAATTGGGGTTAGGTTTAGATTTTAGGTTTAGATTTGGGGTTAGGTTTAGATTTGGGGTTAGGTTTAGATTTTAGGTTTAGATTTGGGGTTAGGTTTAGATTTTAGGTTTAGATTTTAGGTTTAGAATTGGGGTTAGGTTTAGATTTTAGGTTTAGATTTGGGGTTAGGTTTAGATTTTAGGTTTAGATTTGGGGTTAGGTTTAGATTTTAGGTTTATATTTGGGGTAAGGTTTAGATTTGGGGTTAGGTTTAGATTTTAGGTTTAGATTTGGGGTTAGGTTTAGATTTGGGGTTAGGTTTAGATTTTAGGTTTAGATTTGGGGTTAGGTTTAGATTTTAGGTTTAGATTTGGGGTTAGGTTTAGATTTTAGGTTTAGATTTTAGGTTTAGAGTTGGGGTTAGGTTTAGATTTTAGGTTTAGATTTGGGGTTAGGTTTAGATTTTAGGTTTAGATTTGGGGTTAGGTTTAGATTTTAGGTTTATATTTGGGGTAAGGTTTAGATTTGGGGTTAGGTTTAGATTTTAGGTTTAGATTTGGGGTTAGGTTTAGATTTGGGGTTAGGTTTAGATTTTAGGTTTAGATTTGGGGTTAGGTTTAGATTTGGAGTTAGGTTTAGATTTTAGGTTTAGATTTGGGGTTAGGTTTAGATTTCAGGTTTAGATTTGGGGTTAGGTTTAGATTTTAGGTTTAGATTTGGGGTTAGGTGTAGATTTGGGGTTAGGTTTAGATTTTAGGTTTAGATTTGGGGTTAGGTTTAGATTTTAGGTTTAGATTTTAGGTTTAGATATGGGGTTAGGTTTAGATTTTAGGTTTAGAATTGGGGTTAGGTTTAGATTTTAGGTTTAGATTTGGGGTTAGGTTTAGATTTGGGGTTAGGTTTAGATTTTAGGTTTAGATTTGAGGTTAGGTTTAGATTTGGGGTTAGGTTTAGATTTTAGGTTTAGATTTGGGGTTAGGTTTAGATTTTAGGTTTAGATTTTAGGTTTAGATTTTAGGTTTAGATTTTAGGTTTAGATTTGGGGTTAGGTTTAGATTTTAGGTTTAGATTTGGGGTTAGGTTTAGATTTGGGGTTAGGTTTAGATTTTAGGTTTAGATTTGGGGTTAGGTTTAGATTTGGGGTTAGGTTTAGATTTTAGGTTTAGATTTGGGGTTAGGTTTAAATTTTAGGTTTAGATATGTGGTTAGGTTTAGATTTGGGGTTAGGTTTAGATTTTAGGTTTAGATTTCGGGTTAGGTTTAGATTTGGAGTTAGGTTTAGATTTTAGGTTTAGATTTGGGGTTAGGTTTAGATTTCAGGTTTAGATTTGGGGTTAGGTTTAGATTTTAGGTTTAGATTTGGGGTTAGGTGTAGATTTGGGGTTAGGTTTAGATTTTAGGTTTAGATTTGGGGTTAGGTTTAGATTTTAGGTTTAGATTTTAGGTTTAGATTTGGGGTTAGATTTAGATTTTAGGTTTAGAATTGGGGTTAGGTTTAGATTTTAGGTTTAGATTTGGGGTTAGGTTTAGATTTGGGGTTAGGTTTAGATTTTAGGTTTAGATTTGGGGTTAGGTTTAGATTTCGGGTTAGGTTTAGATTTTAGGTTTAGATTTGGGGTTAGGTTTAGATTTGGGGTTAGGTTTAGATTTTAGGTTTAGATTTGGGGTTAGGTTTAGATTTTAGGTTTAGATTTGGGGTTAGGTTTAGATTTTAGGTTTAGATTTGGGGTTAGGTTTAGATTTTAGGTTTATATTTGGGGTAAGGTTTAGATTTGGGGTTAGGTTTAAATTTTAGGTTTAGATATGTGGTTAGGTTTAGATTTGAGGTTAGGTTTAGATTTTAGGTTTAGATTTGGGGTTAGGTTTAGATTTGGAGTTAGGTTTAGATTTTAGGTTTAGATTTGGGGTTAGGTTTAGATTTCAGGTTTAGATTTGGGGTTAGGTTTAGATTTTAGGTTTAGATTTGGGGTTAGGTGTAGATTTGGGGTTAGGTTTAGATTTTAGGTTTAGATTTGGGGTTAGGTTTAGATTTTAGGTTTAGATTTTAGGTTTGGATATGGAGTTAGGTTTAGATTTTAGGTTTAGAATTGGGGTTAGGTTTAGATTTTAGGTTTAGATTTGGGGTTAGGTTTAGATTTGGGGTTAGGTTTAGATTTTAGGTTTAGATTTGGCGTTAGGTTTAGATTTGGGGTTAGGTTTAGATTTTAGGTTTAGATTTGGGGTTAGGTTTAGATTTTAGGTTTAGATTTGGGGTTAGGTTTAGATTTGGGGTTAGGTTTAGATTTTAGGTTTAGATTTGGGGTTAGGTGTAGATTTGGGGTTAGGTTTAGATTTTAGGTTTAGATTTGGGGTTAGGTTTAGATTTTAGGTTTAGATTTTAGGTTTAGATTTGGGGTTAGGTTTAGATTTTAGGTTTATATTTGGGGTAAGGTTTAGATTTGGGGTTAGGTTTAGATTTTAGGTTTAGATTTGGGGTTAGGTTTAGATTTGGGGTTAGGTTTAGATTTTAGGTTTAGATTTGGGGTTAGGTTTAAATTTTAGGTTTAGATATGTGGTTAGTTTTAGATTTGGGGTTAGGTTTAGATTTTAGGTTTAGATTTGGGGTTAGGTTTAGATTTGGAGTTAGGTTTAGATTTTAGGTTTAGATTTGGGGTTAGGTTAAATTTCAGGTTTAGATTTGGGGTTAGGTTTAGATTTTAGGTTTTGATTTGGGGTTAGGTGTAGATTTGGGGTTAGGTTTAGATTTTAGGTTTAGATTTGGGGTTAGGTTTAGATTTTAGGTTTAGATTTTAGGTTTAGATTTGGGGTTAGGTTTAGATTTTAGGTTTAGAATTGGGGTTAGGTTTAGATTTTAGGTTTAGATTTGGGGTTAGGTTTAGATTTGGGGTTAGGTTTAGATTTTAGGTTTAAATTTGGGGTTAGGTTTAGATTTGGGGTTAGGTTTAGATTTTAGGTTTAGATTTGGGGTTAGGTTTAGATTTGGGGTTAGGTTTAGATTTTAGGTTTAGATTTGGGGTTAGGTTTAGATTTTAGGTTTAGATTTGGGGTTAGGTTTAGATTTGGGGTTAGGTTTAGATTTTAGGTTTAGATTTGGGGTTAGGTTTAGATTTTAGGTTTAGATTTGGGGTTAGGTTTAGATTTGGGGTTAGGTTTAGATTTTAGGTTTAGATTTGGGGTTAGGTTTAGATTTTAGGTTTAGATATGGGGTTAGGTTTAGATTTGGGGTTGGGTTTAGATTTTAGGTTTATATTTGGGGTTAGGTTTAGATTTTAGGTTTAGATTTGGGGTTAGGTTTAGATTTTAGGTTTAGATTTGGGGTTAGGTTTAGATTTTAGGTTTAGATTTTAGGTTTATATTTGGGGTAAGGCTTAGATTTGGGGTTAGGTTTAGATTTTAGGTTTAGATTTGGGGTTAGGTTTAGATTTGGGGTTAGGTTTAGATTTTTGGTTTAGATTTGGGGTTAGGTTTAGATTTTAGGTTTAGATATGGGGTTAGGTTTAGATTTGGGGTTAGGTTTAGATTTGGGGTTAGGTTTAGATTTTAGGTTTAGATTTGGGGTTAGGTTTAGATTTTAGGTTTAGATTTGGGGTTAGGTTTAGATTTTAGGTTTAGATTTGGGGTTAGGTGTAGATTTGGGGTTAGGTTTAGATTTTAGGTTTAGATTTGGGGTTAGGTTTAGATTTTAGGTTTAGATTTGGGGTTAGGTTTAGATTTTAGGTTTGGATTTGGGGTTAGGTTTAGATTTTACGTTTAGATTTGGGGTTAGGTTTAGACTTGGGTTTAGGTTTAGATTTTAGGTTTAGATTTGGGGTTAGGTTTAGATTATAGGTTTAGATTTGGGGTTAGGTTTAGATTTAAGGTTTAGATTTGGGGTTAGGTTTAGATTTGGGGTTAGGTTTAGATTTTAGGTTTAGATTTGGGGTTAGGTTTAGATTTGGGGTTAGGTTTAGATTTTAGGTTTAGATTTGGGGTTAGGTTTAGATTTTAGGTTTAGATTTGGGGTTAGGTTTAGATTTTAGGTTTAGATTTTAGGTTTAGATTTGGGGTTAGGTTTAAATTTTAGGTTTAGATTTGGGGTTAGGTTTAGATTTTAGGTTTAGATTTGGGGTTAGGTTTAGATTTTAGGTTTAGACTTGGGGTTAGGTTTAGATTTTAGATTTAGATTTGGGGTTAGGTTTAGATTTTAGGTTTAGATTTGGGGTTAGGTTTAGATTTTAGGTTTAGATTAGTGGTAAGGTTTAGATTTGGGGTTAGGTTTAGATTTTAGGTTTAGATTTGGGGTTAGGTTTAGATTTGGGGTTAGGTTTAGATTTTAGGTTTAGATTTGGGGTTAGGTTTAAATTTTAGGTTTAGATATGTGGTTAGGTTTAGATTTGGGGTTAGGTTTAGATTTTAGGTTTAGATTTGGGGTTAGGTTTAGATTTGGAGTTAGGTTTAGATTTTAGGATTAGATTTGGGGTTAGGTTTAGATTTCAGGTTTAGATTTGGGGTTAGGTTTAGATTTTAGGTTTAGATTTGGGGTTAGGTGTAGATTTGGGGTTAGGTTTAGATTTTAGGTTTAGATTTGGGGTTAGGTTTAGATTTTAGGTTTAGATTTTAGGTTTAGATATGGGGTTAGGTTTAGATTTTAGGTTTAGAATTGGGGTTAGGTTTAGATTTTAGGTTTAGATTTGGGGTTAGGTTTAGATTTGGGGTTAGGTTTAGATTTTAGGTTTAGATTTGGGGTTAGGTTTAGATTTGGGGTTAGGTTTAGATTTTTGGTTTAGATTTGGGGTTAGGTTTAGATTTGGGGTTAGGTTTAGATTTTTGGTTTAGATTTGGGGTTAGGTTTAGATTTGGGGTTAGGTTTAGATTTTAGGTTTAGATTTGGGGTTAGGTTTAGATTTTAGGTTTAGATTTGGGGTTAGGTTTAGATTTGGGGTTAGGTTTAGATTTTAGTTTTAGATTTGGGGTTAGGTTTAAATTTTAGGTTTAGATATGTGGTTAGGTTTAGATTTGGGGTTAGGTTTAGATTTTAGGTTTAGATTTGGGGTTAGGTTTAGATTTGGGGTTAGGTTTAGATTTTAGGTTTAGATTTTAGGTTTAGATATGGGGTTAGGTTTAGATTTGGGGTTAGGTTTAGATTTTAGGTTTAGATTTGGGGTTAGGTTTAGATTTTAGGTTTAGGTTTGGGGTTAGGTTTAGATTTTAGGTTTAGATTTGGGGTTAGGTTTAGATTTTAGGTTTGGATTTGGGGTTAGGTTTAGATTTGGGGTTAGGTTTAGATTTAGGTTTAGATTTGGGGTTAGGTTTAGATTTGGGGTTAGGTTTAGATTTTAGGTTTAGATTTGGGGTTAGGTTTAGATTTTAGGTTTAGATTTGGGGTTAGGTTTAGATTTGGGGTTAGGTTTAGATTTTAGGTTTAGATTTGGGGTTAGGTTTAGATTTTAGGTTTAGATTTTAGGTTTAGATTTGGGGTTAGGTTTAGATTTTAGGTTTATATTTGGGGTAAGGTTTAGATTTGGGGTTAGGTTTAGATTTTTGGTTTAGATTTGGGGTTAGGTTTAAATTTTAGGTTTAGATATGTGGTTAGGTTTAGATTTGGGGTTAGGTTTAGATTTAAGGTTTAGATTTGGGGTTAGGTTTAGATTTGGAGTTAGGTTTAGATTTTAGGTTTAGATTTGGGGTTAGGTTTAGATTTCAGGTTTAGATTTGGGGTTAGGTTTAGATTTGGGGTTAGGTTTAGATTTTAGGTTTAGATTTGGGGTTAGGTTTGGATTTTAGGTTTAGATTTGGGGTTAGGTTTAGATTTTAGGTTTAGATTTGGGGTTAGGTTTAGATTTTAGGTTTAGATTTGGGGTTAGGTTTAGATTTTAGGTTTAGATTTTAGGTTTAGATTTGGGGTTAGGTTTAGATTTTAGGTTTAGATTTCGGGTTAGGTTTAGATTTTAGGTTTAGATTTGGGGTGAGGTTTAGATTTTAGGTTTAGATTTTAGGTTTAGATTTGGGGTTAGGTTTAGATTTTAGGTTTAGATTTGGGGTAAGATTTAGATTTTAGGTTTAGATTTGGGGTTAGGTTTAGACTTGGGGTTAGGTTTAGATTTTAGGTTTAGATTTGGGGTTAGGTTTAGATTTTAGGTTTAGATTTGGGGTTAGGTTTAGATTTTAGGTTTAGATTTTAGGTTTAGATTTGGGGTTAGGTTTAAATTTTAGGTTTAGATTTGGGGTTAGGTTTAGATTTTAGGTTTAGATTTGGGGTTAGGTTTAGATTTTAGGTTTAGACTTGGGGTTAGGTTTAGATTTTAGATTTAGATTTGGGGTTAGGTTTAGATTTTAGGTTTAGATTTGGGGTTAGGTTTAGATTTTAGGTTTAGATTAGTGGTAAGGTTTAGATTTGGGGTTAGGTTTAGATTTTAGGTTTAGATTTGGGGTTAGGTTTAGATTTGGGGTTAGGTTTAGATTTTAGGTTTAGATTTGGGGTTAGGTTTAAATTTTAGGTTTAGATATGTGGTTAGGTTTAGATTTGGGGTTAGGTTTAGATTTTAGGTTTAGATTTGGGGTTAGGTTTAGATTTGGAGTTAGGTTTAGATTTTAGGATTAGATTTGGGGTTAGGTTTAGATTTCAGGTTTAGATTTGGGGTTAGGTTTAGATTTTAGGTTTAGATTTGGGGTAAGGTTTAGATTTTAGGTTTAGATTTGGGGTTAGGTTTAGACTTGGGGTTAGGTTTAAATTTTAGGTTTAGATTTTAGGTTTAGATATGGGGTTAGGTTTAGATTTTAGGTTTAGAATTGGGGTTAGGTTTAGATTTTAGGTTTAGATTTGGGGTTAGGTTTAGATTTGGGGTTAGGTTTAGATTTTAGGTTTAGATTTGGGGTTAGGTTTAGATTTGGGGTTAGGTTTAGATTTTTGGTTTAGATTTGGGGTTAGGTTTAGATTTGGGGTTAGGTTTAGATTTTTGGTTTAGATTTGGGGTTAGGTTTAGATTTGGGGTTAGGTTTAGATTTTAGGTTTAGATTTGGGGTTAGGTTTAGATTTTAGGTTTAGATTTGGGGTTAGGTTTAGATTTGGGGTTAGGTTTAGATTTTAGTTTTAGATTTGGGGTTAGGTTTAAATTTTAGGTTTAGATATGTGGTTAGGTTTAGATTTGGGGTTAGGTTTAGATTTTAGGTTTAGATTTGGGGTTAGGTTTAGATTTGGGGTTAGGTTTAGATTTTAGGTTTAGATTTTAGGTTTAGATATGGGGTTAGGTTTAGATTTGGGGTTAGGTTTAGATTTTAGGTTTAGATTTGGGGTTAGGTTTAGATTTTAGGTTTAGGTTTGGGGTTAGGTTTAGATTTTAGGTTTAGATTTGGGGTTAGGTTTAGATTTTAGGTTTGGATTTGGGGTTAGGTTTAGATTTGGGGTTAGGTTTAGATTTAGGTTTAGATTTGGGGTTAGGTTTAGATTTGGGGTTAGGTTTAGATTTTAGGTTTAGATTTGGGGTTAGGTTTAGATTTTAGGTTTAGATTTGGGGTTAGGTTTAGATTTGGGGTTAGGTTTAGATTTTAGGTTTAGATTTGGGGTTAGGTTTAGATTTTAGGTTTAGATTTTAGGTTTAGATTTGGGGTTAGGTTTAGATTTTAGGTTTATATTTGGGGTTAGGTTTAGATTTGGGGTTAGGTTTAGATTTTAGGTTTAGATTTGGGGTTAGGTTTAAATTTTAGGTTTAGATATGTGGTTAGGTTTAGATTTGGGGTTAGGTTTAGATTTAAGGTTTAGATTTGGGGTTAGGTTTAGATTTGGAGTTAGGTTTAGATTTTAGGTTTAGATTTGGGGTTAGGTTTAGATTTCAGGTTTAGATTTGGGGTTAGGTTTAGATTTGGGGTTAGGTTTAGATTTTAGGTTTAGATTTGGGGTTAGGTTTGGATTTTAGGTTTAGATTTGGGGTTAGGTTTAGATTTTAGGTTTAGATTTGGGGTTAGGTTTAGATTTTAGGTTTAGATTTGGGGTTAGGTTTAGATTTTAGGTTTAGATTTGGGGTTAGGTTTAGATTTTAGGTTTAGATTTCGGGTTAGGTTTAGATTTTAGGTTTAGATTTGGGGTGAGGTTTAGATTTTAGGTTTAGATTTTAGGTTTAGATTTGGGGTTAGGTTTAGATTTTAGGTTTAGATTTGGGGTAAGGTTTAGATTTTAGGTTTAGATTTGGGGTTAGGTTTAGACTTGGGGTTAGGTTTAAATTTTAGGTTTAGATATGTGGTTAGGTTTAGATTTGGGGTTAGGTTTAGATTTTAGGTTTAGATTTGGGGTTAGGTTTAGATTTGGAGTTAGGTTTAGATTTTAGGTTTAGATTTGGGGTTAGGTTTAGATTTCAGGTTTAGATTTGGGGTTAGGTTTAGATTTTAGGTTTAGATTTGGGGTTAGGTGTAGATTTGGGGTTAGGTTTAGATTTTAGGTTTAGATTTGGGGTTAGGTTTAGATTTGGGGTTAGGTTTAGATTTTAGGTTTAGATTTGGGGTTAGGTTTAGATTTTAGGTTTAGATTTGGGGTTAGGTTTAGATTTTAGGTTTAGATTTGGGGTTAGGTTTAGATTTGGGGTTAGGTTTAGATTTTAGGTTTAGATATGGGGTTAGGTTTAGATTTGGGGTTAGGTTTAGATTTTTGGTTTAGATTTGGGGTTAGGTTTAGATTTTAGGTTTAGATATGGGGTTAGGTTTAGATTTGGGGTTAGGTTTAGATTTGGGGTTAGGTTTAGATTTTAGGTTTAGATTTGGGGTTAGGTTTAGATTTTGGGTTAGGTTTAGATTTTAGGTTTAGATTTGGGGTTAGGTGTAGATTTGGGGTTAGGTTTAGATTTTAGGTTTAGATTTGGGGTTAGGTTTAGATTTTAGGTTTGGATTTGGGGTTAGGTTTAGATTTTACGTTTAGATTTGGGGTTAGGTTTAGACTTGGGTTTAGGTTTAGATTTTAGGTTTAGATTTGGGGTTAGGTTTAGATTATAGGTTTAGATTTGGGGTTAGGTTTAGATTTAAGGTTTAGATTTGGGGTTAGGTTTAGATTTGGGGTTAGGTTTAGATTTTTGGTTTAGATTTGGGGTTAGGTTTAGATTTGGGGTTAGGTATAGATTTTAGGTTTAGATTTGGGGTTAGGTTTAGATTTTAGGTTTAGATTTGGGGTTAGGTTTAGATTTTAGGTTTAGATTTGGGGTTAGGTTTAGATTTGGGGTTAGGTTTAGATTTTAGGTTTAGATATGGGGTTAGGTTTAGATTTGGGGTTAGGTTTAGATTTTTGGTTTAGATTTGGGGTTAGGTTTAGATTTTAGGTTTAGATATGGGGTTAGGTTTAGATTTGGGGTTAGGTTTAGATTTTAGGTTTAGATTTGGGGTTAGGTTTAGATTTTAGGTTTAGATTTGGGGTTAGGTGTAGATTTGGGGTTAGGTTTAGATTTTAGGTTTAGATTTGGGGTTAGGTTTAGATTTTAGGTTTAGATTTGGGGTTAGGTTTAGATTTTAGGTTTGGATTTGGGGTTAGGTTTAGATTTTAGGTTTAGATTTGGGGTTAGGTTTAGACTTGGGTTTAGGTTTAGATTTTAGGTTTAGATTTGGGGTTAGGTTTAGATTTTAGGTTTAGATTTGGGGTTAGGTTTAGATTTAAGGTTTAGATTTGGGGTTAGGTTTAGATTTGGGGTTAGGTTTAGATTTGGGGTTAGGTTTAGATTTTAGGTTTAGATTTTAGGTTTAGATATGGGGTTAGGTTTAGATTTGGGGTTAGGTTTAGATTTTAGGTTTAGATTTGGGGTTAGGTTTAGATTTTAGGTTTAGGTTTGGGGTTAGGTTTAGATTTTAGGTTTAGATTTGGGGTTAGGTTTAGATTTTAGGTTTGGATTTGGGGTTAGGTTTAGATTTGGGGTTAGGTTTAGATTTAGGTTTAGATTTGGGGTTAGGTTTAGATTTGGGGTTAGGTTTAGATTTTAGGTTTAGATTTGGGGTTAGGTTTAGATTTGGGGTTAGGTTTAGATTTTAGGTTTAGATTTGGGGTTAGGTTTAGATTTTAGGTTTAGATTTTAGGTTTAGATTTGGGGTTAGGTTTAGATTTTAGGTTTATATTTGGGGTAAGGTTTAGATTTGGGGTTAGGTTTAGATTTTAGGTTTAGATTTGGGGTTAGGTTTAAATTTTAGGTTTAGATATGTGGTTAGGTTTAGATTTGGGGTTAGGTTTAGATTTAAGGTTTAGATTTGGGGTTAGGTTTAGATTTGGAGTTAGGTTTAGATTTTAGGTTTAGATTTGGGGTTAGGTTTAGATTTCAGGTTTAGATTTGGGGTTAGGTTTAGATTTGGGGTTAGGTTTAGATTTTAGGTTTAGATTTGGGGTTAGGTTTGGATTTTAGGTTTAGATTTGGGGTTAGGTTTAGATTTTAGGTTTAGATTTGAGGTTAGGTTTAGATTTGGGGTTAGGTTTAGATTTTAGGTTTAGATTTGGGGTTAGGTTTAGATTTTAGGTTTAGATTTTAGGTTTAGATTTGGGGTTAGGTTTAGATTTTAGGTTTAGATTTGGGGTTAGGTTTAGATTTTAGGTTTAGATTTGGGGTGAGGTTTAGATTTTAGGTTTAGATTTTAGGTTTAGATTTGGGGTTAGGTTTAGATTTTAGGTTTAGATTTGGGGTAAGGTTTAGATTTTAGGTTTAGATTTGGGGTTAGGTTTAGACTTGGGGTTAGGTTTAAATTTTAGGTTTAGATATGTGGTTAGGTTTAGATTTGGGGTTAGGTTTAGATTTTAGGTTTAGATTTGGGGTTAGGTTTAGATTTGGAGTTAGGTTTAGATTTTAGGTTTAGATTTGGGGTTAGGTTTAGATTTCAGGTTTAGATTTGGGGTTAGGTTTAGATTTTAGGTTTATATTTGGGGTTAGGTGTAGATTTGGGGTTAGGTTTAGATTTTAGGTTTAGATTTGGGGTTAGGTTTAGATTTGGGGTTAGGTTTAGATTTTAGGTTTAGATTTGGGGTTAGGTTTAGATTTTAGGTTTAGATTTGGGGTTAGGTTTAGATTTTAGGTTTAGATTTGGGGTTAGGTTTAGATTTGGGGTTAGGTTTAGATTTTAGGTTTAGATATGGGGTTAGGTTTAGATTTGGGGTTAGGTTTAGATTTTTGGTTTAGATTTGGGGTTAGGTTTAGATTTTAGGTTTAGATATGGGGTTAGGTTTAGATTTGGGGTTAGGTTTAGATTTTAGGTTTAGATTTGGGGTTAGGTTTAGATTTTAGGTTTAGATTTGGGGTTAGGTGTAGATTTGGGGTTAGGTTTAGATTTTAGGTTTAGATTTGGGGTTAGGTTTAGATTTTAGGATTAGATTTGGGGTTAGGTTTAGATTTTAGGTTTGGATTTGGGGTTAGGTTTAGATTTTACGTTTAGATTTGGGGTTAGGTTTAGACTTGGGTTTAGGTTTAGATTTTAGGTTTAGATTTGGGGTTAGGTTTAGATTATAGGTTTAGATTTGGGGTTAGGTTTAGATTTAAGGTTTAGATTTGGGGTTAGGTTTAGATTTGGGGTTAGGTTTAGATTTTTGGTTTAGATTTGGGGTTAGGTTTAGATTTGGGGTTAGGTATAGATTTTAGGTTTCGATTTGGGGTTAGGTTTAGATTTTAGGTTTAGATTTGGGGTTAGGTTTAGATTTTAGGTTTAGATTTGGGGTTAGGTTTAGATTTGGGGTTAGGTTTAGATTTTAGGTTTAGATATGGGGTTAGGTTTAGATTTGGGGTTAGGTTTAGATTTTTGGTTTAGATTTGGGGTTAGGTTTAGATTTTAGGTTTAGATATGGGGTTAGGTTTAGATTTGGGGTTAGGTTTAGATTTTAGGTTTAGATTTGGGGTTAGGTTTAGATTTTAGGTTTAGATTTGGGGTTAGGTGTAGATTTGGGGTTAGGTTTAGATTTTAGGTTTATATTTGGGGTTAGGTTTAGATTTTAGGTTTAGATTTGGGGTTAGGTTTAGATTTTAGGTTTAGATTTGGGGTTAGGTGTAGATTTGGGGTTAGGTTTAGATTTTAGGTTTAGATTTGGGGTTAGGTTTAGATTTTAGGTTTAGATTTGGGGTTAGGTTTAGATTTTAGGTTTGGATTTGGGGTTAGGTTTAGATTTTACGTTTAGATTTGGGGTTAGGTTTAGACTTGGGTTTAGGTTTAGATTTTAGGTTTAGATTTGGGGTTAGGTTTAGATTATAGGTTTAGATTTGGGGTTAGGTTTAGATTTAAGGTTTAGATTTGGGGTTAGGTTTAGATTTGGGGTTAGGTTTAGATTTTTGGTTTAGATTTGGGGTTAGGTTTAGATTTGGGGTTAGGTATAGATTTTAGGTTTAGATTTGGGGTTAGGTTTAGATTTTAGGTTTAGATTTGGGGTTAGGTTTAGATTTTAGGTTTAGATTTTAGGTTTAGATTTGGGGTTAGGTTTAAATTTTAGGTTTAGATTTGGGGTTAGGTTTAGATTTTAGGTTTAGATTTGGGGTTAGGTTTAGATTTGAGGTTTATATTTGGGGTAAGGTTTAGATTTGGGGTTAGGTTTAGATTTTAGGTTTAGATTTGGGGTTAGGTTTAGATTTGGGGTTAGGTTTAGATTTTTGGTTTAGATTTGGGGTTAGGTTTAAATTTTAGGTTTAGATATGTGGTTAGGTTTAGATTTGGGGTTAGGTTTAGATTTTAGGTTTAGATTTGGGGTTAGGTTTAGATTTGGGGTTAGGTTTAGATTTTAGGTTTAGATTTGGGGTTAGGTTTAGATTTCAGGTTTAGATTTGGGGTTAGGTTTAGATTTTAGGTTTAGATTTGGGGTTAGGTGTAGATTTGGGATTAGGTTTAGATTTTTGGTTTAGATTTGGGGTTAGGTTTAGATTTGGGGTTAGGTTTAGATTTTTGGTTTAGATTTGGGGTTAGGTTTAGATTTGGGGTTAGGTTTAGATTTTAGGTTTAGATTTGGGGTTAGGTTTAGATTTTAGGTTTAGATTTGGGGTTAGGTTTAGATTTTAGGTTTAGATTTGGGGTTAGGTTTAGATTTTAGGTTTAGATTTGGGGTTAGGTTTAGATTTTAGGTTTATATTTGGGGTAAGGTTTAGATTTGGGGTTAGGTTTAGATTTTAGGTTTAGATTTGGGGTTAGGTTTAGATTTGGGGTTAGGTTTAGATTTCAGGTTTAGATTTGGGGTTAGGTTTAAATTTTAGGTTTAGATATGTGGTTAGGTTTAGATTTGGGGTTAGGTTTAGATTTTAGGTTTAGATTTGGGGTTAGGTTTAGATTTGGGGTTAGGTTTAGATTTTAGGTTTAGATTTTAGGTTTAGATATGGGGTTAGGTTTAAATTTTAGGTTTAGATATGTGGTTAGGTTTAGATTTGGGGTTAGGTTTAGATTTTAGGTTTAGATTTGGGGTTAGGTGTAGATTTGGGGTTAGGTTTAGATTTTAGGTTTAGATTTGGGGTTAGGTTTAGATTTTAGGTTTAGATTTGGGGTTAGGTTTAGATTTTAGGTTTGGATTTGGGGTTAGGTTTAGATTTTACGTTTAGATTTTGGGGTTAGGTTTAGACTTGGGTTTAGGTTTAGATTTTAGGTTTAGATTTGGGGTTAGGTTTAGATTATAGGTTTAGATTTGGGGTTAGGTTTAGATTTAAGGTTTAGATTTGGGGTTAGGTTTAGATTTGGGGTTAGGTTTAGATTTTTGGTTTAGATTTGGGGTTAGGTTTAGATTTGGGGTTAGGTTTAGATTTTAGGTTTAGATTTGGGGTTAGGTTTAGATTTTAGGTTTAGATTTGGGGTTAGGTTACATTTTAGGTTTAGATTTTAGGTTTAGATTTGGGGTTAGGTTTAAATTTTAGGTTTAGATTTGGGGTTAGGTTTAGATTTTAGGTTTAGATTTGGGGTTAGGTTTAGATTTGAGGTTTATATTTGGGGTAAGGTTTAGATTTGGGGTTAGGTTTAGATTTTAGGTTTAGATTTGCGGTTAGGTTTAGATTTGGGGTTAGGTTTAGATTTTTGGTTTAGATTTGGGGTTAGGTTTAAATTTTAGGTTTAGATATGTGGTTAGGTTTAGATTTGGGGTTAGGTTTAGATTTTAGGTTTAGATTTGGGGTTAGGTTTAGATTTGGGGTTAGGTTTAGATTTTAGGTTTAGATTTGGGGTTAGGTTTAGATTTCAGGTTTAGATTTGGGGTTAGGTTTAGATTTTAGGTTTAGATTTGGGGTTAGGTGTAGATTTGGGATTAGGTTTAGATTTTTGGTTTAGATTTGGGGTTAGGTTTAGATTTGGGGTTAGGTTTAGATTTTTGGTTTAGATTTGGGGTTAGGTTTAGATTTGGGGTTAGGTTTAGATTTTAGGTTTAGATTTGGGGTTAGGTTTAGATTTTAGGTTTAGATTTGGGGTTAGGTTTAGATTTTAGGTTTAGATTTGGGGTTAGGTTTAGATTTTAGGTTTAGATTTGGGGTTAGGTTTAGATTTTAGGTTTAGATTTGGGGTAAGGTTTAGATTTGGGGTTAGGTTTAGATTTTAGGTTTAGATTTGGGGTTAGGTTTAGATTTGGGGTTAGGTTTAGATTTTAGGTTTAGATTTGGGGTTAGGTTTAAATTTTAGGTTTAGATATGTGGTTAGGTTTAGATTTGGGGTTAGGTTTAGATTTTAGGTTTTGATTTGGGGTTAGGTTTAGATTTGGGGTTAGGTTTAGATTTTAGGTTTAGATTTTAGGTTTAGATATGGGGTTAGGTTTAGATTTGGGGTTAGGTTTAGATTTTAGGTTTAGATTTGGGGTTAGGTTTAGATTTTAGGTTTAGATTGTAGGTTTAGATTTGGGGTTAGGTTTAGATTTTAGGTTTAGATTTGGGGTTAGGTTTAGATTTGGGGTTAGGTTTAGATTTTAGGTTTAGATTTGGGGTTAGGTTTAGATTTTTGGTTTAGATTTGGGGTTAGGTTTAGATTTGGGGTTAGGTTTAGCTTTAGGTTTAGATTTGGGGTTAGGTTTAGATTTTACGTTTAGATTTGGGGTTAGGTTTAGATTTTAGGTTTAGATTTGGGGTAAGGTTTACATTTGGGCTTAGGTTTAGATTTTAGGTTTAGATTTGGGGTTAGGTTTAGATTTCGGGTTAGGTTTAGATTTTAGGTTTAGATTTGGTTTTAGGTTTAGATTTTATGTTTAGATATGGGGTTAGGTTTAGATTTGGGTTTAGGTTTAGATTTTAGGTTTAGATTTGGGGTTAGGTTTAGATTTTAGGTTTAGATTTGGGGTTAGGTTTAGATTTTAGGTTTAGATTTGGGGTTAGGTTTAGATTTTAGGTTTAGATTTGGGGTTAGGTTTAGATTTTAGGTTTAGATTTGGGGTAAGGTTTACATTTGGGCTTAGGTTTAGATTTTAGGTTTAGATTTGGGGTTAGGTTTAGATTTCGGGTTAGGTTTAGATTTTAGGTTTAGATTTGGGTTTAGGTTTAGATTTTATGTTTAGATATGGGGTTAGGTTTAGATTTGGGGTTAGGTTTAGATTTTAGGTTTAGATTTGGGGTTAGGTTTAGATTTTAGGTTTAGATTTGGGGTTAGGTTTAGATTTGGGGTTAGGTTTAGATTTTAGGTTTAGATTTGGGGTTAGGTTTATATTTTAGGTTTAGATTTGGGGTTAGGTTTAGATTTTAGGTTTAGATTTGGGGTTAGGTTTAGATTTTAAGTTTAGATTTGCGGTTAGGTTTAGATTTTAGGTTTAGATTTGGGGTTAGGTTTAGATTTGGGGTTAGGTTTATATTTTAGGATTAGATTTGGGGTTAGGTTTAGATTTTACGTTTAGATTTGGGGTTAGGTTTAGACTTGGGTTTAGGTTTCGATTTTAGGTTTAGATTTGGGGTTAGGTTTAGATTATAGGTTTAGATTTGGGGTTAGGTTTAGATTTAAGGTTTAGATTTGGCGTTAGGTTTAGATTTGGGGTTAGGTTTAGATTTTTGGTTTAGATTTGGGGTTAGGTTTAGCTTTGGGGTTAGGTTTAGATTTTAGGTTTAGATTTGGGGTTAGGTTTAGATTTTAGGTTTAGATTTGGGGTTAGGTTTAGATTTTAGGTTTAGATTTTAGGTTTAGATTTGGGGTTAGGTTTAAATTTTAGGTTTAGATTTGGGGTTAGGTTTAGATTTTAGGTTTAGATTTGGGGTTAGGTTTAGATTTGAGGTTTATATTTGGGGTAAGGTTTAGATTTGGGGTTAGGTTTAGATTTTAGGTTTAGATTTGGGGTTAGGTTTAGATTTGGGGTTAGGTTTAGATTTTAGGTTTAGATTTGGGGTTAGGTTTAAATTTTAGGTTTAGATATGTGGTTAGGTTTAGATTTGGGGTTAGGTTTAGATTTTAGGTTTAGATTTGGGGTTAGGTTTAGATTTGGAGTTAGGTTTAGATTTTAGGTTTAGATTTGGGGTTAGGTTTAGATTTCAGGTTTAGATTTGGGGTTAGGTTTAGATTTTAGGTTTAGATTTGGGGTTAGGTTTAGATTTGGGGTTAGGTTTAGATTTTAGGTTTAGATTTGGGGTTAGGTTTAGATTTGGGGTTAGGTTTAGATTTTTGGTTTAGATTTGGGGTTAGGTTTAGATTTGGGGTTAGGTTTAGATTTTTGGTTTAGATTTGGGGTTAGGTTTAGATTTGGGGTTAGGTTTAGATTTTAGGTTTAGATTTGGGCTTAGGTTTAGATTTTAGGTTTAGATTTGGGGTTAGGTTTAGATTTTAGGTTTAGATTTGGGGTTAGGTTTAGATTTTAGGTTTAGATTTGGGGTTAGGTTTAGATTTTAGGTTTAGATTTGGGGAAAGGTTTAGATTTGGGGTTAGGTTTAGATTTTAGGTTTAGATTTGGGGTTAGGTTTAGATTTGGGGTTAGGTTTAGATTTTAGGTTTAGATTTGGGGTTAGGTTTAAATTTTAGGTTTAGATATGTGGTTAGGTTTAGATTTGGGGTTAGGTTTAGATTTTAGGTTTAGATTTGGGGTTAGGTTTAGATTTGGGGTTAGGTTTAGATTTTAGGTTTAGATTTTAGGTTTAGATATGGGGTTAGGTTTAGATTTGGGGTTAGGTTTAGATTTTAGGTTTAGATTTGGGGTTAGGTTTAGATTTTAGGTTTAGATTTTAGGTTTAGATTTGGGGTTAGGTTTAGATTTTAGGTTTAGATTTGGGGTTAGGTTTAGATTTTAAGTTTAGATTTGCGGTTAGGTTTAGATTTTAGGTTTAGATTTGGGGTTAGGTTTAGATTTGGGGTTAGGTTTATATTTTAGGATTAGATTTGGGGTTAGGTTTAGATTTTACGTTTAGATTTGGGGTTAGGTTTAGACTTGGGTTTAGGTTTCGATTTTAGGTTTAGATTTGGGGTTAGGTTTAGATTATAGGTTTAGATTTGGGGTTAGGTTTAGATTTAAGGTTTAGATTTGGCGTTAGGTTTAGATTTGGGGTTAGGTTTAGATTTTTGGTTTAGATTTGGGGTTAGGTTTAGCTTTGGGGTTAGGTTTAGATTTTAGGTTTAGATTTGGGGTTAGGTTTAGATTTTAGGTTTAGATTTGGGGTTAGGTTTAGATTTTAGGTTTAGATTTTAGGTTTAGATTTGGGGTTAGGTTTAAATTTTAGGTTTAGATTTGGGGTTAGGTTTAGATTTTAGGTTTAGATTTGGGGTTAGGTTTAGATTTGAGGTTTATATTTGGGGTAAGGTTTAGATTTGGGGTTAGGTTTAGATTTTAGGTTTAGATTTGGGGTTAGGTTTAGATTTGGGGTTAGGTTTAGATTTTAGGTTTAGATTTGGGGTTAGGTTTAAATTTTAGGTTTAGATATGTGGTTAGGTTTAGATTTGGGGTTAGGTTTAGATTTTAGGTTTAGATTTGGGGTTAGGTTTAGATTTGGAGTTAGGTTTAGATTTTAGGTTTAGATTTGGGGTTAGGTTTAGATTTCAGGTTTAGATTTGGGGTTAGGTTTAGATTTTAGGTTTAGATTTGGGGTTAGGTTTAGATTTGGGGTTAGGTTTAGATTTTAGGTTTAGATTTGGGGTTAGGTTTAGATTTGGGGTTAGGTTTAGATTTTTGGTTTAGATTTGGGGTTAGGTTTAGATTTGGGGTTAGGTTTAGATTTTTGGTTTAGATTTGGGGTTAGGTTTAGATTTGGGGTTAGGTTTAGATTTTAGGTTTAGATTTGGGCTTAGGTTTAGATTTTAGGTTTAGATTTGGGGTTAGGTTTAGATTTTAGGTTTAGATTTGGGGTTAGGTTTAGATTTTAGGTTTAGATTTGGGGTTAGGTTTAGATTTTAGGTTTAGATTTGGGGTAAGGTTTAGATTTGGGGTTAGGTTTAGATTTTAGGTTTAGATTTGGGGTTAGGTTTAGATTTGGGGTTAGGTTTAGATTTTAGGTTTAGATTTGGGGTTAGGTTTAAATTTTAGGTTTAGATATGTGGTTAGGTTTAGATTTGGGGTTAGGTTTAGATTTTAGGTTTAGATTTGGGGTTAGGTTTAGATTTGGGGTTAGGTTTAGATTTTAGGTTTAGATTTTAGGTTTAGATATGGGGTTAGGTTTAGATTTGGGGTTAGGTTTAGATTTTAGGTTTAGATTTGGGGTTAGGTTTAGATTTTAGGTTTAGATTTTAGGTTTAGATTTGGGGTTAGGTTTAGATTTTAGGTTTAGATTTGGGGTTAGGTTTAGATTTGGGGTTAGGTTTAGATTTTAGGTTTAGATTTGGGGTTAGGTTTAGATTTGGGGTTAGGTTTAGATTTTAGGTTTAGATTTGGGGTTAGGTTTAGATTTTAGGTTTAGATTTGGGGTTAGGTTTAGATTTTAGGTTTAGATTTGGGGTTAGGTTTAGATTTTAGGTTTAGATTTGGGGTTAGGTTTAGATTTTAGGTTTAGATTTGGGGTTAGGTTTAGATTTTAGGTTTAGATTTGGGGTAAGGTTTACATTTGGGCTTAGGTTTAGATTTTAGGTTTAGATTTGGGGTTAGGTTTAGATTTCGGGTTAGGTTTAGATTTTAGGTTTAGATTTGGGTTTAGGTTTAGATTTTATGTTTAGATATGGGGTTAGGTTTAGATTTGGGTTTAGGTTTAGATTTTAGGTTTAGATTTGGGGTTAGGTTTAGATTTTAGGTTTAGATTTGGGGTTAGGTTTAGATTTGGGGTTAGGTTTAGATTTTAGGTTTAGATTTGGGGTTAGGTTTAGATTTTAGGTTTAGATTTGGGGTTAGGTTTAGATTTTAGGTTTAGATTTGGGGTTAGGTTTAGATTTTAGGTTTAGATTTGGGGTAAGGTTTACATTTGGGCTTAGGTTTAGATTTTAGGTTTAGATTTGGGGTTAGGTTTAGATTTCGGGTTAGGTTTAGATTTTAGGTTTAGATTTGGG
Source organism: Patagioenas fasciata (assembly GCF_037038585.1). Classification (NCBI taxonomy): domain Eukaryota; kingdom Metazoa; phylum Chordata; class Aves; order Columbiformes; family Columbidae; genus Patagioenas; species Patagioenas fasciata. The sequence continues at coordinate 527,584 of NC_092528.1, forward strand.
TTTAGGTTTAGATTTTATGTTTAGATATGGGGTTAGGTTTAGATTTGGGGTTGGGTTTAGATTTTACGTTTAGATTTGGGGTTAGGTTTAGATTTTAGGTTAGGTTTAGATTTTAGGTTTAGATTTGGGGTTAGGTTTAGATTTTAGGTTTAGATTTGGGGTTAGGTTTATATTTTAGGTTTAGATTTGGGGTTAGGTTTAGATTTTAGGTTTAGATTTTAGGTTTAGATTTGGGGTTAGGTTTAGATTTTAGGTTTAGATTTGGGGTTAGGTTTAGATTTTAAGTTTAGATTTGCGGTTAGGTTTAGATTTTAGGTTTAGATTTGGGGTTAGGTTTAGATTTGGGGTTAGGTTTATATTTTAGGATTAGATTTGGGGTTAGGTTTAGATTTGGGGTTAGGTTTAGATTTTAGGTTTAGATTTGGGGTTAGGTTTAGATTTTAGGTTTAGATTTTAGGTTTAGATTTGGGGTTAGGTTTAGATTTTAGGTTTAGATTTGGGGTTAGGTTTAGATTTGGGGTTAGGTTTAGATTTTAGGTTTAGGTTTGGGGTTAGGTTTAGATTTTAGGTTTAGATTTGGGGTTAGGTTTAGATTTTAGGTTTGGATTTGGGGTTAGGTTTAGATTTGGGGTTAGGTTTAGATTTAGGTTTAGATTTGGGGTTAGGTTTAGATTTGGGGTTAGGTTTAGATTTTAGGTTTAGATTTGGGGTTAGGTTTAGATTTTAGGTTTATATTTGGGGTAAGGTTTAGATTTGGGGTTAGGTTTAGATTTTAGGTTTAGATTTGGGGTTAGGTTTAGATTTTAGGTTTAGATTTTAGGTTTAGATTTGGGGTTAGGTTTAGATTTTAGGTTTATATTTGGGGTAAGGTTTAGATTTGGGGTTAGGTTTAGATTTTAGGTTTAGATTTGGGGTTAGGTTTAGATTTGGGGTTAGGTTTAGATTTTAGGTTTAGATTTGGGGTTAGGTTTAGATTTTAGGTTTAGATATGTGTTTAGGTTTAGATTTGGGGTTAGGTTTAGATTTAAGGTTTAGATTTGGGGTTAGGTTTAGATTTGGAGTTAGGTTTAGATTTTAGGTTTAGATTTGGCGTTAGGTTTGGATTTTAGGTTTAGATTTGGGGTTAGGTTTAGATTTGGGGTTAGGTTTAGATTTTAGGTTTAGATTTGGGGTTAGGTTTAGATTTGGGGTTAGGTTTAGATTTTAGGTTTAGATTTGGGGTTAGGTTTAGATTTTAGGTTTAGATTTTAGGTTTAGATTTGGGGTTAGGTTTAGATTTTAGGTTTAGATTTGGGGTTAGGTTTAGATTTTAGGTTTAGATTTGGGGTGAGGTTTAGATTTTAGGTTTAGATTTGGGGTTAGGTTTAGATTTTAGGTTTAGATTTGGGGTTAGGTTTAGATTTTAGGTTTAGATTTGGGGTTAGGTTTAGATTTTAGGTTTAGATTTGGGGTAAGGTTTACATTTGGGCTTAGGTTTAGATTTTAGGTTTAGATTTGGGGTTAGGTTTAGATTTCGGGTTAGGTTTAGATTTTAGGTTTAGATTTGGGGTTAGGTTTAGATTTTATGTTTAGATATGGGGTTAGGTTTAGATTTGGGTTTAGGTTTAGATTTTAGGTTTAGATTTGGGGTTAGGTTTAGATTTTAGGTTTAGATTTGGGGTTAGGTTTAGATTTGGGGTTAGGTTTAGATTTTAGGTTTAGATTTGGGGTTAGGTTTAGATTTTAGGTTTAGATTTGGGGTTAGGTTTAGATTTTAGGTTTAGATTTGGGGTTAGGTTTAGATTTTAGGTTTAGATTTGGGGTAAGGTTTACATTTGGGGTTAGGTTTAGATTTTAGGTTTAGATTTGGGGTTAGGTTTAGATTTCGGGTTAGGTTTAGATTTTAGGTTTAGATTTGGGTTTAGGTTTAGATTTTATGTTTAGATATGGGGTTAGGTTTAGATTTGGGGTTGGGTTTAGATTTTAGGTTTAGATTTGGGGTTAGGTTTAGATTTTAGGTTTAGATTTGGGGTTAGGTTTAGATTTGGGGTTAGGTTTAGATTTTAGGTTTAGATTTGGGGTTAGGTTTATATTTTAGGTTTAGATTTGGGGTTAGGTTTAGATTTTAGGTTTAGATTTTAGGTTTAGATTTGGGGTTAGGTTTAGATTTTAGGTTTAGATTTGGGGTTAGGTTTAGATTTTAAGTTTAGATTTGCGGTTAGGTTTAGATTTTAGGTTTAGATTTGGGGTTAGGTTTAGATTTGGGGTTAGGTTTATATTTTAGGATTAGATTTGGGGTTAGGTTTAGATTTGGGGTTAGGTTTAGATTTTAGGTTTAGATTTGGGGTTAGGTTTAGATTTTAGGTTTAGATTTTAGGTTTAGATTTGGGGTTAGGTTTAGATTTTAGGTTTAGATTTGGGGTTAGGTTTAGATTTGGGGTTAGGTTTAGATTTTAGGTTTAGGTTTGGGGTTAGGTTTAGATTTTAGGTTTAGATTTGGGGTTAGGTTTAGATTTTAGGTTTGGATTTGGGGTTAGGTTTAGATTTGGGGTTAGGTTTAGATTTAGGTTTAGATTTGGGGTTAGGTTTAGATTTGGGGTTAGGTTTAGATTTTAGGTTTAGATTTGGGGTTAGGTTTAGATTTTAGGTTTAGATTTGGGGTTAGGTTTAGATTTGGGGTTAGGTTTAGATTTTAGGTTTAGATTTGGGGTTAGGTTTAGATTTTAGGTTTAGATTTTAGGTTTAGATTTGGGGTTAGGTTTAGATTTTAGGTTTATATTTGGGGTAAGGTTTAGATTTGGGGTTAGGTTTAGATTTTAGGTTTAGATTTGGGGTTAGGTTTAGATTTGGGGTTAGGTTTAGATTTTAGGTTTAGATTTGGGGTTAGGTTTAGATTTTAGGTTTAGATATGTGTTTAGGTTTAGATTTGGGGTTAGGTTTAGATTTAAGGTTTAGATTTGGGGTTAGGTTTAGATTTGGAGTTAGGTTTAGATTTTAGGTTTAGATTTGGCGTTAGGTTTGGATTTTAGGTTTAGATTTGGGGTTAGGTTTAGATTTGGGGTTAGGTTTAGATTTTAGGTTTAGATTTGGGGTTAGGTTTAGATTTGGGGTTAGGTTTAGATTTTAGGTTTAGATTTGGGGTTAGGTTTAGATTTTAGGTTTAGATTTTAGGTTTAGATTTGGGGTTAGGTTTAGATTTTAGGTTTAGATTTGGGGTTAGGTTTAGATTTTAGGTTTAGATTTGGGGTGAGGTTTAGATTTTAGGTTTAGATTTGGGGTTAGGTTTAGATTTTAGGTTTAGATTTGGGGTTAGGTTTAGATTTTAGGTTTATATTTGGGGTAAGGTTTAGATTTTAGGTTTAGATTTGGGGTTAGGTTTAGACTTGGGGTTAGGTTTAAATTTTAGGTTTAGATTTGGGGTTATGTTTAGATTTGGGGTTAGGTTTAGATTTTAGGTTTAGATTTGGGGTTAGGTTTAGATATGGAGTTAGGTTTAGATTTTAGGTTTAGATTTGGGGTTAGGTTTAGATTTTAGGTTTAGATTTGGGGTTAGGTGTAGATTTGGGGTTAGGTTTAGATTTTAGGTTTAGATTTGGGGTTAGGTTTAGATTTGGGGTTAGGTTTAGATTTTAGGTTTAGATTTGGGGTTAGGTTTAGATTTTAGGTTTAGATTTGGGGTTAGGTTTAGATTTTAGGTTTAGATTTGGGGTTAGGTTTAGATTTGGGGTTAGGTTTAGATTTTAGGTTTAGATATGGGGTTAGGTTTAGATTTGGGGTTAGGTTTAGATTTTAGGTTTAGATTTGGGGTTAGGTTTAGATTTTAGGTTTAGATTTGGGGTTAGGTTTAGATTTTAGGTTTAGATTTGGGGTTAGGTTTAGATTTTAGGTTTGGATTTGGGGTTAGGTTTAGATTTTAGGTTTAGATTTGGGGTTAGGTTTAGATTTTAGGTTTAGATTTGGGGTTAGGTTTAGATTTTAGGTTTAGATTTTAGGTTTATATTTGGGGTAAGGCTTAGATTTGGGGTTAGGTTTAGATTTTAGGTTTAGATTTGGGGTTAGGTTTAGATTTGGGGTTAGGTTTAGATTTTTGGTTTAGATTTTGGGTTAGGTTTAGATTTTAGGTTTAGATATGGGGTTAGGTTTAGATTTGGGGTTAGGTTTAGATTTTAGGTTTAGATTTGGGGTTAGGTTTAGATTTTAGGTTTAGATTTGGGGTTAGGTGTAGATTTGGGGTTAGGTTTAGATTTTAGGTTTAGATTTGGGGTTAGGTTTAGATTTTAGGTTTAGATTTGGGGTTAGGTTTAGATTTTAGGTTTGGATTTGGGGTTAGGTTTAGATTTTACGTTTAGATTTGGGGTTAGGTTTAGATTTGGGGTTAGGTTTAGATTTTAGGTTTAGATTTGGGGTTAGGTTTAGATTATAGGTTTAGATTTGGGGTTAGGTTTAGATTTAAGGTTTAGATTTGGGGTTAGGTTTAGATTTGGGGTTAGGTTTAGATTTTTGGTTTAGATTTGGGGTAAGGTTTACATTTGGGCTTAGGTTTAGATTTTAGGTTTAGATTTGGGGTTAGGTTTAGATTTTAGGTTTAGATTTGGGGTTAGGTTTAGATTTTAGGTTTAGATTTGGGGTTAGGTTTAGATTTTAGGTTTAGATTTTAGGTTTAGATTTGGGGTTAGGTTTAAATTTTAGGTTTAGATTTGGGGTTAGGTTTAGATTTTAGGTTTAGATTTGGGGTTAGGTTTAGATTTTAGGTTTATATTTGGGGTAAGGTTTAGATTTGGGGTTAGGTTTAGATTTTAGGTTTAGATTTGGGGTTAGGTTTAGATTTGGGGTTAGGTTTAGATTTTAGGTTTAGATTTGGGGTTAGGTTTAAATTTTAGGTTTAGATTTGGGGTTAGGTTTAGATTTGGGGTTAGGTTTAGATTTTAGGTTTAGATTTGGGGTTAGGTTTAGATTTTAGGTTTAGATATGGGGTTAGGTTTAGATTTGGGTTTAGGTTTAGATTTTAGGTTTAGATTTGGGGTTAGGTTTAGATTTTAGGTTTAGATTTGGGGTTAGGTTTAGATTTGGGGTTAGGTTTAGATTTTAGGTTTAGATTTGGGGTTAGGTTAAGATTTTAGGTTTAGATTTGGGGTTAGGTTTAGATTTTAGGTTTAGATTTTAGGTTTAGATTTGGGGTTAGGTTTAAATTTTAGGTTTAGATTTGGGGTTAGGTTTAGATTTTAGGTTTAGATTTGGGGTTAGGTTTAGATATGGAGTTAGGTTTAGATTTTAGGTTTAGATTTGGGGTTAGGTTTAGATTTCAGGTTTAGATTTGGGGTTAGGTTTAGATTTTAGGTTTAGATTTGGGGTTAGGTGTAGATTTGGGGTTAGGTTTAGATTTTAGGTTTAGATTTGGGGTTAGGTTTAGATTTGGGGTTAGGTTTAGATTTTAGGTTTAGATTTGGGGTTAGGTTTAGATTTTAGGTTTAGATTTGGGGTTAGGTTTAGATTTTAGGTTTAGATTTGGGGTTAGGTTTAGATTTGGGGTTAGGTTTAGATTTTAGGTTTAGATATGGGGTTAGGTTTAGATTTGGGGTTAGGTTTAGATTTTAGGTTTAGATTTGGGGTTAGGTTTAGATTTTAGGTTTAGATTTGGGGTTAGGTTTAGATTTTAGGTTTAGATTTGGGGTTAGGTTTAGATTTTAGGTTTGGATTTGGGGTTAGGTTTAGATTTTAGGTTTAGATTTGGGGTTAGGTTTAGATTTTAGGTTTAGATTTGGGGTTAGGTTTAGATTTTAGGTTTAGATTTTAGGTTTATATTTGGGGTAAGGCTTAGATTTGGGGTTAGGTTTAGATTTTAGGTTTAGATTTGGGGTTAGGTTTAGATTTGGGGTTAGGTTTAGATTTTTGGTTTAGATTTTGGGTTAGGTTTAGATTTTAGGTTTAGATATGGGGTTAGGTTTAGATTTGGGGTTAGGTTTAGATTTTAGGTTTAGATTTGGGGTTAGGTTTAGATTTTAGGTTTAGATTTGGGGTTAGGTGTAGATTTGGGGTTAGGTTTAGATTTTAGGTTTAGATTTGGGGTTAGGTTTAGATTTTAGGTTTAGATTTGGGGTTAGGTTTAGATTTTAGGTTTGGATTTGGGGTTAGGTTTAGATTTTACGTTTAGATTTGGGGTTAGGTTTAGATTTGGGGTTAGGTTTAGATTTTAGGTTTAGATTTGGGGTTAGGTTTAGATTATAGGTTTAGATTTGGGGTTAGGTTTAGATTTAAGGTTTAGATTTGGGGTTAGGTTTAGATTTGGGGTTAGGTTTATATTTTTGGTTTAGATTTGGGGTAAGGTTTACATTTGGGCTTAGGTTTAGATTTTAGGTTTAGATTTGGGGTTAGGTTTAGATTTTAGGTTTAGATTTGGGGTTAGGTTTAGATTTTAGGTTTAGATTTGGGGTTAGGTTTAGATTTTAGGTTTAGATTTTAGGTTTAGATTTGGGGTTAGGTTTAAATTTTAGGTTTAGATTTGGGGTTAGGTTTAGATTTTAGGTTTAGATTTGGGGTTAGGTTTAGATTTTAGGTTTATATTTGGGGTAAGGTTTAGATTTGGGGTTAGGTTTAGATTTTAGGTTTAGATTTGGGGTTAGGTTTAGATTTGGGGTTAGGTTTAGATTTTAGGTTTAGATTTGGGGTTAGGTTTAAATTTTAGGTTTAGATTTGGGGTTAGGTTTAGATTTGGGGTTAGGTTTAGATTTTAGGTTTAGATTTGGGGTTAGGTTTAGATTTTATGTTTAGATATGGGGTTAGGTTTAGATTTGGGTTTAGGTTTAGATTTTAGGTTTAGATTTGGGGTTAGGTTTAGATTTTAGGTTTAGATTTGGGGTTAGGTTTAGATTTGGGGTTAGGTTTAGATTTTAGGTTTAGATTTGGGGTTAGGTTAAGATTTTAGGTTTAGATTTGGGGTTAGGTTTAGATTTTAGGTTTAGATTTTAGGTTTAGATTTGGGGTTAGGTTTAAATTTTAGGTTTAGATTTGGGGTTAGGTTTAGATTTTAGGTTTAGATTTGGGGTTAGGTTTAGATTTGAGGTTTATATTTGGGGTTTAGATTTGGGGTTAGGTTTAAATTTTAGGTTTAGATTTGGGGTTAGGTTTAGATTTTAGGTTTAGATTTGGGGTTAGGTTTAGATTTGAGGTTTATATTTGGGGTAAGGTTTAGATTTGGGGTTAGGTTTAGATTTTAGGTTTAGATTTGGGGTTAGGTTTAGATTTGGGGTTAGGTTTAGATTTTAGGTTTAGATTTGGGGTTAGGTTTAAATTTTAGGTTTAGATATGTGGTTAGGTTTAGATTTGGGGTTAGGTTTAGATTTTAGGTTTAGATTTGGGGTTAGGTTTAGATTTGGAGTTAGGTTTAGATTTTAGGTTTAGATTTGGGGTTAGGTTTAGATTTCAGGTTTAGATTTGGGGTTAGGTTTAGATTTTAGGTTTAGATTTGGGGTTAGTTTTAGATTTGGGGTTAGGTTTAGATTTTAGGTTTAGATTTGGGGTTAGGTTTAGATTTGGGGTTAGGTTTAGATTTTTGGTTTAGATTTGGGGTTAGGTTTAGATTTGGGGTTAGGTTTAGATTTGGGGTTAGGTTTAGATTTTAGGTTTAGATTTGGGGTTAGGTTTAGATTTGGGGTTAGGTTTAGATTTTAGGTTTAGATTTGGGGTTAGGTTTAGATTTTAGGTTTAGATTTGGGGTTAGGTTTAGATTTTAGGTTTAGATTTGGGGTTAGGTTTAGATTTTAGGTTTAGATTTGGGGTAAGGTTTACATTTGGGCTTAGGTTTAGATTTTAGGTTTAGATTTGGGGTTAGGTTTAGATTTGGGGTTAGGTTTAGATTTTAGGTTTAGATTTGGGGTTAGGTTTAAATTTTAGGTTTAGATATGTGGTTAGGTTTAGATTTGGGGTTAGGTTTAGATTTTAGGTTTAGATTTGGGGTTAGGTTTAGATTTGGGGTTAGGTTTAGATTTTAGGTTTAGATTTTAGGTTTAGATATGGGGTTAGGTTTAGATTTGGGGTTAGGTTTAGATTTTAGGTTTAGATTTGGGGTTAGGTTTAGATTTTAGGTTTAGATTTTAGGTTTAGATTTGGGGTTAGGTTTAGATTTTAGGTTTAGATTTGGGGTTAGTTTTAGATTTGGGGTTAGGTTTAGATTTTAGGTTTAGATTTGGGGTTAGGTTTAGATTTGGGGTTAGGTTTAGATTTTAGGTTTAGATTTGGGGTTAGGTTTAGATTTTAGGTTTAGATTTGGGGTTAGGTTTAGATTTTAGGTTTAGATTTGGGGTTAGGTTTAGATTTTAGGTTTAGATTTGGGGTTAGGTTTAGATTTTAGGTTTAGATTTGGGGTTAGGTTTAGATTTTAGGTTTAGATTTGGGGTAAGGTTTACATTTGGGCTTAGGTTTAGATTTTAGGTTTAGATTTGGGGTTAGGTTTAGATTTCGGGTTAGGTTTAGATTTTAGGTTTAGATTTGGGTTTAGGTTTAGATTTTATGTTTAGATATGGGGTTAGGTTTAGATTTGGGTTTAGGTTTAGATTTTAGGTTTAGATTTGGGGTTAGGTTTAGATTTTAGGTTTAGATTTGGGGTTAGGTTTAGATTTGGGGTTAGGTTTAGATTTTAGGTTTAGATTTGGGGTTAGGTTTAGATTTTAGGTTTAGATTTGGGGTTAGGTTTAGATTTTAGGTTTAGATTTGGGGTTAGGTTTAGATTTTGGGTTTAGATTTGGGGTAAGGTTTACATTTGGGCTTAGGTTTAGATTTTAGGTTTAGATTTGGGGTTAGGTTTAGATTTCGGGTTAGGTTTAGATTTTAGGTTTAGATTTGGGTTTAGGTTTAGATTTTATGTTTAGATATGGGGTTAGGTTTAGATTTGGGGTTGGGTTTAGATTTTAGGTTTAGATTTGGGGTTAGGTTTAGATTTTAGGTTTAGATTTGGGGTTAGGTTTAGATTTGGGGTTAGGTTTAGATTTTAGGTTTAGATTTGGGGTTAGGTTTATATTTTAGGTTTAGATTTGGGGTTAGGTTTAGATTTTAGGTTTAGATTTTAGGTTTAGATTTGGGGTTAGGTTTAGATTTTAGGTTTAGATTTGGGGTTAGGTTTAGATTTTAAGTTTAGATTTGCGGTTAGGTTTAGATTTTAGGTTTAGATTTGGGGTTAGGTTTAGATTTGGGGTTAGGTTTATATTTTAGGATTAGATTTGGGGTTAGGTTTAGATTTGGGGTTAGGTTTAGATTTTAGGTTTAGATTTGGGGTTAGGTTTAGATTTTAGGTTTAGATTTTAGGTTTAGATTTGGGGTTAGGTTTAGATTTTAGGTTTAGATTTGGGGTTAGGTTTAGATTTGGGGTTAGGTTTAGATTTTAGGTTTAGGTTTGGGGTTAGGTTTAGATTTTAGGTTTAGATTTGGGGTTAGGTTTAGATTTTAGGTTTGGATTTGGGGTTAGGTTTAGATTTGGGGTTAGGTTTAGATTTAGGTTTAGATTTGGGGTTAGGTTTAGATTTGGGGTTAGGTTTAGATTTTAGGTTTAGATTTGGGGTTAGGTTTAGATTTTAGGTTTAGATTTGGGGTTAGGTTTAGATTTGGGGTTAGGTTTAGATTTTAGGTTTAGATTTGGGGTTAGGTTTAGATTTTAGGTTTAGATTTTAGGTTTAGATTTGGGGTTAGGTTTAGATTTTAGGTTTATATTTGGGGTAAGGTTTAGATTTGGGGTTAGGTTTAGATTTTAGGTTTAGATTTGGGGTTAGGTTTAGATTTGGGGTTAGGTTTAGATTTTAGGTTTAGATTTGGGGTTAGGTTTAGATTTTAGGTTTAGATATGTGTTTAGGTTTAGATTTGGGGTTAGGTTTAGATTTAAGGTTTAGATTTGGGGTTAGGTTTAGATTTGGAGTTAGGTTTAGATTTTAGGTTTAGATTTGGCGTTAGGTTTGGATTTTAGGTTTAGATTTGGGGTTAGGTTTAGATTTGGGGTTAGGTTTAGATTTTAGGTTTAGATTTGGGGTTAGGTTTAGATTTGGGGTTAGGTTTAGATTTTAGGTTTAGATTTGGGGTTAGGTTTAGATTTTAGGTTTAGATTTTAGGTTTAGATTTGGGGTTAGGTTTAGATTTTAGGTTTAGATTTGGGGTTAGGTTTAGATTTTAGGTTTAGATTTGGGGTGAGGTTTAGATTTTAGGTTTAGATTTGGGGTTAGGTTTAGATTTTAGGTTTATATTTGGGGTAAGGTTTAGATTTTAGGTTTAGATTTGGGGTTAGGTTTAGACTTGGGGTTAGGTTTAAATTTTAGGTTTAGATTTGGGGTTATGTTTAGATTTGGGGTTAGGTTTAGATTTTAGGTTTAGATTTGGGGTTAGGTTTAGATATGGAGTTAGGTTTAGATTTTAGGTTTAGATTTGGAGTTAGGTTTAGATTTCAGGTTTAGATTTGGGGTTAGGTTTAGATTTTAGGTTTAGATTTGGGGTTAGGTGTAGATTTGGGGTTAGGTTTAGATTTTAGGTTTAGATTTGGGGTTAGGTTTAGATTTGGGGTTAGGTTTAGATTTTAGGTTTAGATTTGGGGTTAGGTTTAGATTTTAGGTTTAGATTTGGGGTTAGGTTTAGATTTTAGGTTTAGATTTGGGGTTAGGTTTAGATTTGGGGTTAGGTTTAGATTTTAGGTTTAGATATGGGGTTAGGTTTAGATTTGGGGTTAGGTTTAGATTTTAGGTTTAGATTTGGGGTTAGGTTTAGATTTTAGGTTTAGATTTGGGGTTAGGTTTAGATTTTAGGTTTAGATTTGGGGTTAGGTTTAGATTTTAGGTTTGGATTTGGGGTTAGGTTTAGATTTTAGGTTTAGATTTGGGGTTAGGTTTAGATTTTAGGTTTAGATTTGGGGTTAGGTTTAGATTTTAGGTTTAGATTTTAGGTTTATATTTGGGGTAAGGCTTAGATTTGGGGTTAGGTTTAGATTTTAGGTTTAGATTTGGGGTTAGGTTTAGATTTGGGGTTAGGTTTAGATTTTTGGTTTAGATTTGGGGTTAGGTTTAGATTTTAGGTTTAGATATGGGGTTAGGTTTAGATTTGGGGTTAGGTTTAGATTTTAGGTTTAGATTTGGGGTTAGGTTTAGATTTTAGGTTTAGATTTGGGGTTAGGTGTAGATTTGGGGTTAGGTTTAGATTTTAGGTTTAGATTTGGGGTTAGGTTTAGATTTTAGGTTTAGATTTGGGGTTAGGTTTAGATTTTAGGTTTGGATTTGGGGTTAGGTTTAGATTTTACGTTTAGATTTGGGGTTAGGTTTAGATTTGGGGTTAGGTTTAGATTTTAGGTTTAGATTTGGGGTTAGGTTTAGATTATAGGTTTAGATTTGGGGTTAGGTTTAGATTTTAGGTTTAGATTTGGGGTTAGGTTTAGATTTGGGGTTAGGTTTAGATTTTAGGTTTAGATTTGGGGTTAGGTTAAGATTTTAGGTTTAGATTTGGGGTTAGGTTTAGATTTTAGGTTTAGATTTTAGGTTTAGATTTGGGGTTAGGTTTAAATTTTAGGTTTAGATTTGGGGTTAGGTTTAGATTTTAGGTTTAGATTTGGGGTTAGGTTTAGATTTGAGGTTTATATTTGGGGTTTAGATTTGGGGTTAGGTTTAAATTTTATGTTTAGATATGGGGTTAGGTTTAGATTTGGGTTTAGGTTTAGATTTTAGGTTTAGATTTGGGGTTAGGTTTAGATTTTAGGTTTAGATTTGGGGTTAGGTTTAGATTTGGGTTTAGGTTTAGATTTTAGGTTTAGATTTGGGGTTAGGTTTAGATTTTAGGTTTAGATTTGGGGTTAGGTTTAGATTTGGGGTTAGGTTTAGATTTTAGGTTTAGATTTGGGGTTAGGTTAAGATTTTAGGTTTAGATTTGGGGTTAGGTTTAGATTTTAGGTTTAGATTTTAGGTTTAGATTTGGGGTTAGGTTTAAATTTTAGGTTTAGATTTGGGGTTAGGTTTAGATTTTAGGTTTAGATTTGGGGTTAGGTTTAGATTTGAGGTTTATATTTGGGGTTTAGATTTGGGGTTAGGTTTAAATTTTAGGTTTAGATTTGGGGTTAGGTTTAGATTTTAGGTTTAGATTTGGGGTTAGGTTTAGATTTGAGGTTTATATTTGGGGTAAGGTTTAGATTTGGGGTTAGGTTTAGATTTTAGGTTTAGATTTGGGGTTAGGTTTAGATTTGGGGTTAGGTTTAGATTTTAGGTTTAGATTTGGGGTTAGGTTTAGATTTGGGGTTAGGTTTAGATTTGGGGTTAGGTTTAGATTTTAGGTTTAGATTTGGGGTTAGGTTTAGATTTGGGGTTAGGTTTAGATTTTAGGTTTAGATTTGGGGTTAGGTTTAGATTTTAGGTTTAGATTTGGGGTTAGGTTTAGATTTTAGGTTTAGATTTGGGGTTAGGTTTAGATTTTAGGTTTAGATTTGGGGTAAGGTTTACATTTGGGCTTAGGTTTAGATTTTAGGTTTAGATTTGGGGTTAGGTTTAGATTTGGGGTTAGGTTTAGATTTTAGGTTTAGATTTGGGGTTAGGTTTAAATTTTAGGTTTAGATATGTGGTTAGGTTTAGATTTGGGGTTAGGTTTAGATTTTAGGTTTAGATTTGGGGTTAGGTTTAGATTTGGGGTTAGGTTTAGATTTTAGGTTTAGATTTTAGGTTTAGATATGGGGTTAGGTTTAGATTTGGGGTTAGGTTTAGATTTTAGGTTTAGATTTGGGGTTAGGTTTAGATTTTAGGTTTAGATTTTAGGTTTAGATTTGGGGTTAGGTTTAGATTTTAGGTTTAGATTTGGGGTTAGTTTTAGATTTGGGGTTAGGTTTAGATTTTAGGTTTAGATTTGGGGTTAGGTTTAGATTTGGGGTTAGGTTTAGATTTTAGGTTTAGATTTGGGGTTAGGTTTAGATTTTAGGTTTAGATTTGGGGTTAGGTTTAGATTTTAGGTTTAGATTTGGGGTTAGGTTTAGATTTTAGGTTTAGATTTGGGGTTAGGTTTAGATTTTAGGTTTAGATTTGGGGTTAGGTTTAGATTTTAGGTTTAGATTTGGGGTAAGGTTTACATTTGGGCTTAGGTTTAGATTTTAGGTTTAGATTTGGGGTTAGGTTTAGATTTCGGGTTAGGTTTAGATTTTAGGTTTAGATTTGGGTTTAGGTTTAGATTTTATGTTTAGATATGGGGTTAGGTTTAGATTTGGGTTTAGGTTTAGATTTTAGGTTTAGATTTGGGGTTAGGTTTAGATTTTAGGTTTAGATTTGGGGTTAGGTTTAGATTTGGGGTTAGGTTTAGATTTTAGGTTTAGATTTGGGGTTAGGTTTAGATTTTAGGTTTAGATTTGGGGTTAGGTTTAGATTTTAGGTTTAGATTTGGGGTTAGGTTTAGATTTTGGGTTTAGATTTGGGGTAAGGTTTACATTTGGGCTTAGGTTTAGATTTTAGGTTTAGATTTGGGGTTAGGTTTAGATTTCGGGTTAGGTTTAGATTTTAGGTTTAGATTTGGGTTTAGGTTTAGATTTTATGTTTAGATATGGGGTTAGGTTTAGATTTGGGGTTGGGTTTAGATTTTAGGTTTAGATTTGGGGTTAGGTTTAGATTTTAGGTTTAGATTTGGGGTTAGGTTTAGATTTGGGGTTAGGTTTAGATTTTAGGTTTAGATTTGGGGTTAGGTTTATATTTTAGGTTTAGATTTGGGGTTAGGTTTAGATTTTAGGTTTAGATTTTAGGTTTAGATTTGGGGTTAGGTTTAGATTTTAGGTTTAGATTTGGGGTTAGGTTTAGATTTTAAGTTTAGATTTGCGGTTAGGTTTAGATTTTAGGTTTAGATTTGGGGTTAGGTTTAGATTTGGGGTTAGGTTTATATTTTAGGATTAGATTTGGGGTTAGGTTTAGATTTGGGGTTAGGTTTAGATTTTAGGTTTAGATTTGGGGTTAGGTTTAGATTTTAGGTTTAGATTTTAGGTTTAGATTTGGGGTTAGGTTTAGATTTTAGGTTTAGATTTGGGGTTAGGTTTAGATTTGGGGTTAGGTTTAGATTTTAGGTTTAGGTTTGGGGTTAGGTTTAGATTTTAGGTTTAGATTTGGGGTTAGGTTTAGATTTTAGGTTTGGATTTGGGGTTAGGTTTAGATTTGGGGTTAGGTTTAGATTTAGGTTTAGATTTGGGGTTAGGTTTAGATTTGGGGTTAGGTTTAGATTTTAGGTTTAGATTTGGGGTTAGGTTTAGATTTTAGGTTTAGATTTGGGGTTAGGTTTAGATTTGGGTTTAGGTTTAGATTTTAGGTTTAGATTTGGGGTTAGGTTTAGATTTTAGGTTTAGATTTTAGGTTTAGATTTGGGGTTAGGTTTAGATTTTAGGTTTATATTTGGGGTAAGGTTTAGATTTGGGGTTAGGTTTAGATTTTAGGTTTAGATTTGGGGTTAGGTTTAGATTTGGGGTTAGGTTTAGATTTTAGGTTTAGATTTGGGGTTAGGTTTAGATTTTAGGTTTAGATATGTGTTTAGGTTTAGATTTGGGGTTAGGTTTAGATTTAAGGTTTAGATTTGGGGTTAGGTTTAGATTTGGAGTTAGGTTTAGATTTTAGGTTTAGATTTGGCGTTAGGTTTGGATTTTAGGTTTAGATTTGGGGTTAGGTTTAGATTTGGGGTTAGGTTTAGATTTTAGGTTTAGATTTGGGGTTAGGTTTAGATTTGGGGTTAGGTTTAGATTTTAGGTTTAGATTTGGGGTTAGGTTTAGATTTTAGGTTTAGATTTTAGGTTTAGATTTGGGGTTAGGTTTAGATTTTAGGTTTAGATTTGGGGTTAGGTTTAGATTTTAGGTTTAGATTTGGGGTGAGGTTTAGATTTTAGGTTTAGATTTGGGGTTAGGTTTAGATTTTAGGTTTATATTTGGGGTAAGGTTTAGATTTTAGGTTTAGATTTGGGGTTAGGTTTAGACTTGGGGTTAGGTTTAAATTTTAGGTTTAGATTTGGGGTTATGTTTAGATTTGGGGTTAGGTTTAGATTTTAGGTTTAGATTTGGGGTTAGGTTTAGATATGGAGTTAGGTTTAGATTTTAGGTTTAGATTTGGAGTTAGGTTTAGATTTCAGGTTTAGATTTGGGGTTAGGTTTAGATTTTAGGTTTAGATTTGGGGTTAGGTGTAGATTTGGGGTTAGGTTTAGATTTTAGGTTTAGATTTGGGGTTAGGTTTAGATTTGGGGTTAGGTTTCGATTTTAGGTTTAGATTTGGGGTTAGGTTTAGATTTTAGGTTTAGATTTGGGGTTAGGTTTAGATTTTAGGTTTAGATTTGGGGTTAGGTTTAGATTTGGGGTTAGGTTTAGATTTTAGGTTTAGATATGGGGTTAGGTTTAGATTTGGGGTTAGGTTTAGATTTTAGGTTTAGATTTGGGGTTAGGTTTAGATTTTAGGTTTAGATTTGGGGTTAGGTTTAGATTTTAGGTTTAGATTTGGGGTTAGGTTTAGACTTGGGGTTAGGTTTAAATTTTAGGTTTAGATTTGGGGTTAGGTTTAGATTTGGGGTTAGGTTTAGATTTTAGGTTTAGATATGGGGTTAGGTTTAGATTTGGGGTTAGGTTTAGATTTTAGGTTTAGATTTGGGGTTAGGTTTAAATTTTAGGTTTAGATTTGGGGTTAGGTTTAGATTTGGGGTTAGGTTTAGATTTTAGGTTTAGATTTGGGGTTAGGTTTAGATTTTATGTTTAGATATGGGGTTAGGTTTAGATTTGGGTTTAGGTTTAGATTTTAGGTTTAGATTTGGGGTTAGGTTTAGATTTTAGGTTTAGATTTGGGGTTAGGTTTAGATTTGGGGTTAGGTTTAGATTTTAGGTTTAGATTTGGGGTTAGGTTTAGATTTTAGGTTTAGATTTGGGGTTAGGTTTAGATTTTAGGTTTAGATTTGGGGTAAGGTTTACATTTGGGCTTAGGTTAGATTTTAGGTTTAGATTTGGGGTTAGGTTTAGATTTGGGGTTAGGTTTAGATTTTAGGTTTAGATTTGGGGTTAGGTTTAAATTTTAGGTTTAGATATGTGGTTAGGTTTAGATTTGGGGTTAGGTTTAGATTTTAGGTTTAGATTTGGGGTTAGGTTTAGATTTGGGGTTAGGTTTAGATTTTAGGTTTAGATTTTAGGTTTAGATATGGGGTTAGGTTTAGATTTGGGGTTAGGTTTAGATTTTAGGTTTAGATTTGGGGTTAGGTTTAGATTTTAGGTTTAGATTTTAGGTTTAGATTTGGGGTTAGGTTTAGATTTTAGGTTTAGATTTGGGGTTAGGTTTAGATTTTAGGTTTAGATTTTAGGTTTAGATTTGGGGTTAGGTTTAGATTTTAGGTTTAGATTTTAGGTTTATATTTGGGGTAAGGCTTAGATTTGGGGTTAGGTTTAGATTTTAGGTTTAGATTTGGGGTTAGGTTTAGATTTGGGGTTAGGTTTAGATTTTTGGTTTAGATTTGGGGTTAGGTTTAGATTTTAGGTTTAGATATGGGGTTAGGTTTAGATTTGGGGTTAGGTTTAGATTTTAGGTTTAGATTTGGGGTTAGGTTTAGATTTTAGGTTTAGATTTGGGGTTAGGTGTAGATTTGGGGTTAGGTTTAGATTTTAGGTTTAGATTTGGGGTTAGGTTTAGATTTTACGTTTAGATTTGGGGTTAGGTTTAGATTTTAGGTTTGGATTTGGGGTTAGGTTTAGATTTTACGTTTAGATTTGGGGTTAGGTTTAGATTTGGGGTTAGGTTTAGATTTTAGGTTTAGATTTGGGGTTAGGTTTAGATTATAGGTTTAGATTTGGGGTTAGGTTTAGATTTTAGGTTTAGATTTGGGGTTAGGTTTAGATTTGGGGTTAGGTTTAGATTTTAGGTTTAGATTTGGGGTTAGGTTTAGATTTGGGGTTAGGTTTAGATTTTAGGTTTAGATTTGGGGTTAGGTTTAAATTTTAGGTTTAGATATGTGGTTAGGTTTAGATTTGGGGTTAGGTTTAGATTTTAGGTTTAGATTTGGGGTTAGGTTTAGATTTGGAGTTAGGTTTAGATTTTAGGTTTAGATTTGGGGTTAGGTTTAGATTTCAGGTTTAGATTTGGGGTTAGGTTTAGATTTTAGGTTTAGATTTGGGGTTAGTTTTAGATTTGGGGTTAGGTTTAGATTTTAGGTTTAGATTTGGGGTTAGGTTTAGATTTGGGGTTAGGTTTAGATTTTTGGTTTAGATTTGGGGTTAGGTTTAGATTTGGGGTTAGGTTTAGATTTGGGGTTAGGTTTAGATTTTAGGTTTAGATTTGGGGTTAGGTTTAGATTTGGGGTTAGGTTTAGATTTTAGGTTTAGATTTGGGGTTAGGTTTAGATTTTAGGTTTAGATTTGGGGTTAGGTTTAGATTTTAGGTTTAGATTTGGGGTTAGGTTTAGATTTTAGGTTTAGATTTGGGGTAAGGTTTACATTTGGGCTTAGGTTTAGATTTTAGGTTTAGATTTGGGGTTAGGTTTAGATTTGGGGTTAGGTTTAGATTTTAGGTTTAGATTTGGGGTTAGGTTTAAATTTTAGGTTTAGATATGTGGTTAGGTTTAGATTTGGGGTTAGGTTTAGATTTTAGGTTTAGATTTGGGGTTAGGTTTAGATTTGGGGTTAGGTTTAGATTTTAGGTTTAGATTTTAGGTTTAGATATGGGGTTAGGTTTAGATTTGGGGTTAGGTTTAGATTTTAGGTTTAGATTTGGGGTTAGGTTTAGATTTTAGGTTTAGATTTTAGGTTTAGATTTGGGGTTAGGTTTAGATTTTAGGTTTAGATTTGGGGTTAGTTTTAGATTTGGGGTTAGGTTTAGATTTTAGGTTTAGATTTGGGGTTAGGTTTAGATTTGGGGTTAGGTTTAGATTTTAGGTTTAGATTTGGGGTTAGGTTTAGATTTTAGGTTTAGATTTGGGGTTAGGTTTAGATTTTAGGTTTAGATTTGGGGTTAGGTTTAGATTTTAGGTTTAGATTTGGGGTTAGGTTTAGATTTTAGGTTTAGATTTGGGGTTAGGTTTAGATTTTAGGTTTAGATTTGGGGTAAGGTTTACATTTGGGCTTAGGTTTAGATTTTAGGTTTAGATTTGGGGTTAGGTTTAGATTTCGGGTTAGGTTTAGATTTTAGGTTTAGATTTGGGTTTAGGTTTAGATTTTATGTTTAGATATGGGGTTAGGTTTAGATTTGGGTTTAGGTTTAGATTTTAGGTTTAGATTTGGGGTTAGGTTTAGATTTTAGGTTTAGATTTGGGGTTAGGTTTAGATTTGGGGTTAGGTTTAGATTTTAGGTTTAGATTTGGGGTTAGGTTTAGATTTTAGGTTTAGATTTGGGGTTAGGTTTAGATTTTAGGTTTAGATTTGGGGTTAGGTTTAGATTTTGGGTTTAGATTTGGGGTAAGGTTTACATTTGGGCTTAGGTTTAGATTTTAGGTTTAGATTTGGGGTTAGGTTTAGATTTCGGGTTAGGTTTAGATTTTAGGTTTAGATTTGGGTTTAGGTTTAGATTTTATGTTTAGATATGGGGTTAGGTTTAGATTTGGGGTTGGGTTTAGATTTTAGGTTTAGATTTGGGGTTAGGTTTAGATTTTAGGTTTAGATTTGGGGTTAGGTTTAGATTTGGGGTTAGGTTTAGATTTTAGGTTTAGATTTGGGGTTAGGTTTATATTTTAGGTTTAGATTTGGGGTTAGGTTTAGATTTTAGGTTTAGATTTTAGGTTTAGATTTGGGGTTAGGTTTAGATTTTAGGTTTAGATTTGGGGTTAGGTTTAGATTTTAAGTTTAGATTTGCGGTTAGGTTTAGATTTTAGGTTTAGATTTGGGGTTAGGTTTAGATTTGGGGTTAGGTTTATATTTTAGGATTAGATTTGGGGTTAGGTTTAGATTTGGGGTTAGGTTTAGATTTTAGGTTTAGATTTGGGGTTAGGTTTAGATTTTAGGTTTAGATTTTAGGTTTAGATTTGGGGTTAGGTTTAGATTTTAGGTTTAGATTTGGGGTTAGGTTTAGATTTGGGGTTAGGTTTAGATTTTAGGTTTAGGTTTGGGGTTAGGTTTAGATTTTAGGTTTAGATTTGGGGTTAGGTTTAGATTTTAGGTTTGGATTTGGGGTTAGGTTTAGATTTGGGGTTAGGTTTAGATTTAGGTTTAGATTTGGGGTTAGGTTTAGATTTGGGGTTAGGTTTAGATTTTAGGTTTAGATTTGGGGTTAGGTTTAGATTTTAGGTTTAGATTTGGGGTTAGGTTTAGATTTGGGGTTAGGTTTAGATTTTAGGTTTAGATTTGGGGTTAGGTTTAGATTTTAGGTTTAGATTTTAGGTTTAGATTTGGGGTTAGGTTTAGATTTTAGGTTTATATTTGGGGTAAGGTTTAGATTTGGGGTTAGGTTTAGATTTTAGGTTTAGATTTGGGGTTAGGTTTAGATTTGGGGTTAGGTTTAGATTTTAGGTTTAGATTTGGGGTTAGGTTTAGATTTTAGGTTTAGATATGTGTTTAGGTTTAGATTTGGGGTTAGGTTTAGATTTAAGGTTTAGATTTGGGGTTAGGTTTAGATTTGGAGTTAGGTTTAGATTTTAGGTTTAGATTTGGCGTTAGGTTTGGATTTTAGGTTTAGATTTGGGGTTAGGTTTAGATTTGGGGTTAGGTTTAGATTTTAGGTTTAGATTTGGGGTTAGGTTTAGATTTGGGGTTAGGTTTAGATTTTAGGTTTAGATTTGGGGTTAGGTTTAGATTTTAGGTTTAGATTTTAGGTTTAGATTTGGGGTTAGGTTTAGATTTTAGGTTTAGATTTGGGGTTAGGTTTAGATTTTAGGTTTAGATTTGGGGTGAGGTTTAGATTTTAGGTTTAGATTTGGGGTTAGGTTTAGATTTTAGGTTTATATTTGGGGTAAGGTTTAGATTTTAGGTTTAGATTTGGGGTTAGGTTTAGACTTGGGGTTAGGTTTAAATTTTAGGTTTAGATTTGGGGTTATGTTTAGATTTGGGGTTAGGTTTAGATTTTAGGTTTAGATTTGGGGTTAGGTTTAGATATGGAGTTAGGTTTAGATTTTAGGTTTAGATTTGGAGTTAGGTTTAGATTTCAGGTTTAGATTTGGGGTTAGGTTTAGATTTTAGGTTTAGATTTGGGGTTAGGTGTAGATTTGGGGTTAGGTTTAGATTTTAGGTTTAGATTTGGGGTTAGGTTTAGATTTGGGGTTAGGTTTAGATTTTAGGTTTAGATTTGGGGTTAGGTTTAGATTTTAGGTTTAGATTTGGGGTTAGGTTTAGATTTTAGGTTTAGATTTGGGGTTAGGTTTAGATTTGGGGTTAGGTTTAGATTTTAGGTTTAGATATGGGGTTAGGTTTAGATTTGGGGTTAGGTTTAGATTTTAGGTTTAGATTTGGGGTTAGGTTTAGATTTTAGGTTTAGATTTGGGGTTAGGTTTAGATTTTAGGTTTAGATTTGGGGTTAGGTTTAGACTTGGGGTTAGGTTTAAATTTTAGGTTTAGATTTGGGGTTAGGTTTAGATTTGGGGTTAGGTTTAGATTTTAGGTTTAGATATGGGGTTAGGTTTAGATTTGGGGTTAGGTTTAGATTTTAGGTTTAGATTTGGGGTTAGGTTTAAATTTTAGGTTTAGATTTGGGGTTAGGTTTAGATTTGGGGTTAGGTTTAGATTTTAGGTTTAGATTTGGGGTTAGGTTTAGATTTTATGTTTAGATATGGGGTTAGGTTTAGATTTGGGTTTAGGTTTAGATTTTAGGTTTAGATTTGGGGTTAGGTTTAGATTTTAGGTTTAGATTTGGGGTTAGGTTTAGATTTGGGGTTAGGTTTAGATTTTAGGTTTAGATTTGGGGTTAGGTTTAGATTTTAGGTTTAGATTTGGGGTTAGGTTTAGATTTTAGGTTTAGATTTGGGGTAAGGTTTACATTTGGGCTTAGGTTAGATTTTAGGTTTAGATTTGGGGTTAGGTTTAGATTTGGGGTTAGGTTTAGATTTTAGGTTTAGATTTGGGGTTAGGTTTAAATTTTAGGTTTAGATATGTGGTTAGGTTTAGATTTGGGGTTAGGTTTAGATTTTAGGTTTAGATTTGGGGTTAGGTTTAGATTTGGGGTTAGGTTTAGATTTTAGGTTTAGATTTTAGGTTTAGATATGGGGTTAGGTTTAGATTTGGGGTTAGGTTTAGATTTTAGGTTTAGATTTGGGGTTAGGTTTAGATTTTAGGTTTAGATTTTAGGTTTAGATTTGGGGTTAGGTTTAGATTTTAGGTTTAGATTTGGGGTTAGTTTTAGATTTGGGGTTAGGTTTAGATTTTAGGTTTAGATTTGGGGTTAGGTTTAGATTTGGGGTTAGGTTTAGATTTTAGGTTTAGATTTGGGGTTAGGTTTAGATTTTAGGTTTAGATTTGGGGTTAGGTTTAGATTTTAGGTTTAGATTTGGGGTTAGGTTTAGATTTTAGGTTTAGATTTGGGGTTAGGTTTAGATTTTAGGTTTAGATTTGGGGTTAGGTTTAGATTTTAGGTTTAGATTTGGGGTAAGGTTTACATTTGGGCTTAGGTTTAGATTTTAGGTTTAGATTTGGGGTTAGGTTTAGATTTCGGGTTAGGTTTAGATTTTAGGTTTAGATTTGGGTTTAGGTTTAGATTTTATGTTTAGATATGGGGTTAGGTTTAGATTTGGGTTTAGGTTTAGATTTTAGGTTTAGATTTGGGGTTAGGTTTAGATTTTAGGTTTAGATTTGGGGTTAGGTTTAGATTTGGGGTTAGGTTTAGATTTTAGGTTTAGATTTGGGGTTAGGTTTAGATTTTAGGTTTAGATTTGGGGTTAGGTTTAGATTTTAGGTTTAGATTTGGGGTTAGGTTTAGATTTTGGGTTTAGATTTGGGGTAAGGTTTACATTTGGGCTTAGGTTTAGATTTTAGGTTTAGATTTGGGGTTAGGTTTAGATTTCGGGTTAGGTTTAGATTTTAGGTTTAGATTTGGGTTTAGGTTTAGATTTTATGTTTAGATATGGGGTTAGGTTTAGATTTGGGGTTGGGTTTAGATTTTAGGTTTAGATTTGGGGTTAGGTTTAGATTTTAGGTTTAGATTTGGGGTTAGGTTTAGATTTGGGGTTAGGTTTAGATTTTAGGTTTAGATTTGGGGTTAGGTTTATATTTTAGGTTTAGATTTGGGGTTAGGTTTAGATTTTAGGTTTAGATTTTAGGTTTAGATTTGGGGTTAGGTTTAGATTTTAGGTTTAGATTTGGGGTTAGGTTTAGATTTTAAGTTTAGATTTGCGGTTAGGTTTAGATTTTAGGTTTAGATTTGGGGTTAGGTTTAGATTTGGGGTTAGGTTTATATTTTAGGATTAGATTTGGGGTTAGGTTTAGATTTGGGGTTAGGTTTAGATTTTAGGTTTAGATTTGGGGTTAGGTTTAGATTTTAGGTTTAGATTTTAGGTTTAGATTTGGGGTTAGGTTTAGATTTTAGGTTTAGATTTGGGGTTAGGTTTAGATTTGGGGTTAGGTTTAGATTTTAGGTTTAGGTTTGGGGTTAGGTTTAGATTTTAGGTTTAGATTTGGGGTTAGGTTTAGATTTTAGGTTTGGATTTGGGGTTAGGTTTAGATTTGGGGTTAGGTTTAGATTTAGGTTTAGATTTGGGGTTAGGTTTAGATTTGGGGTTAGGTTTAGATTTTAGGTTTAGATTTGGGGTTAGGTTTAGATTTTAGGTTTAGATTTGGGGTTAGGTTTAGATTTGGGGTTAGGTTTAGATTTTAGGTTTAGATTTGGGGTTAGGTTTAGATTTTAGGTTTAGATTTTAGGTTTAGATTTGGGGTTAGGTTTAGATTTTAGGTTTATATTTGGGGTAAGGTTTAGATTTGGGGTTAGGTTTAGATTTTAGGTTTAGATTTGGGGTTAGGTTTAGATTTGGGGTTAGGTTTAGATTTTAGGTTTAGATTTGGGGTTAGGTTTAGATTTTAGGTTTAGATATGTGTTTAGGTTTAGATTTGGGGTTAGGTTTAGATTTAAGGTTTAGATTTGGGGTTAGGTTTAGATTTGGAGTTAGGTTTAGATTTTAGGTTTAGATTTGGCGTTAGGTTTGGATTTTAGGTTTAGATTTGGGGTTAGGTTTAGATTTGGGGTTAGGTTTAGATTTTAGGTTTAGATTTGGGGTTAGGTTTAGATTTGGGGTTAGGTTTAGATTTTAGGTTTAGATTTGGGGTTAGGTTTAGATTTTAGGTTTAGATTTTAGGTTTAGATTTGGGGTTAGGTTTAGATTTTAGGTTTAGATTTGGGGTTAGGTTTAGATTTTAGGTTTAGATTTGGGGTGAGGTTTAGATTTTAGGTTTAGATTTGGGGTTAGGTTTAGATTTTAGGTTTATATTTGGGGTAAGGTTTAGATTTTAGGTTTAGATTTGGGGTTAGGTTTAGACTTGGGGTTAGGTTTAAATTTTAGGTTTAGATTTGGGGTTATGTTTAGATTTGGGGTTAGGTTTAGATTTTAGGTTTAGATTTGGGGTTAGGTTTAGATATGGAGTTAGGTTTAGATTTTAGGTTTAGATTTGGAGTTAGGTTTAGATTTCAGGTTTAGATTTGGGGTTAGGTTTAGATTTTAGGTTTAGATTTGGGGTTAGGTGTAGATTTGGGGTTAGGTTTAGATTTTAGGTTTAGATTTGGGGTTAGGTTTAGATTTGGGGTTAGGTTTAGATTTTAGGTTTAGATTTGGGGTTAGGTTTAGATTTTAGGTTTAGATTTGGGGTTAGGTTTAGATTTTAGGTTTAGATTTGGGGTTAGGTTTAGATTTGGGGTTAGGTTTAGATTTTAGGTTTAGATATGGGGTTAGGTTTAGATTTGGGGTTAGGTTTAGATTTTAGGTTTAGATTTGGGGTTAGGTTTAGATTTTAGGTTTAGATTTGGGGTTAGGTTTAGATTTTAGGTTTAGATTTGGGGTTAGGTTTAGATTTTAGGTTTGGATTTGGGGTTAGGTTTAGATTTTAGGTTTAGATTTGGGGTTAGGTTTAGATTTTAGGTTTAGATTTGGGGTTAGGTTTAGATTTTAGGTTTAGATTTTAGGTTTATATTTGGGGTAAGGCTTAGATTTGGGGTTAGGTTTAGATTTTAGGTTTAGATTTGGGGTTAGGTTTAGATTTGGGGTTAGGTTTAGATTTTTGGTTTAGATTTGGGGTTAGGTTTAGATTTTAGGTTTAGATATGGGGTTAGGTTTAGATTTGGGGTTAGGTTTAGATTTTAGGTTTAGATTTGGGGTTAGGTTTAGATTTTAGGTTTAGATTTGGGGTTAGGTGTAGATTTGGGGTTAGGTTTAGATTTTAGGTTTAGATTTGGGGTTAGGTTTAGATTTTAGGTTTAGATTTGGGGTTAGGTTTAGATTTTAGGTTTGGATTTGGGGTTAGGTTTAGATTTTACGTTTAGATTTGGGGTTAGGTTTAGATTTGGGGTTAGGTTTAGATTTTAGGTTTAGATTTGGGGTTAGGTTTAGATTATAGGTTTAGATTTGGGGTTAGGTTTAGATTTAAGGTTTAGATTTGGGGTTAGGTTTAGATTTGGGGTTAGGTTTAGATTTTTGGTTTAGATTTGGGGTTAGGTTTAGATTTGGGGTTAGGTTTAGATTTTAGGTTTAGATTTGGGGTTAGGTTTAGATTTTAGGTTTAGATTTGGGGTTAGGTTTAGATTTTAGGTTTAGATTTGGGGTTAGGTTTAGATTTTAGGTTTAGATTTTAGGTTTAGATTTGGGGTTAGGTTTAAATTTTAGGTTTAGATTTGGGGTTAGGTTTAGATTTTAGGTTTAGATTTGGGGTTAGGTTTAGATTTTAGGTTTATATTTGGGGTAAGGTTTAGATTTGGGGTTAGGTTTAGATTTTAGGTTTAGATTTGGGGTTAGGTTTAGATTTGGGGTTAGGTTTAGATTTTAGGTTTAGATTTGGGGTTAGGTTTAAATTTTAGGTTTAGATTTGGGGTTAGGTTTAGATTTGGGGTTAGGTTTAGATTTTAGGTTTAGATTTGGGGTTAGGTTTAGATTTTATGTTTAGATATGGGGTTAGGTTTAGATTTGGGTTTAGGTTTAGATTTTAGGTTTAGATTTGGGGTTAGGTTTAGATTTTAGGTTTAGATTTGGGGTTAGGTTTAGATTTGGGGTTAGGTTTAGATTTTAGGTTTAGATTTGGGGTTAGGTTTAGATTTTAGGTTTAGATTTGGGGTTAGGTTTAGATTTTAGGTTTAGATTTGGGGTAAGGTTTACATTTGGGCTTAGGTTAGATTTTAGGTTTAGATTTGGGGTTAGGTTTAGATTTCGGGTTAGGTTTAGATTTTAGGTTTAGATTTGGGTTTAGGTTTAGATTTTATGTTTAGATATGGGGTTAGGTTTAGATTTGGGGTTGCATTTAGATTTTAGGTTTAGATTTGGGGTTAGGTTTAGATTTTAGGTTTAGATTTGGGGTTAGGTTTAGATTTGGGGTTAGGTTTAGATTTTAGGTTTAGATTTGGGGTTAGGTTTAAATTTTAGGTTTAGATATGTGGTTAGGTTTAGATTTGGGGTTAGGTTTAGATTTTAGGTTTAGATTTGGGGTTAGGTTTAGATTTGGGGTTAGGTTTAGATTTTAGGTTTAGATTTTAGGTTTAGATATGGGGTTAGGTTTAGATTTGGGGTTAGGTTTAGATTTTAGGTTTAGATTTGGGGTTAGGTTTAGATTTTAGGTTTAGATTTTAGGTTTAGATTTGGGGTTAGGTTTAGATTTTAGGTTTAGATTTGGGGTTAGGTTTAGATTTGGGGTTAGGTTTAGATTTTAGGTTTAGATTTGGGGTTAGGTTTAGATTTGGGGTTAGGTTTAGATTTTAGGTTTAGATTTGGGGTTAGGTTTAGATTTTAGGTTTAGATTTGGGGTTAGGTTTAGATTTTAGGTTTAGATTTGGGGTTAGGTTTAGATTTTAGGTTTAGATTTGGGGTTAGGTTTAGATTTTAGGTTTAGATTTGGGGTTAGGTTTAGATTTTAGGTTTAGATTTGGGGTAAGGTTTACATTTGGGCTTAGGTTTAGATTTTAGGTTTAGATTTGGGGTTAGGTTTAGATTTCGGGTTAGGTTTAGATTTTAGGTTTAGATTTGGGTTTAGGTTTAGATTTTATGTTTAGATATGGGGTTAGGTTTAGATTTGGGTTTAGGTTTAGATTTTAGGTTTAGATTTGGGGTTAGGTTTAGATTTTAGGTTTAGATTTGGGGTTAGGTTTAGATTTGGGGTTAGGTTTAGATTTTAGGTTTAGATTTGGGGTTAGGTTTAGATTTTAGGTTTAGATTTGGGGTTAGGTTTAGATTTTAGGTTTAGATTTGGGGTTAGGTTTAGATTTTAGGTTTAGATTTGGGGTAAGTTTTACATTTGGGCTTAGGTTTAGATTTTAGGTTTAGATTTGGGGTTAGGTTTAGATTTCGGGTTAGGTTTAGATTTTAGGTTTAGATTTGGGTTTAGGTTTAGATTTTATGTTTAGATATGGGGTTAGGTTTAGATTTGGGGTTGGGTTTAGATTTTAGGTTTAGATTTGGGGTTAGGTTTAGATTTTAGGTTTAGATTTGGGGTTAGGTTTAGATTTGGGGTTAGGTTTAGATTTTAGGTTTAGATTTGGGGTTAGGTTTAGATTTTAGGTTTAGATTTGGGGTTAGGTTTAGATTTTAGGTTTAGATTTTAGGTTTAGATTTGGGGTTAGGTTTAGATTTTAGGTTTAGATTTGGGGTTAGGTTTAGATTTTAAGTTTAGATTTGCGGTTAGGTTTAGATTTTAGGTTTAGATTTGGGGTTAGGTTTAGATTTGGGGTTAGGTTTATATTTTAGGATTAGATTTGGGGTTAGGTTTAGATTTGGGGTTAGGTTTAGATTTTAGGTTTAGATTTGGGGTTAGGTTTAGATTTTAGGTTTAGATTTTAGGTTTAGATTTGGGGTTAGGTTTAGATTTTAGGTTTAGATTTGGGGTTAGGTTTAGATTTGGGGTTAGGTTTAGATTTTAGGTTTAGGTTTGGGGTTAGGTTTAGATTTTAGGTTTAGATTTGGGGTTAGGTTTAGATTTTAGGTTTGGATTTGGGGTTAGGTTTAGATTTGGGGTTAGGTTTAGATTTAGGTTTAGATTTGGGGTTAGGTTTAGATTTGGGGTTAGGTTTAGATTTTAGGTTTAGATTTGGGGTTAGGTTTAGATTTTAGGTTTAGATTTGGGGTTAGGTTTAGATTTGGGGTTAGGTTTAGATTTTAGGTTTAGATTTGGGGTTAGGTTTAGATTTTAGGTTTAGATTTTAGGTTTAGATTTGGGGTTAGGTTTAGATTTTAGGTTTATATTTGGGGTAAGGTTTAGATTTGGGGTTAGGTTTAGATTTTAGGTTTAGATTTGGGGTTAGGTTTAGATTTGGGGTTAGGTTTAGATTTTAGGTTTAGATTTGGGGTTAGGTTTAGATTTTAGGTTTAGATATGTGTTTAGGTTTAGATTTGGGGTTAGGTTTAGATTTTAGGTT
This sequence comes from Patagioenas fasciata, assembly GCF_037038585.1. Classification (NCBI taxonomy): domain Eukaryota; kingdom Metazoa; phylum Chordata; class Aves; order Columbiformes; family Columbidae; genus Patagioenas; species Patagioenas fasciata. The sequence continues at coordinate 555,002 of NC_092528.1, forward strand.
TAGATTTGGGGTTAGGTTTAGATTTGGAGTTAGGTTTAGATTTTAGGTTTAGATTTGGCGTTAGGTTTGGATTTTAGGTTTAGATTTGGGGTTAGGTTTAGATTTGGGGTTAGGTTTAGATTTTAGGTTTAGATTTGGGGTTAGGTTTAGATTTGGGGTTAGGTTTAGATTTTAGGTTTAGATTTGGGGTTAGGTTTAGATTTTAGGTTTAGATTTTAGGTTTAGATTTGGGGTTAGGTTTAGATTTTAGGTTTAGATTTGGGGTTAGGTTTAGATTTTAGGTTTAGATTTTATGTTTAGATATGGGGTTAGGTTTAGATTTGGGGTTGGGTTTAGATTTTAGGTTTAGATTTGGGGTTAGGTTTAGATTTTAGGTTTAGATTTGGGGTTAGGTTTAGATTTGGGGTTAGGTTTAGATTTTAGGTTTAGATTTGGGGTTAGGTTTAGATTTTAGGTTTAGATTTGGGGTTAGGTTTAGATTTTAGGTTTAGATTTTAGGTTTAGATTTGGGGTTAGGTTTAGATTTTAGGTTTAGATTTGGGGTTAGGTTTAGATTTTAAGTTTAGATTTGCGGTTAGGTTTAGATTTTAGGTTTAGATTTGGGGTTAGGTTTAGATTTGGGGTTAGGTTTATATTTTAGGATTAGATTTGGGGTTAGGTTTAGATTTGGGGTTAGGTTTAGATTTTAGGTTTAGATTTGGGGTTAGGTTTAGATTTTAGGTTTAGATTTTAGGTTTAGATTTGGGGTTAGGTTTAGATTTTAGGTTTAGATTTGGGGTTAGGTTTAGATTTGGGGTTAGGTTTAGATTTTAGGTTTAGGTTTGGGGTTAGGTTTAGATTTTAGGTTTAGATTTGGGGTTAGGTTTAGATTTTAGGTTTGGATTTGGGGTTAGGTTTAGATTTGGGGTTAGGTTTAGATTTAGGTTTAGATTTGGGGTTAGGTTTAGATTTGGGGTTAGGTTTAGATTTTAGGTTTAGATTTGGGGTTAGGTTTAGATTTTAGGTTTAGATTTGGGGTTAGGTTTAGATTTGGGGTTAGGTTTAGATTTTAGGTTTAGATTTGGGGTTAGGTTTAGATTTTAGGTTTAGATTTTAGGTTTAGATTTGGGGTTAGGTTTAGATTTTAGGTTTATATTTGGGGTAAGGTTTAGATTTGGGGTTAGGTTTAGATTTTAGGTTTAGATTTGGGGTTAGGTTTAGATTTGGGGTTAGGTTTAGATTTTAGGTTTAGATTTGGGGTTAGGTTTAGATTTTAGGTTTAGATATGTGTTTAGGTTTAGATTTGGGGTTAGGTTTAGATTTAAGGTTTAGATTTGGGGTTAGGTTTAGATTTGGAGTTAGGTTTAGATTTTAGGTTTAGATTTGGCGTTAGGTTTGGATTTTAGGTTTAGATTTGGGGTTAGGTTTAGATTTGGGGTTAGGTTTAGATTTTAGGTTTAGATTTGGGGTTAGGTTTAGATTTGGGGTTAGGTTTAGATTTTAGGTTTAGATTTGGGGTTAGGTTTAGATTTTAGGTTTAGATTTTAGGTTTAGATTTGGGGTTAGGTTTAGATTTTAGGTTTAGATTTGGGGTTAGGTTTAGATTTTAGGTTTAGATTTGGGGTGAGGTTTAGATTTTAGGTTTAGATTTGGGGTTAGGTTTAGATTTTAGGTTTAGATTTGGGGTTAGGTTTAGATTTTAGGTTTATATTTGGGGTAAGGTTTAGATTTTAGGTTTAGATTTGGGGTTAGGTTTAGACTTGGGGTTAGGTTTAAATTTTAGGTTTAGATTTGGGGTTATGTTTAGATTTGGGGTTAGGTTTAGATTTTAGGTTTAGATTTGGGGTTAGGTTTAGATATGGAGTTAGGTTTAGATTTTAGGTTTAGATATGGAGTTAGGTTTAGATTTCAGGTTTAGATTTGGGGTTAGGTTTAGATTTTAGGTTTAGATTTGGGGTTAGGTGTAGATTTGGGGTTAGGTTTAGATTTTAGGTTTAGATTTGGGGTTAGGTTTAGATTTGGGGTTAGGTTTAGATTTTAGGTTTAGATTTGGGGTTAGGTTTAGATTTTAGGTTTAGATTTGGGGTTAGGTTTAGATTTTAGGTTTAGATTTGGGGTTAGGTTTAGATTTGGGGTTAGGTTTAGATTTTAGGTTTAGATTTGGGGTTAGGTTTAGATTTTAGGTTTAGATTTGGGGTTAGGTTTAGATTTTAGGTTTAGATTTGGGGTTAGGTTTAGATTTTAGGTTTAGATTTGGGGTTAGGTTTAGATTTTAGGTTTAGATTTGGGGTTAGGTTTAGATTTTAGGTTTAGATTTGGGGTAAGGTTTACATTTGGGCTTAGGTTTAGATTTTAGGTTTAGATTTGGGGTTAGGTTTAGATTTCGGGTTAGGTTTAGATTTTAGGTTTAGATTTGGGTTTAGGTTTAGATTTTATGTTTAGATATGGGGTTAGGTTTAGATTTGGGTTTAGGTTTAGATTTTAGGTTTAGATTTGGGGTTAGGTTTAGATTTTAGGTTTAGATTTGGGGTTAGGTTTAGATTTGGGGTTAGGTTTAGATTTTAGGTTTAGATTTGGGGTTAGGTTTAGATTTTAGGTTTAGATTTGGGGTTAGGTTTAGATTTTAGGTTTAGATTTGGGGTTAGGTTTAGATTTTAGGTTTAGATTTGGGGTAAGGTTTACATTTGGGCTTAGGTTTAGATTTTAGGTTTAGATTTGGGGTTAGGTTTAGATTTCGGGTTAGGTTTAGATTTTAGGTTTAGATTTGGGTTTAGGTTTAGATTTTATGTTTAGATATGGGGTTAGGTTTAGATTTGGGGTTGGGTTTAGATTTTAGGTTTAGATTTGGGGTTAGGTTTAGATTTTAGGTTTAGATTTGGGGTTAGGTTTAGATTTGGGGTTAGGTTTAGATTTTAGGTTTAGATTTGGGGTTAGGTTTAGATTTTAGGTTTAGATTTGGGGTTAGGTTTAGATTTTAGGTTTAGATTTTAGGTTTAGATTTGGGGTTAGGTTTAGATTTTAGGTTTAGATTTGGGGTTAGGTTTAGATTTTAAGTTTAGATTTGCGGTTAGGTTTAGATTTTAGGTTTAGATTTGGGGTTAGGTTTAGATTTGGGGTTAGGTTTATATTTTAGGATTAGATTTGGGGTTAGGTTTAGATTTGGGGTTAGGTTTAGATTTTAGGTTTAGATTTGGGGTTAGGTTTAGATTTTAGGTTTAGATTTTAGGTTTAGATTTGGGGTTAGGTTTAGATTTTAGGTTTAGATTTGGGGTTAGGTTTAGATTTGGGGTTAGGTTTAGATTTTAGGTTTAGGTTTGGGGTTAGGTTTAGATTTTAGGTTTAGATTTGGGGTTAGGTTTAGATTTTAGGTTTGGATTTGGGGTTAGGTTTAGATTTGGGGTTAGGTTTAGATTTAGGTTTAGATTTGGGGTTAGGTTTAGATTTGGGGTTAGGTTTAGATTTTAGGTTTAGATTTGGGGTTAGGTTTAGATTTTAGGTTTAGATTTGGGGTTAGGTTTAGATTTGGGGTTAGGTTTAGATTTTAGGTTTAGATTTGGGGTTAGGTTTAGATTTTAGGTTTAGATTTTAGGTTTAGATTTGGGGTTAGGTTTAGATTTTAGGTTTATATTTGGGGTAAGGTTTAGATTTGGGGTTAGGTTTAGATTTTAGGTTTAGATTTGGGGTTAGGTTTAGATTTGGGGTTAGGTTTAGATTTTAGGTTTAGATTTGGGGTTAGGTTTAGATTTTAGGTTTAGATATGTGTTTAGGTTTAGATTTGGGGTTAGGTTTAGATTTAAGGTTTAGATTTGGGGTTAGGTTTAGATTTGGAGTTAGGTTTAGATTTTAGGTTTAGATTTGGCGTTAGGTTTGGATTTTAGGTTTAGATTTGGGGTTAGGTTTAGATTTGGGGTTAGGTTTAGATTTTAGGTTTAGATTTGGGGTTAGGTTTAGATTTGGGGTTAGGTTTAGATTTTAGGTTTAGATTTGGGGTTAGGTTTAGATTTTAGGTTTAGATTTTAGGTTTAGATTTGGGGTTAGGTTTAGATTTTAGGTTTAGATTTGGGGTTAGGTTTAGATTTTAGGTTTAGATTTGGGGTGAGGTTTAGATTTTAGGTTTAGATTTGGGGTTAGGTTTAGATTTTAGGTTTAGATTTGGGGTTAGGTTTAGATTTTAGGTTTATATTTGGGGTAAGGTTTAGATTTTAGGTTTAGATTTGGGGTTAGGTTTAGACTTGGGGTTAGGTTTAAATTTTAGGTTTAGATTTGGGGTTATGTTTAGATTTGGGGTTAGGTTTAGATTTTAGGTTTAGATTTGGGGTTAGGTTTAGATATGGAGTTAGGTTTAGATTTTAGGTTTAGATTTGGAGTTAGGTTTAGATTTCAGGTTTAGATTTGGGGTTAGGTTTAGATTTTAGGTTTAGATTTGGGGTTAGGTGTAGATTTGGGGTTAGGTTTAGATTTTAGGTTTAGATTTGGGGTTAGGTTTAGATTTGGGGTTAGGTTTAGATTTTAGGTTTAGATTTGGGGTTAGGTTTAGATTTTAGGTTTAGATTTGGGGTTAGGTTTAGATTTGGGGTTAGGTTTAGATTTTAGGTTTAGATATGGGGTTAGGTTTAGATTTGGGGTTAGGTTTAGATTTTAGGTTTAGATTTGGGGTTAGGTTTAGATTTTAGGTTTAGATTTGGGGTTAGGTTTAGATTTTAGGTTTAGATTTGGGGTTAGGTTTAGATTTTAGGTTTGGATTTGGGGTTAGGTTTAGATTTTAGGTTTAGATTTGGGGTTAGGTTTAGATTTTAGATTTAGATTTGGGGTTAGGTTTAGATTTTAGGTTTAGATTTTAGGTTTATATTTGGGGTAAGGCTTAGATTTGGGGTTACGTTTAGATTTTAGGTTTAGATTTGGGGTTAGGTTTAGATTTGGGGTTAGGTTTAGATTTTTGGTTTAGATTTGGGGTTAGGTTTAGATTTTAGGTTTAGATATGGGGTTAGGTTTATATTTGGGGTAAGGTTTAGATTTTAGGTTTAGATTTGGGGTTAGGTTTAGATTTTAGGTTTAGATTTGGGGTTAGGTGTAGATTTGGGGTTAGGTTTAGATTTTAGGTTTAGATTTGGGGTTAGGTTTAGATTTTAGGTTTAGATTTGGGGTTAGGTTTAGATTTTAGGTTTGGATTTGGGGTTAGGTTTAGATTTTACGTTTAGATTTGGGGTTAGGTTTAGATTTGGGGTTAGGTTTAGATTTTAGGTTTAGATTTGGGGTTAGGTTTAGATTATAGGTTTAGATTTGGGGTTAGGTTTAGATTTAAGGTTTAGATTTGGGGTTAGGTTTAGATTTGGGGTTAGGTTTAGATTTTTGGTTTAGATTTGGGGTTAGGTTTAGATTTGGGGTTAGGTTTAGATTTTAGGTTTAGATTTGGGGTTAGGTTTAGATTTTAGGTTTAGATTTGGGGTTAGGTTTAGATTTTAGGTTTAGATTTGGGGTTAGGTTTAGATTTTAGGTTTAGATTTTAGGTTTAGATTTGGGGTTAGGTTTAAATTTTAGGTTTAGATTTGGGGTTAGGTTTAGATTTTAGGTTTAGATTTGGGGTTAGGTTTAGATTTTAGGTTTATATTTGGGGTAAGGTTTAGATTTGGGGTTAGGTTTAGATTTTAGGTTTAGATTTGGGGTTAGGTTTAGATTTGGGGTTAGGTTTAGATTTTAGGTTTAGATTTGGGGTTAGGTTTAAATTTTAGGTTTAGATTTGGGGTTAGGTTTAGATTTGGGGTTAGGTTTAGATTTTAGGTTTAGATTTGGGGTTAGGTTTAGATTTTATGTTTAGATATGGGGTTAGGTTTAGATTTGGGTTTAGGTTTAGATTTTAGGTTTAGATTTGGGGTTAGGTTTAGATTTTAGGTTTAGATTTGGGGTTAGGTTTAGATTTGGGGTTAGGTTTAGATTTTAGGTTTAGATTTGGGGTTAGGTTTAGATTTTAGGTTTAGATTTGGGGTTAGGTTTAGATTTTAGGTTTAGATTTGGGGTAAGGTTTACATTTGGGCTTAGGTTTAGATTTTAGGTTTAGATTTGGGGTTAGGTTTAGATTTCGGGTTAGGTTTAGATTTTAGGTTTAGATTTGGGTTTAGGTTTAGATTTTATGTTTAGATATGGGGTTAGGTTTAGATTTGGGGTTAGGTTTATATTTTAGGATTAGATTTGGGGTTAGGTTTAGATTTGGGGTTAGGTTTAGATTTTAGGTTTAGATTTGGGGTTAGGTTTAGATTTTAGGTTTAGATTTTAGGTTTAGATTTGGGGTTAGGTTTAGATTTTAGGTTTAGATTTGGGGTTAGGTTTAGATTTGGGGTTAGGTTTAGATTTTAGGTTTAGGTTTGGGGTTAGGTTTAGATTTTAGGTTTAGATTTGGGGTTAGGTTTAGATTTTAGGTTTGGATTTGGGGTTAGGTTTAGATTTGGGGTTAGGTTTAGATTTAGGTTTAGATTTGGGGTTAGGTTTAGATTTGGGGTTAGGTTTAGATTTTAGGTTTAGATTTGGGGTTAGGTTTAGATTTTAGGTTTAGATTTGGGGTTAGGTTTAGATTTGGGGTTAGGTTTAGATTTTAGGTTTAGATTTTAGGTTTAGATTTGGGGTTAGGTTTAGATTTTAGGTTTATATTTGGGGTAAGGTTTAGATTTGGGGTTAGGTTTAGATTTTAGGTTTAGATTTGGGGTTAGGTTTAGATTTGGGGTTAGGTTTAGATTTTAGGTTTAGATTTGGGGTTAGGTTTAGATTTTAGGTTTAGATATGTGTTTAGGTTTAGATTTGGGGTTAGGTTTAGATTTAAGGTTTAGATTTGGGGTTAGGTTTAGATTTGGAGTTAGGTTTAGATTTTAGGTTTAGATTTGGCGTTAGGTTTGGATTTTAGGTTTAGATTTGGGGTTAGGTTTAGATTTGGGGTTAGGTTTAGATTTTAGGTTTAGATTTGGGGTTAGGTTTAGATTTGGGGTTAGGTTTAGATTTTAGGTTTAGATTTGGGGTTAGGTTTAGATTTTAGGTTTAGATTTTAGGTTTAGATTTGGGGTTAGGTTTAGATTTTAGGTTTAGATTTGGGGTTAGGTTTAGATTTTAGGTTTAGATTTGGGGTGAGGTTTAGATTTTAGGTTTAGATTTGGGGTTAGGTTTAGATTTTAGGTTTAGATTTGGGGTTAGGTTTAGATTTTAGGTTTATATTTGGGGTAAGGTTTAGATTTTAGGTTTAGATTTGGGGTTAGGTTTAGACTTGGGGTTAGGTTTAAATTTTAGGTTTAGATTTGGGGTTATGTTTAGATTTGGGGTTAGGTTTAGATTTTAGGTTTAGATTTGGGGTTAGGTTTAGATTTGGAGTTAGGTTTAGATTTTAGGTTTAGATTTGGGGTTAGGTTTAGATTTCAGGTTTAGATTTGGGGTTAGGTTTAGATTTTAGGTTTAGATTTGGGGTTAGGTGTAGATTTGGGGTTAGGTTTAGATTTTAGGTTTAGATTTGGGGTTAGGTTTAGATTTGGGGTTAGGTTTAGATTTTAGGTTTAGATTTGGGGTTAGGTTTAGATTTTAGGTTTAGATTTGGGGTTAGGTTTAGATTTGGGGTTAGGTTTAGATTTTAAGTTTAGATATGGGGTTAGGTTTAGATTTGGGGTTAGGTTTAGATTTTAGGTTTAGATTTGGGGTTAGGTTTAGATTTTAGGTTTAGATTTGGGATTAGGTTTAGATTTTAGGTTTAGATTTGGGGTTAGGTTTAGATTTTAGGTTTATATTTGGGGTTAGGTTTAGATTTTAGGTTTAGATTTGGGGTTAGGTTTAGATTTTAGGTTTAGATATGGGGTTAGGTTTAGATTTGGGGTTAGGTTTAGATTTTAGGTTTAGATTTGGGGTTAGGTTTAGATTTTAGGTTTAGATTTGGGGTTAGGTTTAGATTTTAGGTTTAGATTTGGGGTTAGGTTTAGATTTTAGGTTTGGATTTGGGGTTAGGTTTAGATTTTAGGTTTAGATTTGGGGTTAGGTTTAGATTTTAGGTTTAGATTTGGGGTTAGGTTTAGATTTTAGGTTTAGATTTTAGGTTTATATTTGGGGTAAGGCTTAGATTTGGGGTTAGGTTTAGATTTTAGGTTTAGATTTGGGGTTATAGGTTTAGATTTGGGGTTAGGTTTAGATTTTTGGTTTAGATTTGGGGTTAGGTTTAGATTTTAGGTTTAGATATGGGGTTAGGTTTAGATTTGGGGTTAGGTTTAGATTTTAGGTTTAGATTTGGGGTTAGGTTTAGATTTTAGGTTTAGATTTGGGGTTAGGTGTAGATTTGGGGTTAGGTTTAGATTTTAGGTTTAGATTTGGGGTTAGGTTTAGATTTTAGGTTTAGATTTGGGGTTAGGTTTAGATTTTAGGTTTGGATTTGGGGTTAGGTTTAGATTTTACGTTTAGATTTGGGGTTAGGTTTAGATTTGGGGTTAGGTTTAGATTTTAGGTTTAGATTTGGGGTTAGGTTTAGATTATAGGTTTAGATTTGGGGTTAGGTTTAGATTTAAGGTTTAGATTTGGGGTTAGGTTTAGATTTGGGGTTAGGTTTAGATTTTTGGTTTAGATTTGGGGTTAGGTTTAGATTTGGGGTTAGGTTTAGATTTTAGGTTTAGATTTGGGGTTAGGTTTAGATTTTAGGTTTAGATTTGGGGTTAGGTTTAGATTTTAGGTTTAGATTTGGGGTTAGGTTTAGATTTTAGGTTTAGATTTTAGGTTTAGATTTGGGGTTAGGTTTAAATTTTAGGTTTAGATTTGGGGTTAGGTTTAGATTTTAGGTTTAGATTTGGGGTTAGGTTTAGATTTTAGGTTTATATTTGGGGTAAGGTTTAGATTTGGGGTTAGGTTTAGATTTTAAGTTTAGATTTGGGGTTAGGTTTAGATTTGGGGTTAGGTTTAGATTTTAGGTTTAGATTTGGGGTTAGGTTTAAATTTTAGGTTTAGATTTGGGGTTAGGTTTAGATTTGGGGTTAGGTTTAGATTTTAGGTTTAGATTTGGGGTTAGGTTTAGATTTTAGGTTTAGATTTGGGGTTAGGTTTAGATTTGGGGTTAGGTTTAGATTTTAGGTTTAGATTTGGGGTTAGGTTTAGATTTTAGGTTTAGATTTGGGGTTAGGTTTAGATTTTAGGTTTAGATTTGGGGTAAGGTTTACATTTGGGCTTAGGTTTAGATTTTAGGTTTAGATTTGGGGTTAGGTTTAGATTTCGGGTTAGGTTTAGATTTTAGGTTTAGATTTGGGTTTAGGTTTAGATTTTATGTTTAGATATGGGGTTAGGTTTAGATTTGGGGTTGGGTTTAGATTTTAGGTTTAGATTTGGGGTTAGGTTTAGATTTTAGGTTTAGATTTGGGGTTAGGTTTAGATTTGGGGTTAGGTTTAGATTTTAGGTTTAGATTTGGGGTTAGGTTTATATTTTAGGTTTAGATTTGGGGTTAGGTTTAGATTTTAGGTTTAGATTTTAGGTTTAGATTTGGGGTTAGGTTTAGATTTTAGGTTTAGATTTGGGGTTAGGTTTAGATTTTAAGTTTAGATTTGCGGTTAGGTTTAGATTTTAGGTTTAGATTTGGGGTTAGGTTTAGATTTGGGGTTAGGTTTATATTTTAGGATTAGATTTGGGGTTAGGTTTAGATTTGGGGTTAGGTTTAGATTTTAGGTTTAGATTTGGGGTTAGGTTTAGATTTTAGGTTTAGATTTTAGGTTTAGATTTGGGGTTAGGTTTAGATTTTAGGTTTAGATTTGGGGTTAGGTTTAGATTTGGGGTTAGGTTTAGATTTTAGGTTTAGGTTTGGGGTTAGGTTTAGATTTTAGGTTTAGATTTGGGGTTAGGTTTAGATTTTAGGTTTGGATTTGGGGTTAGGTTTAGATTTGGGGTTAGGTTTAGATTTAGGTTTAGATTTGGGGTTAGGTTTAGATTTGGGGTTAGGTTTAGATTTTAGGTTTAGATTTGGGGTTAGGTTTAGATTTTAGGTTTAGATTTGGGGTTAGGTTTAGATTTGGGGTTAGGTTTAGATTTTAGGTTTAGATTTGGGGTTAGGTTTAGATTTTAGGTTTAGATTTTAGGTTTAGATTTGGGGTTAGGTTTAGATTTTAGGTTTATATTTGGGGTAAGGTTTAGATTTGGGGTTAGGTTTAGATTTTAGGTTTAGATTTGGGGTTAGGTTTAGATTTGGGGTTAGGTTTAGATTTTAGGTTTAGATTTGGGGTTAGGTTTAGATTTTAGGTTTAGATATGTGTTTAGGTTTAGATTTGGGGTTAGGTTTAGATTTAAGGTTTAGATTTGGGGTTAGGTTTAGATTTGGAGTTAGGTTTAGATTTTAGGTTTAGATTTGGCGTTAGGTTTGGATTTTAGGTTTAGATTTGGGGTTAGGTTTAGATTTGGGGTTAGGTTTAGATTTTAGGTTTAGATTTGGGGTTAGGTTTAGATTTGGGGTTAGGTTTAGATTTTAGGTTTAGATTTGGGGTTAGGTTTAGATTTTAGGTTTAGATTTTAGGTTTAGATTTTGGGTTAGGTTTAGATTTTAGGTTTAGATTTGGGGTTAGGTTTAGATTTTAGGTTTAGATTTGGGGTGAGGTTTAGATTTTAGGTTTAGATTTGGGGTTAGGTTTAGATTTTAGGTTTAGATTTGGGGTTAGGTTTAGATTTTAGGTTTATATTTGGGGTAAGGTTTAGATTTTAGGTTTAGATTTGGGGTTAGGTTTAGACTTGGGGTTAGGTTTAAATTTTAGGTTTAGATTTGGGGTTATGTTTAGATTTGGGGTTAGGTTTAGATTTTAGGTTTAGATTTGGGGTTAGGTTTAGATTTGGAGTTAGGTTTAGATTTTAGGTTTAGATTTGGGGTTAGGTTTAGATTTCAGGTTTAGATTTGGGGTTAGGTTTAGATTTTAGGTTTAGATTTGGGGTTAGGTGTAGATTTGGGGTTAGGTTTAGATTTTAGGTTTAGATTTGGGGTTAGGTTTAGATTTGGGGTTAGGTTTAGATTTTAGGTTTAGATTTGGGGTTAGGTTTAGATTTTAGGTTTAGATTTGGGGTTAGGTTTAGATTTTAGGTTTAGATTTGGGGTTAGGTTTAGATTTGGGGTTAGGTTTAGATTTTAAGTTTAGATATGGGGTTAGGTTTAGACTTGGGTTTAGGTTTAGATTTTAGGTTTAGATTTGGGGTTAGGTTTAGATTTTAGGTTTAGATTTGGGATTAGGTTTAGATTTTAGGTTTAGATTTGGGGTTAGGTTTAGATTTTAGGTTTATATTTGGGGTTAGGTTTAGATTTTAGGTTTAGATTTGGGGTTAGGTTTAGATTTTAGGTTTAGATTTGGGGTTAGGTTTAGATTTTAGATTTAGATTTTAGGTTTATATTTGGGGTAAGGCTTAGATTTGGGGTTAGGTTTAGATTTTAGGTTTAGATTTGGGGTTAGGTTTAGATTTGGGGTTAGGTTTAGATTTTTGGTTTAGATTTGGGGTTAGGTTTAGATTTTAGGTTTAGATATGGGGTTAGGTTTAGATTTGGGGTTAGGTTTAGATTTTAGGTTTAGATTTGGGGTTAGGTTTAGATTTTAGGTTTAGATTTGGGGTTAGGTGTAGATTTGGGGTTAGGTTTAGATTTTAGGTTTAGATTTGGGGTTAGGTTTAGATTTTAGGTTTAGATTTGGGGTTAGGTTTAGATTTTAGGTTTGGATTTGGGGTTAGGTTTAGATTTTACGTTTAGATTTGGGGTTAGGTTTAGATTTGGGGTTAGGTTTAGATTTTAGGTTTAGATTTGGGGTTAGGTTTAGATTATAGGTTTAGATTTGGGGTTAGGTTTAGATTTAAGGTTTAGATTTGGGGTTAGGTTTAGATTTGGGGTTAGGTTTAGATTTTTGGTTTAGATTTGGGGTTAGGTTTAGATTTGGGGTTAGGTTTAGATTTTAGGTTTAGATTTGGGGTTAGGTTTAGATTTTAGGTTTAGATTTGGGGTTAGGTTTAGATTTTAGGTTTAGATTTGGGGTTAGGTTTAGATTTTAGGTTTAGATTTGGGGTTAGGTTTAAATTTTAGGTTTAGATTTGGGGTTAGGTTTAGATTTTAGGTTTAGATTTGGGGTTAGGTTTAGATTTTAGGTTTATATTTGGGGTAAGGTTTAGATTTGGGGTTAGGTTTAGATTTTAGGTTTAGATTTGGGGTTAGGTTTAGATTTGGGTTTAGGTTTAGATTTTAGGTTTAGATTTGGGGTTAGGTTTAAATTTTAGGTTTAGATATGTGGTTAGGTTTAGATTTGGGGTTAGGTTTAGATTTTAGGTTTAGATTTGGGGTTAGGTTTAGATTTGGGGTTAGGTTTAGATTTTAGGTTTAGATTTGGGGTTAGGTTTAGATTTCAGGTTTAGATTTGGGGTTAGGTTTAGATTTTAGGTTTAGATTTGGGGTTAGGTGTAGATTTGGGGTTAGGTTTAGATTTTAGGTTTAGATTTTAGGTTTAGATATGGGGTTAGGTTTAGATTTTAGGTTTAGAATTGGGGTTAGGTTTAGATTTTAGGTTTAGATTTGGGGTTAGGTTTAGATTTTAGGTTTAGATTTGGGGTTAGGTTTAGATTTTAGGTTTAGATTTGGGGTTAGGTTTAGATTTTAGGTTTAGATTTGGGGTTAGGTTTAGATTTTAGGTTTATATTTGGGGTAAGGTTTAGATTTGGGGTTAGGTTTAGATTTTAGGTTTAGATTTGGGGTTAGGTTTAGATTTGGGGTTAGGTTTAGATTTTAGGTTTAGATTTGGGGTTAGGTTTAAATTTTAGGTTTAGATATGTGGTTAGGTTTAGATTTGGGGTTAGGTTTAGATTTTAGGTTTAGATTTGGGGTTAGGTTTAGATTTTAGGTTTAGATTTTAGGTTTAGATTTGGGGTTAGGTTTAGATTTTAGGTTTAGATTTGGGGTTAGGTTTAGATTTTAGGTTTAGGTTTAGATTTGGGGTTAGGTTTAGATTTTAGGTTTAGATTTGGGGTTAGGTTTAGATTTGGGGTTAGGTTTAGATTTTTGGTTTAGATTTTAGGTTTAGATATGGGGTTAGGTTTAGATTTGGGGTTAGGTTTAGATTTTAGGTTTAGATTTGGGGTTAGGTTTAGATTTTAGGTTTAGATTTTAGGTTTAGATTTGGGGTTAGGTTTAGATTTTAGGTTTAGATTTGGGGTTAGGTTTAGATTTTAGGTTTAGGTTTAGATTTGGGGTTAGGTTTAGATTTTAGGTTTAGATTTGGGGTTAGGTTTAGATTTGGGGTTAGGTTTAGATTTTTGGTTTAGATTTGGGGTTAGGTTTAGATTTTAGGTTTAGATTTGGGGTTAGGTTTAGATTTTAGGTTTAGATTTGGGGTTAGGTTTAGATTTTAGGTTTAGATTTGGGGTAAGGTTTACATTTGGGCTTAGGTTTAGATTTTAGGTTTAGATTTGGGGTTAGGTTTAGATTTCGGGTTAGGTTTAGATTTTAGGTTTAGATTTGGGTTTAGGTTTAGATTTTATGTTTAGATATGGGGTTAGGTTTAGATTTGGGTTTAGGTTTAGATTTTAGGTTTAGATTTGGGGTTAGGTTTAGATTTTAGGTTTAGATTTGGGTTTAGGTTTAGATTTTATGTTTAGATATGGGGTTAGGTTTAGATTTGGGGTTAGGTTTAGATTTTAGGTTTATATTTGGGGTAAGGCTTAGATTTGGGGTTAGGTTTAGATTTTAGGTTTAGATTTGGGGTTAGGTTTAGATTTGGGGTTAGGTTTAGATTTTAGGTTTAGATTTGGGGTTAGGTTTAAATTTTAGGTTTAGATATGTGGTTAGGTTTAGATTTGGGGTTAGGTTTAGATTTAAGGTTTAGATTTGGGGTTAGGTTTAGATTTGGAGTTAGGTTTAGATTTTAGGTTTAGATTTGGGGTTAGGTTTAGATTTCAGGTTTAGATTTGGGGTTAGGTTTAGATTTGGGGTTAGGTTTAGATTTTAGGTTTAGATTTGGGGTTAGGTTTGGATTTTAGGTTTAGATTGGGGTTAGGTTTAGATTTGGGGTTAGGTTTAGATTTTAGGTTTAGATTTGGGGTTAGGTTTAGATTTGGGGTTAGGTTTAGATTTTAGGTTTAGATTTGGGGTTAGGTTTAGATTTTAGGTTTAGATTTTAGGTTTAGATTTGGGGTTAGGTTTAGATTTTAGGTTTAGATTTGGGGTTAGGTTTAGATTTTAGGTTTAGATTTGGGGTGAGGTTTAGATTTTAGGTTTAGATTTTAGGTTTAGATTTGGGGTTAGGTTTAGATTTTAGGTTTAGATTTGGGGTTAGGTTTAGATTTTAGGTTTATATTTGGGGTAAGGTTTAGATTTGGGGTTAGGTTTAGATTTTAGGTTTAGATTTGGGGTTAGGTTTAGAATTGGGGTTAGGTTTAGATTTTAGGTTTAGATTTGGGGTTAGGTTTAGATTTGGAGTTAGGTTTAGATTTTAGGTTTAGATTTGGGGTCAGGTTTAGATTTCAGGTATAGATTTGGGGTTAGGTTTAGATTTTAGGTTTATATTTGGGGTAAGGTTTAGATTTGGGGTTAGGTTTAGATTTTAGGTTTAGATTTGGGGTTAGGTTTAGATTTGGGGTTAGGTTTAGATTTTAGGTTTAGATTTGGGGTTAGGTTTAGATTTTAGGTTTAGATTTTAGGTTTATATTTGGGGTAAGGCTTAGATTTGGGGTTAGGTTTAGATTTTAGGTTTAGATTTGGGGTTAGGTTTAGATTTGGGGTTAGGTTTAGATTTTTGGTTTAGATTTGGGGTTAGGTTTAGATTTTAGGTTTAGATATGGGGTTAGGTTTAGATTTGGGGTTAGGTTTAGATTTTAGGTTTAGATTTGGGGTTAGGTTTAGATTTGGGGTTAGGTTTAGATTTTAGGTTTAGATTTGGGGTTAGGTTTAGATTTTAGGTTTAGATTTGGGGTTAGGTGTATATTTGGGGTTAGGTTTAGATTTTAGGTTTAGATTTGGGGTTAGGTTTAGATTTTAGGTTTAGATTTGGGGTTAGGTTTAGATTTTAGGTTTTGATTTGGGCTTAGGTTTAGATTTTACGTTTAGATTTGGGGTTAGGTTTAGACTTGGGGTTAGGTTTAGATTTTAGGTTTAGATTTGGGGTTAGGTTTAGATTTTAGGTTTAGATTTGGGGTTAGGTTTAGATTTTAGGTTTAGATTTGGGGTTAGGTTTAGATTTGGGGTTAGGTTTAGATTTTTGGTTTAGATTTGGGGTTAGGTTTAGATTTGGGGTTAGGTTTAGATTTTAGGTTTAGATTTGGGGTTAGGTTTAGATTTTAGGTTTAGATTTGGGGTTAGGTTTAGATTTTAGGTTTAGATTTGGGGTTAGGTTTAGATTTTAGGTTTAGATTTTAGGTTTAGATTTGGGGTTAGGTTTAAATTTTAGGTTTAGATTTGGGGTTAGGTTTAGATTTTAGGTTTAGATTTGGGGTTAGGTTTAGATTTTAGGTTTATATTTGGGGTAAGGTTAGATTTGGGGTTAGGTTTAGATTTTAGGTTTAGATTTGGGGTTAGGTTTAGATTTTAGGTTAGGTTTAGATTTTAGGTTTAGATTTGGGGTTAGGTTTAAATTTTAGGTTTAGATATGTGGTTAGGTTTAGATTTGGGGTTAGGTTTAGATTTTAGGTTTAGATTTGGGGTTAGGTTTAGATTTGGAGTTAGGTTTAGATTTTAGGTTTAGATTTGGGGTTAGGTTTAGATTTTAGGTTTAGATTTGGGGTTAGGTTTAGATTTGGGGTTAGGTTTAGATTTTAGGTTTAGATTTGGGGTTAGGTTTAGATTTGGGGTTAGGTTTAGATTTTAGGTTTAGATTTTAGGTTTAGATTTGGGGTTAGGTTTAGATTTTAGGTTTAGATTTGGGGTTAGGTTTAGATTTTAGGTTTAGATTTGGGGTGAGGTTTAGATTTTAGGTTTAGATTTTAGGTTTAGATTTGGGGTTAGGTTTAGATTTTAGGTTTAGATTTGGGGTTAGGTTTAGATTTTAGGTTTATATATATTGGGGTAAGGTTTAGATTTTAGGTTTAGATTTGGGGTTAGGTTTAGACTTGGGGTTAGGTTTAAATTTTAGGTTTCGATATGTGGTTAGGTTTAGATTTGGGGTTAGGTTTAGATTTTAGGTTTAGATTTGGGGTTAGGTTTAGATTTGGAGTTAGGATTAGATTTTAGGTTTAGATTTGGGGTTAGGTTTAGATTTCAGGTTTAGATTTGGGGTTAGGTTTAGATTTTAGGTTTAGATTTGGGGTTAGGTGTAGATTTGGGGTTAGGTTTAGATTTTAGGTTTAGATTTGGGGTTAGGTTTAGATTTGGGGTTAGGTTTAGATTTTAGGTTTAGATTTGGGGTTAGGTTTAGATTTTAGGTTTAGATTTGGGGTTAGGTTTAGATTTTAGGTTTAGATTTCGGGTTAGGTTTAGATTTGGGGTTAGGTTTAGATTTTAGGTTTAGATATGGGGTTAGGTTTAGATTTGGGGTTAGGTTTAGATTTTAGGTTTAGATTTTGGGTTAGGTTTAGATTTTAGGTTTATATTTGAGGTTAGGTTTAGATTTTAGGTTTAGATTTGGGGTTAGGTTTAGATTTTAGGTTTAGATTTGGGGTTAGGTTTAGATTTTAGGTTTAGATTTTAGGTTTATATTTGGGGTAAGGCTTAGATTTGGGGTTAGGTTTAGATTTTAGGTTTAGATTTGGGGTTAGGTTTAGATTTAAGGTTAGGTTTAGATTTTTGGTTTAGATTTGGGTTAGGTTTAGATTTTAGGTTTAGATATGGGGTTAGGTTTAGATTTGGGGTTAGGTTTAGATTTTAGGTTTAGATTTGGAGTTAGGTGTAGATTTGGGGTTAGGTTTAGATTTTAGGTTTAGATTTGGGGTTAGGTGTAGATTTGGGGTTAGGTTTAGATTTTAGGTTTAGATTTGGGGTTAGGTTTAGATTTTAGGTTTAGATTTGGGGTTAGGTTTAGATTTTAGGTTTGGATTTGGGGTTAGGTTTAGATTTTACGTTTAGATTTGGGGTTAGGTTTAGACTTGGGTTTAGGTTTAGATTTTAGGTTTAGATTTGGGGTTAGGTTTAGATTATAGGTTTAGATTTGGGGTTAGGTTTAGATTTAAGGTTTAGATTTGGGGTTAGGTTTAGATTTGGGGTTAGGTTTAGATTTTTGGTTTAGATTTGGGGTTAGGATTTGGGGTTAGGTTTAGATTTTAGGTTTAGATTTGGGGTTAGGTTTAGATTTTAGGTTTAGATTTGGGGTTAGGTTTAGATTTTAGGTTTAGATTTGGGGTTAGGTTTAGATTTTAGGTTTAGATTTAGGTTTAGATTTGGGGTTAGGTTTAAATTTTAGGTTTAGATTTGGGGTTAGGTTTAGATTTTAGGTTTAGATTTGGGGTTAGGTTTAGATTTGAGGTTTATATTTGGGGTAAGGTTTAGATTTGGGGTTAGGTTTAGATTTTAGGTTTAGATTTGGGGTTAGGTTTAGATTTGGGGTTAGGTTTAGATTTTAGGTTTAGATTTGGGGTTAGGTTTAAATTTTAGGTTTAGATATGTGGTTAGGTTTAGATTTGGGGTTAGGTTTAGATTTTAGGTTTAGATTTGGGGTTAGGTTTAGATTTGGGGTTAGGTTTAGATTTTGGGTTTAGATTTGGGGTTAGGTTTAGATTTCAGGTTTAGATTTGGGGTTAGGTTTAGATTTTAGGTTTAGATTTGGGGTTAGGTGTAGATTTGGGGTTAGGTTTAGATTTTAGGTTTAGATTTTAGGTTTAGATATGGGGTTAGGTTTAGATTTTAGGTTTAGAATTGGGGTTAGGTTTAGATTTTAGGTTTAGATTTGGGGTTAGGTTTAGATTTGGGGTTAGGTTTAGATTTTAGGTTTAGATTTGGGGTTAGGTTAGATTTGGGGTTAGGTTTAGATTTTGGTTTAGATTTGGGGTTAGGTTTAGATTTGGGGTTAGGTTTAGATTTTTGGTTTACATTTGGGGTTAGGTTTAGATTTGGGGTTAGGTTTAGATTTTAGGTTTAGATTTGGGGTTAGGTTTAGATTTTAGGTTTAGATTTGGGGTTAGGTTTAGATTTTAGGTTTAGATTTGGGGTTCATGTTTAGATTTGGGGTTAGGTTTAGATTTTAGGTTTAGATATGGGGTTAGGTTTAGATTTGGTGTTAGGTTTAGATTTTAGGTTTAGATTTTGGGTTAGGTTTAGATTTTAGGTTTATATTTGAGGTTAGGTTTAGATTTTAGGTTTAGATTTGGGGTTAGGTTTAGATTTTAGGTTTAGATTTGGGGTTAGGTTTAGATTTTAGGTTTAGATTTTAGGTTTATATTTGGGGTAAGGCTTAGATTTGGGGTTAGGTTTAGATTTTAGGTTTAGATTTGGGGTTAGGTTTAGATTTGGGGTTAGGTTTAGATTTTGGTTTAGATTTGGGGTTAGGTTTAGATTTTAGGTTTAGATATGGGGTTAGGTTTAGATTTGGGGTTAGCTTTAGATTTTAGGTTTAGATTTGGAGTTAGGTTTAGATTTTAGGTTTAGATTTGGGGTTAGGTGTAGATTTGGGGTTAGGTTTAGATTTTAGGTTTAGATTTGGGGTTAGGTTTAGATTTTAGGTTTAGATTTGGGGTTAGGTTTAGATTTTAGGTTTGGATTTGGGGTTAGGTTTAGATTTTACGTTTAGATTTGGGGTTAGGTTTAGACTTGGGTTTAGGTTTAGATTTTAGGTTTAGATTTGGGGTTAGGTTTAGATTATAGGTTTAGATTTGGGGTTAGGTTTAGATTTAAGGTTTAGATTTGGGGTAAGGTTTAGATTTGGGGTTAGGTTTAGATTTTTGGTTTAGATTTGGGGTTAGGTTTAGATTTGGGGTTAGGTTTAGATTTTAGGTTTAGATTTGGGGTTAGGTTTAGATTTTAGGTTTAGATTTGGGGTTAGGTTTAGATTTTAGGTTTAGATTTGGGGTTAGGTTTAGATTTTAGGTTTAGATTTTAGGTTTAGATTTGGGGTTAGGTTTAAATTTTAGGTTTAGATTTGGGGTTAGGTTTAGATTTTAGGTTTAGATTTGGGGTTAGGTTTAGATTTGAGGTTTATATTTGGGGTAAGGTTTAGATTTGGGGTTAGGTTTAGATTTTAGGTTTAGATTTGGGGTTAGGTTTAGATTTGGGGTTAGGTTTAGATTTTAGGTTTAGATTTGGGGTAGGTTTAAATTTTAGGTTTAGATATGTGGTTAGGTTTAGATTTGGGGTTAGGTTTAGATTTTAGGTTTAGATTTGGGGTTAGGTTTAGATTTGGGGTTAGGTTTAGATTTTGGTTTAGATTTGGGGTTAGGTTTAGATTTCAGGTTTAGATTTGGGGTTAGGTTTAGATTTTAGGTTTAGATTTGGGGTTAGGTGTAGATTTGGGGTTAGGTTTAGATTTTAGGTTTAGATTTTAGGTTTAGATATGGGGTTAGGTTTAGATTTTAGGTTTAGAATTGGGGTTAGGTTTAGATTTTAGGTTTAGATTTGGGGTTAGGTTTAGATTTGGGGTTAGGTTTAGATTTTAGGTTTAGATTTGGGGTTAGGTTTAGATTTGGGGTTAGGTTTAGATTTTTGGTTTAGATTTGGGGTTAGGTTTAGATTTGGGGTTAGGTTTAGATTTTTGGTTTACATTTGGGGTTAGGTTTAGATTTGGGGTTAGGTTTAGATTTTAGGTTTAGATTTGGGGTTAGGTTTAGATTTTAGGTTTAGATTTGGGGTTAGGTTTAGATTTTAGGTTTAGATTTGGGGTTATGTTTAGATTTGGGGTTAGGTTTAGATTTTAGGTTTAGATATGGGGTTAGGTTTAGATTTGGTGTTAGGTTTAGATTTTAGGTTTAGATTTTGGGTTAGGTTTAGATTTTAGGTTTATATTTGAGGTTAGGTTTAGATTTTAGGTTTAGATTTGGGGTTAGGTTTAGATTTTAGGTTTAGATTTGGGGTTAGGTTTAGATTTTAGGTTTAGATTTTAGGTTTATATTTGGGGTAAGGCTTAGATTTGGGGTTAGGTTTAGATTTTAGGTTTAGATTTGGGGTTAGGTTTAGATTTGGGGTTAGGTTTAGATTTTTGGTTTAGATTTGGGGTTAGGTTTAGATTTTAGGTTTAGATATGGGGTTAGGTTTAGATTTGGGGTTAGCTTTAGATTTTAGGTTTAGATTTGGAGTTAGGTTTAGATTTTAGGTTTAGATTTGGGGTTAGGTGTAGATTTGGGGTTAGGTTTAGATTTTAGGTTTAGATTTGGGGTTAGGTTTAGATTTTAGGTTTAGATTTGGGGTTAGGTTTAGATTTTAGGTTTGGATTTGGGGTTAGGTTTAGATTTTACGTTTAGATTTGGGGTTAGGTTTAGACTTGGGTTTAGGTTTAGATTTTAGGTTTAGATTTGGGGTTAGGTTTAGATTATAGGTTTAGATTTGGGGTTAGGTTTAGATTTAAGGTTTAGATTTGGGGTAAGGTTTAGATTTGGGGTTAGGTTTAGATTTTTGGTTTAGATTTGGGGTTAGGTTTAGATTTGGGGTTAGGTTTAGATTTTAGGTTTAGATTTGGGGTTAGGTTTAGATTTTAGGTTTAGATTTGGGGTTAGGTTTAGATTTTAGGTTTAGATTTGGGGTTAGGTTTAGATTTTAGGTTTAGATTTTAGGTTTAGATTTGGGGTTAGGTTTAAATTTTAGGTTTAGATTTGGGGTTAGGTTTAGATTTTAGGTTTAGATTTGGGGTTAGGTTTAGATTTGAGGTTTATATTTGGGGTAAGGTTTAGATTTGGGGTTAGGTTTAGATTTTAGGTTTAGATTTGGGGTTAGGTTTAGATTTGGGGTTAGGTTTAGATTTTAGGTTTAGATTTGGGGTTAGGTTTAAATTTTAGGTTTAGATATGTGGTTAGGTTTAGATTTGGGGTTAGGTTTAGATTTTAGGTTTAGATTTGGGGTTAGGTTTAGATTTGGGGTTAGGTTTAGATTTTGGGTTTAGATTTGGGGTTAGGTTTAGATTTCAGGTTTAGATTTGGGGTTAGGTTTAGATTTTAGGTTTAGATTTGGGGTTAGGTGTAGATTTGGGGTTAGGTTTAGATTTTAGGTTTAGATTTTAGGTTTAGATATGGGGTTAGGTTTAGATTTTAGGTTTAGAATTGGGGTTAGGTTTAGATTTTAGGTTTAGATTTGGGGTTAGGTTTAGATTTGGGGTTAGGTTTAGATTTTAGGTTTAGATTTGGGGTTAGGTTTAGATTTGGGGTTAGGTTTAGATTTTTGGTTTAGATTTGGGGTTAGGTTTAGATTTGGGGTTAGGTTTAGATTTTTGGTTTACATTTGGGGTTAGGTTTAGATTTGGGGTTAGGTTTAGATTTTAGGTTTAGATTTGGGGTTAGGTTTAGATTTTAGGTTTAGATTTGGGGTTAGGTTTAGATTTTAGGTTTAGATTTGGGGTTAGGTTTAGATTTTAGGTTTATATTTGGGGTAAGGTTTAGATTTGGGGTTAGGTTTAGATTTTAGGTTTAGATTTGGGGTTAGGTTTAGATTTGGGGTTAGGTTTAGATTTTAGGTTTAGATTTGGGGTTAGGTTTAAATTTTAGGTTTAGATTTGGGGTTAGGTTTAGATTTGGGGTTAGGTTTAGATTTTAGGTTTAGATTTGGGGTTAGGTTTAGATTTGGGGTTAGGTTTAGATTTTAGGTTTAGATTTTAGGTTTAGATATGGGGTTAGGTTTAGATTTGGGGTTAGGTTTAGATTTTAGGTTTAGATTTGGGGTTAGGTTTAGATTTTAGGTTTAGATTTGGGGTTAGGTTTAGATTTTAGGTTTAGATTTTAGGTTTAGATTTGGGGTTAGGTTTAAATTTTAGGTTTAGATTTGGGGTTAGGTTTAGATTTTAGGTTTAGATTTGGGGTTAGGTTTAGATTTTAGGTTTATATTTGGGGTAAGGTTTAGATTTGGGGTTAGGTTTAGATTTTAGGTTAGGTTTAGATTTTAGGTTTAGATTTGGGGTTAGGTTTAAATTTTAGGTTTAGATATGTGGTTAGGTTTAGATTTGGGGTTAGGTTTAGATTTTAGGTTTAGATTTGGGGTTAGGTTTAGATTTGGAGTTAGGTTTAGATTTTAGGTTTAGATTTGGGGTTAGGTTTAGATTTTAGGTTTAGATTTGGGGTTAGGTTTAGATTTGGGGTTAGGTTTAGATTTTAGGTTTAGATTTGGGGTTAGGTTTAGATTTGGGGTTAGGTTTAGATTTTAGGTTTAGATTTGGGGTTAGGTTTAGATTTTAGGTTTAGATTTTAGGTTTAGATTTGGGGTTAGGTTTAGATTTTAGGTTTAGATTTGGGGTTAGGTTTAGATTTTAGGTTTATATTTGGGGTAAGGTTTAGATTTTAGGTTTAGATTTGGGGTTAGGTTTAGACTTGGGGTTAGGTTTAAATTTTAGGTTTCGATATGTGGTTAGGTTTAGATTTGGGGTTAGGTTTAGATTTTAGGTTTAGATTTGGGGTTAGGTTTAGATTTGGAGTTAGGTTTAGATTTTAGGTTTAGATTTGGGGTTAGGTTTAGATTTCAGGTTTAGATTTGGGGTTAGGTTTAGATTTTAGGTTTAGATTTGGGGTTAGGTGTAGATTTGGGGTTAGGTTTAGATTTTAGGTTTAGATTTGGGGTTAGGTTTAGATTTGGGGTTAGGTTTAGATTTTAGGTTTAGATTTGGGGTTAGGTTTAGATTTTAGGTTTAGATTTGGGGTTAGGTTTAGATTTTAGGTTTAGATTTGGGGTTAGGTTTAGATTTGGGGTTAGGTTTAGATTTTAGGTTTAGATATGGGGTTAGGTTTAGATTTGGGGTTAGGTTTAGATTTTAGGTTTAGATTTGGGGTTAGGTTTAGATTTTAGGTTTAGATTTGGGGTTAGGTTTAGATTTTAGGTTTATATTTGAGGTTAGGTTTAGATTTTAGGTTTAGATTTAGGGTTAGGTTTAGATTTTAGGTTTAGATTTGGGGTTAGGTTTAGATTTTAGGTTTAGATTTTAGGTTTATATTTGGGGTAAGGCTTAGATTTGGGGTTAGGTTTAGATTTTAGGTTTAGATTTGGGGTTAGGTTTAGATTTGGGGTTAGGTTTAGATTTTTGGTTTAGATTTGGGGTTAGGTTTAGATTTTAGGTTTAGATATGGGGTTAGGTTTAGATTTGGGGTTAGGTTTAGATTTTAGGTTTAGATTTGGAGTTAGGTTTAGATTTTAGGTTTAGATTTGGGGTTAGGTGTAGATTTGGGGTTAGGTTTAGATTTTAGGTTTAGATTTGGGGTTAGGTTTAGATTTTAGGTTTAGATTTGGGGTTAGGTTTAGATTTTAGGTTTGGATTTGGGGTTAGGTTTAGATTTTACGTTTAGATTTGGGGTTAGGTTTAGACTTGGGTTTAGGTTTAGATTTTAGGTTTAGATTTGGGGTTAGGTTTAGATTATAGGTTTAGATTTGGGGTTAGGTTTAGATTTAAGGTTTAGATTTGGGGTTAGGTTTAGATTTGGGGTTAGGTTTAGATTTTTGGTTTAGATTTGGGGTTAGGTTTAGATTTGGGGTTAGGTTTAGATTTTAGGTTTAGATTTGGGGTTAGGTTTAGATTTTAGGTTTAGATTTGGGGTTAGGTTTAGATTTTAGGTTTAGATTTGGGGTTAGGTTTAGATTTTAGGTTTAGATTTTAGGTTTAGATTTGGGGTTAGGTTTAAATTTTAGGTTTAGATTTGGGGTTAGGTTTAGATTTTAGGTTTAGATTTGGGGTTAGGTTTAGATTTGAGGTTTATATTTGGGGTAAGGTTTAGATTTGGGGTTAGGTTTAGATTTTAGGTTTAGATTTCGGGTTAGGTTTAGATTTGGGGTTAGGTTTAGATTTTAGGTTTAGATTTGGGGTTAGGTTTAAATTTTAGGTTTAGATATGTGGTTAGGTTTAGATTTGGGGTTAGGTTTAGATTTTAGGTTTAGATTTGGGGTTAGGTTTAGATTTGGGGTTAGGTTTAGATTTTAGGTTTAGATTTGGGGTTAGGTTTAGATTTCAGGTTTAGATTTGGGGTTAGGTTTAGATTTTAGGTTTAGATTTGGGGTTAGGTGTAGATTTGGGGTTAGGTTTAGATTTTAGGTTTAGATTTTAGGTTTAGATATGGGGTTAGGTTTAGATTTTAGGTTTAGAATTGGGGTTAGGTTTAGATTTTAGGTTTAGATTTGGGGTTAGGTTTAGATTTGGGGTTAGGTTTAGATTTTAGGTTTAGATTTGGGGTTAGGTTTAGATTTGGGGTTAGGTTTAGATTTTTGGTTTAGATTTGGGGTTAGGTTTAGATTTGGGGTTAGGTTTAGATTTTTGGTTTACATTTGGGGTTAGGTTTAGATTTGGGGTTAGGTTTAGATTTTAGGTTTAGATTTGGGGTTAGGTTTAGATTTTAGGTTTAGATTTGGGGTTAGGTTTAGATTTTAGGTTTAGATTTGGGGTTAGGTTTAGATTTTAGGTTTAGATTTGGGGTTAGGTTTAGATTTTAGGTTTATATTTGGGGTAAGGTTTAGATTTGGGGTTAGGTTTAGATTTTAGGTTTAGATTTGGGGTTAGGTTTAGATTTGGGGTTAGGTTTAGATTTTAGGTTTAGATTTGGGGTTAGGTTTAAATTTTAGGTTTAGATATGTGGTTAGGTTTAGATTTGGGGTTAGGTTTAGATTTTAGGTTTAGATTTGGGGTTAGGTTTAGATTTGGGGTTAGGTTTAGATTTTAGGTTTAGATTTTAGGTTTAGATATGGGGTTAGGTTTAGATTTGGGGTTAGGTTTAGATTTTAGGTTTAGATTTGGGGTTAGGTTTAGATTTTAGGTTTAGATTTTAGGTTTAGATTTGGGGTTAGGTTTAGATTTTAGGTTTAGATTTGGGGTTAGGTTTAGATTTGGGGTTAGGTTTAGATTTTAGGTTTAGATTTGGGGTTAGGTTTAGATTTGGGGTTAGGTTTAGATTTTAGGTTTAGATTTGGGGTTAGGTTTAGATTTGGGGTTAGGTTTAGATTTTTGGTTTAGATTTGGGGTTAGGTTTAGATTTGGGGTTAGGTTTAGATTTTAGGTTTAGATTTGGGGTTAGGTTTAGATTTTAGGTTTAGATTTGGGGTTAGGTTTAGATTTTAGGTTTAGATTTGGGGTAAGGTTTACATTTGGGCTTAAGTTTAGATTTGAGGTTTAGATTTGGGGTTAGGTTTAGATTTGGGGTTAGGTTTAGATTTTAGGTTTAGATTTGGGGTTAGGTTTAGATTTTATGTTTAGATATGGGGTTAGGTTTAGATTTGGGTTTAGGTTTAGATTTTAGGTTTAGATTTGGGGTTAGGTTTAGATTTTAGGTTTAGATTTGGGGTTAGGTTTAGATTTGGGGTTAGGTTTAGATTTTAGGTTTAGATTTGGGGTTAGGTTTAGATTTTAGGTTTAGATTTGGGGTTAGGTTTAGATTTTAGGTTTAGATTTTAGGTTTAGATTTGGGGTTAGGTTTAGATTTTAGGTTTAGATTTGGGGTTAGGTTTAGATTTTAAGTTTAGATTTGCGGTTAGGTTTAGATTTTAGGTTTAGATTTGGGGTTAGGTTTAGATTTTAGGTTTAGATTTGGGGTTAGGTTTAGATTTGGGGTTAGGTTTAGATTTTAGGTTTAGGTTTGGGGTTAGGTTTAGATTTTAGGTTTAGATTTGGGGTTAGGTTTAGATTTTAGGTTTGGATTTGGGGTTAGGTTTAGATTTGGGGTTAGGTTTAGATTTAGGTTTAGATTTGGGGTTAGGTTTAGATTTGGGGTTAGGTTTAGATTTTAGGTTTAGATTTGGGGTTAGGTTTAGATTTTAGGTTTAGATTTGGGGTTAGGTTTAGATTTGGGGTTAGGTTTAGATTTTAGGTTTAGATTTGGGGTTAGGTTTAGATTTTAGGTTTAGATTTTAGGTTTAGATTTGGGGTTAGGTTTAGATTTTAGGTTTATATTTGGGGTAAGGTTTAGATTTGGGGTTAGGTTTAGATTTTAGGTTTAGATTTGGGGTTAGGTTTAGACTTGGGGTTAGGTTTAGATTTTAGGTTTAGATTTGGGGTTAGGTTTAAATTTTAGGTTTAGATATGTGGTTAGGTTTAGATTTGGGGTTAGGTTTAGATTTAAGGTTTAGATTTGGGGTTAGGTTTAGATTTGGAGTTAGGTTTAGATTTTAGGTTTAGATTTGGGGTTAGGTTTAGATTTCAGGTTTAGATTTGGGGTTAGGTTTAGATTTGGGGTTAGGTTTAGATTTTAGGTTTAGATTTGGGGTTAGGTTTGGATTTTAGGTTTAGATTTGGGGTTAGGTTTAGATTTGGGGTTAGGTTTAGATTTTAGGTTTAGATTTGGGGTTAGGTTTAGATTTGGGGTTAGGTTTAGATTTTAGGTTTAGATTTGGGGTTAGGTTTAGATTTTAGGTTTAGATTTTAGGTTTAGATTTGGGGTTAGGTTTAGATTTTAGGTTTAGATTTGGGGTTAGGTTTAGATTTTAGGTTTAGATTTGGGGTGAGGTTTAGATTTTAGGTTTAGATTTTAGGTTTAGATTTGGGGTTAGGTTTAGATTTTAGGTTTAGATTTGGGGTTAGGTTTAGATTTTAGGTTTATATTTGGGGTAAGGTTTAGATTTGGGGTTAGGTTTAGATTTTAGGTTTAGATTTGGGGTTAGGTTTAGAATTGGGGTTAGGTTTAGATTTTAGGTTTAGATTCGAGGTTAGGTTTAGATTTGGAGTTAGGTTTAGATTTTAGGTTTAGATTTGGGGTCAGGTTTAGATTTCAGGTATAGATTTGGGGTTAGGTTTAGATTTTAGGTTTATATTTGGGGTAAGGTTTAGATTTGGGGTTAGGTTTAGATTTTAGGATTAGATTTGGGTTTAGGTTTAAATTTTAGGTTTAGATATGTGGTTAGGTTTAGATTTGGGGTTAGGTTTAGATTTTAGGTTTAGATTTGGGGTTAGGTTTAGATTTTAGGTTTAGAATTTAGGTTTATATTTGGGGTAAGGCTTAGATTTGGGGTTAGGTTTAGATTTTAGGTTTAGATTTGGGGTTAGGTTTAGATTTGGGGTTAGGTTTAGATTTTTGGTTTAGATTTGGGGTTAGGTTTAGATTTTAGGTTTAGATATGGGGTTAGGTTTAGATTTGGGGTTAGGTTTAGATTTTAGGTTTAGATTTGGGGTTAGGTTTAGATTTGGGGTTAGGTTTAGATTTGGGGTTAGGTTTAGATTTTAGGTTTAGATTTGGGGTTAGGTTTAGATTTTAGGTTTAGATTTGGGGTTAGGTGTAGATTTGGGGTTAGGTTTAGATTTTAGGTTTAGATTTGGGGTTAGGTTTAGATTTTAGGTTTAGATTTGGGGTTAGGTTTAGATTTTAGGTTTGGATTTGGGGTTAGGTTTAGATTTTACGTTTAGATTTGGGGTTAGGTTTAGACTTGGGGTTAGGTTTAGATTTTAGGTTTAGATTTGGGGTTAGGTTTAGATTTTAGGTTTAGATTTGGGGTTAGGTTTAGATTTAAGGTTTAGATTTGGGGTTAGGTTTAGATTTGGGGTTAGGTTTAGATTTTTGGTTTAGATTTGGGGTTAGGTTTAGATTTGGGGTTAGGTTTAGATTTTAGGTTTAGATTTGGGGTTAGGTTTAGATTTTAGGTTTAGATTCGGGGTTAGGTTTAGATTTTAGGTTTAGATTTGGGGTTAGGTTTAGATTTTAGGTTTAGATTTTAGGTTTAGATTTGGGGTTAGGTTTAAATTTTAGGTTTAGATTTGGGGTTAGGTTTAGATTTTAGGTTTAGATTTGGGGTTAGGTTTAGATTTTAGGTTTATATTTGGGGTAAGGTTTAGATTTGGGGTTAGGTTTAGATTTTAGGTTTAGATTTGGGGTTAGGTTTAGATTTGGGGTTAGGTTTAGATTTTAGGTTTAGATTTGGGGTTAGGTTTAAATTTTAGGTTTAGATATGTGGTTAGGTTTAGATTTGGGGTTAGGTTTAGATTTTAGGTTTAGATTTGGGGTTAGGTTTAGATTTGGAGTTAGGTTTAGATTTTAGGTTTAGATTTGGGGTTAGGTTTAGATTTCAGGTTTAGATTTGGGGTTAGGTTTAGATTTTAGGTTTAGATTTGGGGTTAGGTGTAGATTTGGGGTTAGGTTTAGATTTTAGGTTTAGATTTGGGGTTAGGTTTAGATTTTAGGTTTAGATTTTAGGTTTAGATATGGGGTTAGGTTTAGATTTTAGGTTTAGAATTGGGGTTAGGTTTAGATTTTAGGTTTAGATTTGGGGTTAGGTTTAGATTTGGGGTTAGGTTTAGATTTTAGGTTTAGATTTGGGGTTAGGTTTAGATTTGGGGTTAGGTTTAGATTTTAGGTTTATATTTGGGGTTAGGTTTAGATTTTAGGTTTAGATTTGGGGTTAGGTTTAGATTTGGGGTTAGGTTTAGATTTTTGGTTTAGATTTGGGGTTAGGTTTAGATTTGGGGTTAGGTTTAGATTTTTGGTTTAGATTTGGGGTTAGGTTTAGATTTGGGGTTAGGTTTAGATTTTAGGTTTAGATTTGGGGTTAGGTTTAGATTTCAGGTTTAGATTTGGGGTTAGGTTTAGATTTCAGGTTTAGATTTGGGGTTAGGTTTAGATTTTAGGTTTATATTTGGGGTAAGGTTTAGATTTGGGGTTAGGTTTAGATTTTAGGTTTAGATTTGGGGTTAGGTTTAGATTTGGGGTTAGGTTTAGATTTTAGGTTTAGATTTGGGGTTAGGTTTAGATTTTAGGTTTAGATTTTAGGTTTAGATTTGGGGTTAGGTTTAGATTTTAGGTTTATATTTGGGGTAAGGTTTAGATTTGGGGTTAGGTTTAGATTTTAGGTTTAGATTTGGGGTTAGGTTTAGATTTTAGGTTTAGATTTGGGGTTAGGTTTAAATTTTAGGTTTAGATATGTGGTTAGGTTTAGATTTGGGGTTAGGTTTAGATTTTAGGTTTAGATTTGGGGTTAGGTTTAGATTTGGAGTTAGGTTTAGATTTTAGGTTTAGATTTGGGGTTAGGTTTAGATTTCAGGTTTAGATTTGGGGTAAGGTTTAGATTTGGGGTTAGGTTTAGATTTTAGGTTTAGATTTGGGGTTAGGTTTGGATTTTAGGTTTAGATTTGGGGTTAGGTTTAGATTTGGGGTTAGATTTAGATTTTAGGTTTAGATTTGGGGTTAGGTTTAGATTTGGGGTTAGGTTTAGATTTTAGGTTTAGATTTGGGGTTAGGTTTAGATTTTAGGTTTAGATTTTTGGTTTAAATTTGGGGTTAGGTTTAGATTTTAGGTTTAGATTTGGGGTGAGGTTTAGATTTTAGGTTTAGATTTTAGGTTTAGATTTGGGGTTAGGTTTAGATTTTAGGTTTAGATTTGGGGTTAGGTTTAGATTTTAGGTTTATATTTGGGGTAAGGTTTAGATTTGGGGTTAGGTTTAGATTTTAGGTTTAGATTTGGGGTTAGGTTTAGAATTGGGTTAGGTTTAGATTTTAGGTTTAGATTTGGGGTTAGGTTTAGATTTGGAGTTAGGTTTAGATTTTAGGTTTAGATTTGGGGTTAGGTTTAGATTTCAGGTATAGATTTGGGGTTAGGTTTAGATTTTAGGTTTATATTTGGGGTAAGGTTTAGATTTGGGGTTAGGTTTAGATTTTAGGTTTAGATTTGGGGTTAGGTTTAGATTTGGGGTTAGGTTTAGATTTTAGGTTTAGATTTGGGGTTAGGTGTATATTTGGGGTTAGGTTTAGATTTTAGGTTTAGATTTGGGGTTAGGTTTAGATTTTAGGTTTAGATTTGGGGTTAGGTTTAGATTTGGAGTTAGGTTTAGATTTAAGGTTTAGATTTGGGGTTAGGTTTAGATTTCAGGTTTAGATTTGGGGTTAGGTTTAAATTTTAGGTTTAGATATGTGGTTAGGTTTAGATTTGGGGTTAGGTTTAGATTTTAGGTTTAGATTTGGGGTTAGGTTTAGATTTGGAGTTAGGTTTAGATTTTAGGTTTAGATTTGGGGTTAAGTTTAGATTTCAGGTTTAGATTTGGGGTTAGGTTTAGATTTTAGGTTTAGATTTGGGGTTAGGTGTAGATTTGGGGTTAGGTTTAGATTTTAGGTTTAGATTTGGGGTTAGGTTTAGATTTTAGGTTTAGATTTTAGGTTTAGATTTGGGGTTAGGTTTAGATTTTAGGTTTAGATTTGGGGTTAGGTTTAGATTTTAGGTTTAGATTTGGGGTTAGGTTTAGATTTGGGGTTAGGTTTAGATTTTAGGTTTAGATTTGGGGTTAGGTTTAGATTTGGGGTTAGGTTTAGATTTTAGGTTTAGATTTGGGGTTAGGTTTAGATTTGGGGTTAGGTTTAGATTTTAGGTTTAGATTTGGGGTTAGGTTTAGATTTGGGGTTAGGTTTAGATTTAAGGTTTATATTTGGGGTTAGGTATATATTTTAGGTTTAGATTTGGGGTTAGGTTTAGATTTGGGGTTAGGTTTAGATTTTAGGTTTAGATTTGGGGTTAGGTTTAGATTTTAGGTTTAGATTTTAGGTTTAGATTTGGGGTAATGCTTAGATTTGGGTTAGGTTTAGATTTTAGGTTTAGATTTGGGGTTAGGTTTAGATTTGGGGTTAGGTTTAGAGTTTAGGTTTAGATTTGGGGTTAGGTTTAGATTTGGGGTTAGGTTTAGATTTTAGGTTTAGATTTGGGGTTAGGTTTAGATTTGGGGTTAGGTTTAGATTTTAGGTTTATATTTGGGGTTAGGTTTAGATTTTAGGTTTAGATTTGGGGTTAGGTTTAGATTTGGGGTTAGGTTTAGATTTTTGGTTTAGATTTGGGGTTAGGTTTAGATTTGGGGTTAGGTTTAGATTTTTGGTTTAGATTTGGGGTTAGGTTTAGATTTGGGGTTAGGTTTAGATTTTAGGTTTAGATTTGGGGTTAGGTTTAGATTTCAGGTTTAGATTTGGGGTTAGGTTTAGATTTCAGGTTTAGATTTGGGGTTAGGTTTAGATTTGGGGTTAGGTTTAGATTTTAGGTTTAGATTTGGGGTTAGGTTTAGATTTTAGGTTTAGATTTGGGGTAAGGTTTAGATTTGGGGTTAGGTTTAGATTTTAGGTTTAGATTTGGGGTTAGGTTTAGATTTGGGGTTAGGTTTAGATTTTAGGTTTAGATTTGGGGTTAGGTTTAGATTTTAGGTTTAGATTTTAGGTTTAGATTTGGGGTTAGGTTTAGATTTTAGGTTTATATTTGGGGTAAGGTTTAGATTTGGGGTTAGGTTTAGATTTTAGGTTTAGATTTGGGGTTAGGTTTAGATTTTAGGTTTAGATTTGGGGTTAGGTTTAAATTTTAGGTTTAGATATGTGGTTAGGTTTAGATTTGGGGTTAGGTTTAGATTTTAGGTTTAGATTTGGGGTTAGGTTTAGATTTGGAGTTAGGTTTAGATTTTAGGTTTAGATTTGGGGTTAGGTTTAGATTTCAGGTTTAGATTTGGGGTAAGGTTTAGATTTGGGGTTAGGTTTAGATTTTAGGTTTAGATTTGGGGTTAGGTTTAGATTTCAGGTTTAGATTTGGGGTTAGGTTTAGATTTCAGGTTTAGATTTGGGGTTAGGTTTAGATTTTAGGTTTATATTTGGGGTAAGGTTTAGATTTGGGGTTAGGTTTAGATTTTAGGTTTAGATTTGGGGTTAGGTTTAGATTTGGGGTTAGGTTTAGATTTTAGGTTTAGATTTGGGGTTAGGTTTAGATTTTAGGTTTAGATTTTAGGTTTAGATTTGGGGTTAGGTTTAGATTTTAGGTTTATATTTGGGGTAAGGTTTAGATTTGGGGTTAGGTTTAGATTTTAGGTTTAGATTTGGGGTTAGGTTTAGATTTTAGGTTTAGATTTGGGGTTAGGTTTAAATTTTAGGTTTAGATATGTGGTTAGGTTTAGATTTGGGGTTAGGTTTAGATTTTAGGTTTAGATTTGGGGTTAGGTTTAGATTTGGAGTTAGGTTTAGATTTTAGGTTTAGATTTGGGGTTAGGTTTAGATTTCAGGTTTAGATTTGGGGTAAGGTTTAGATTTGGGGTTAGGTTTAGATTTTAGGTTTAGATTTGGGGTTAGGTTTGGATTTTAGGTTTAGATTTGGGGTTAGGTTTAGATTTGGGGTTAGATTTAGATTTTAGGTTTAGATTTGGGGTTAGGTTTAGATTTGGGGTTAGGTTTAGATTTTAGGTTTAGATTTGGGGTTAGGTTTAGATTTTAGGTTTAGATTTTTGGTTTAAATTTGGGGTTAGGTTTAGATTTTAGGTTTAGATTTGGGGTGAGGTTTAGATTTTAGGTTTAGATTTTAGGTTTAGATTTGGGGTTAGGTTTAGATTTTAGGTTTAGATTTGGGGTTAGGTTTAGATTTTAGGTTTATATTTGGGGTAAGGTTTAGATTTGGGGTTAGGTTTAGATTTTAGGTTTAGATTTGGGGTTAGGTTTAGAATTGGGTTAGGTTTAGATTTTAGGTTTAGATTTGGGGTTAGGTTTAGATTTGGAGTTAGGTTTAGATTTTAGGTTTAGATTTGGGGTTAGGTTTAGATTTCAGGTATAGATTTGGGGTTAGGTTTAGATTTTAGGTTTATATTTGGGGTAAGGTTTAGATTTGGGGTTAGGTTTAGATTTTAGGTTTAGATTTGGGGTTAGGTTTAGATTTGGGGTTAGGTTTAGATTTTAGGTTTAGATTTGGGGTTAGGTGTATATTTGGGGTTAGGTTTAGATTTTAGGTTTAGATTTGGGGTTAGGTTTAGATTTTAGGTTTAGATTTGGGGTTAGGTTTAGATTTGGAGTTAGGTTTAGATTTAAGGTTTAGATTTGGGGTTAGGTTTAGATTTCAGGTTTAGATTTGGGGTTAGGTTTAAATTTTAGGTTTAGATATGTGGTTAGGTTTAGATTTGGGGTTAGGTTTAGATTTTAGGTTTAGATTTGGGGTTAGGTTTAGATTTGGAGTTAGGTTTAGATTTTAGGTTTAGATTTGGGGTTAAGTTTAGATTTCAGGTTTAGATTTGGGGTTAGGTTTAGATTTTAGGTTTAGATTTGGGGTTAGGTGTAGATTTGGGGTTAGGTTTAGATTTTAGGTTTAGATTTGGGGTTAGGTTTAGATTTTAGGTTTAGATTTTAGGTTTAGATTTGGGGTTAGGTTTAGATTTTAGGTTTAGATTTGGGGTTAGGTTTAGATTTTAGGTTTAGATTTGGGGTTAGGTTTAGATTTGGGGTTAGGTTTAGATTTTAGGTTTAGATTTGGGGTTAGGTTTAGATTTGGGGTTAGGTTTAGATTTTAGGTTTAGATTTGGGGTTAGGTTTAGATTTGGGGTTAGGTTTAGATTTTAGGTTTAGATTTGGGGTTAGGTTTAGATTTGGGGTTAGGTTTAGATTTAAGGTTTATATTTGGGGTTAGGTATATATTTTAGGTTTAGATTTGGGGTTAGGTTTAGATTTGGGGTTAGGTTTAGATTTTAGGTTTAGATTTGGGGTTAGGTTTAGATTTTAGGTTTAGATTTTAGGTTTAGATTTGGGGTAATGCTTAGATTTGGGTTAGGTTTAGATTTTAGGTTTAGATTTGGGGTTAGGTTTAGATTTGGGGTTAGGTTTAGAGTTTAGGTTTAGATTTGGGGTTAGGTTTAGATTTGGGGTTAGGTTTAGATTTTAGGTTTAGATTTGGGGTTAGGTTTAGATTTGGGGTTAGGTTTAGATTTTAGGTTTATATTTGGGGTTAGGTTTAGATTTTAGGTTTAGATTTGGGGTTAGGTTTAGATTTGGGGTTAGGTTTAGATTTTTGGTTTAGATTTGGGGTTAGGTTTAGATTTGGGGTTAGGTTTAGATTTTTGGTTTAGATTTGGGGTTAGGTTTAGATTTGGGGTTAGGTTTAGATTTTAGGTTTAGATTTGGGGTTAGGTTTAGATTTCAGGTTTAGATTTGGGGTTAGGTTTAGATTTCAGGTTTA
The DNA here is from genome assembly GCF_037038585.1 of Patagioenas fasciata. NCBI lineage: Eukaryota > Metazoa > Chordata > Aves > Columbiformes > Columbidae > Patagioenas > Patagioenas fasciata. The sequence goes on from NC_092528.1 coordinate 588,877, forward strand.
GATTTGGGGTTAGGTTTAGATTTGGGGTTAGGTTTAGATTTTAGGTTTAGATTTGGGGTTAGGTTTAGATTTTAGGTTTAGATTTGGGGTAAGGTTTAGATTTGGGGTTAGGTTTAGATTTTAGGTTTAGATTTGGGGTTAGGTTTAGATTTGGGGTTAGGTTTAGATTTTAGGTTTAGATTTGGGGTTAGGTTTAGATTTTAGGTTTAGATTTTAGGTTTAGATTTGGGGTTAGGTTTAGATTTTAGGTTTATATTTGGGGTAAGGTTTAGATTTGGGGTTAGGTTTAGATTTTAGGTTTAGATTTGGGGTTAGGTTTAGATTTTAGGTTTAGATTTGGGGTTAGGTTTAAATTTTAGGTTTAGATATGTGGTTAGGTTTAGATTTGGGGTTAGGTTTAGATTTTAGGTTTAGATTTGGGGTTAGGTTTAGATTTGGAGTTAGGTTTAGATTTTAGGTTTAGATTTGGGGTTAGGTTTAGATTTCAGGTTTAGATTTGGGGTAAGGTTTAGATTTGGGGTTAGGTTTAGATTTTAGGTTTAGATTTGGGGTTAGGTTTGGATTTTAGGTTTAGATTTGGGGTTAGGTTTAGATTTGGGGTTAGATTTAGATTTTAGGTTTAGATTTGGGGTTAGGTTTAGATTTGGGGTTAGGTTTAGATTTTAGGTTTAGATTTGGGGTTAGGTTTAGATTTTAGGTTTAGATTTTTGGTTTAAATTTGGGGTTAGGTTTAGATTTTAGGTTTAGATTTGGGGTGAGGTTTAGATTTTAGGTTTAGATTTTAGGTTTAGATTTGGGGTTAGGTTTAGATTTTAGGTTTAGATTTGGGGTTAGGTTTAGATTTTAGGTTTATATTTGGGGTAAGGTTTAGATTTGGGGTTAGGTTTAGATTTTAGGTTTAGATTTGGGGTTAGGTTTAGAATTGGGTTAGGTTTAGATTTTAGGTTTAGATTTGGGGTTAGGTTTAGATTTGGAGTTAGGTTTAGATTTTAGGTTTAGATTTGGGGTTAGGTTTAGATTTCAGGTATAGATTTGGGGTTAGGTTTAGATTTTAGGTTTATATTTGGGGTAAGGTTTAGATTTGGGGTTAGGTTTAGATTTTAGGTTTAGATTTGGGGTTAGGTTTAGATTTGGGGTTAGGTTTAGATTTTAGGTTTAGATTTGGGGTTAGGTGTATATTTGGGGTTAGGTTTAGATTTTAGGTTTAGATTTGGGGTTAGGTTTAGATTTTAGGTTTAGATTTGGGGTTAGGTTTAGATTTGGAGTTAGGTTTAGATTTAAGGTTTAGATTTGGGGTTAGGTTTAGATTTCAGGTTTAGATTTGGGGTTAGGTTTAAATTTTAGGTTTAGATATGTGGTTAGGTTTAGATTTGGGGTTAGGTTTAGATTTTAGGTTTAGATTTGGGGTTAGGTTTAGATTTGGAGTTAGGTTTAGATTTTAGGTTTAGATTTGGGGTTAAGTTTAGATTTCAGGTTTAGATTTGGGGTTAGGTTTAGATTTTAGGTTTAGATTTGGGGTTAGGTGTAGATTTGGGGTTAGGTTTAGATTTTAGGTTTAGATTTGGGGTTAGGTTTAGATTTTAGGTTTAGATTTTAGGTTTAGATTTGGGGTTAGGTTTAGATTTTAGGTTTAGATTTGGGGTTAGGTTTAGATTTTAGGTTTATATTTGGGGTAAGGTTTAGATTTGGGGTTAGGTTTAGATTTTAGGTTTAGATTTGGGGTTAGGTTTAGATTTGGGGTTAGGTTTAGATTTTAGGTTTAGATTTGGGGTTAGGTTTAGATTTGGGGTTAGGTTTAGATTTTAGGTTTAGATTTGGGGTTAGGTTTAGATTTGGGGTTAGGTTTAGATTTAAGGTTTATATTTGGGGTTAGGTATATATTTTAGGTTTAGATTTGGGGTTAGGTTTAGATTTGGGGTTAGGTTTAGATTTTAGGTTTAGATTTGGGGTTAGGTTTAGATTTTAGGTTTAGATTTTAGGTTTAGATTTGGGGTAATGCTTAGATTTGGGGTTAGGTTTAGATTTTAGGTTTAGATTTGGGGTTAGGTTTAGATTTGGGGTTAGGTTTAGATTTTTGGTTTAGATTTGGGGTTAGGTTTAGATTTTAGGTTTAGATATGGGGTTAGGTTTAGATTTGGGGTTAGGTTTAGAGTTTAGGTTTAGATTTGGGGTTAGGTTTAGATTTGGGGTTAGGTTTAGATTTTAGGTTTAGATTTGGGGTAAGGTTTACATTTGGGCTTAGGTTTAGATTTTATGTTTAGATTTGGGGTTAGGTTTAGATTTTAGGTTTAGATTTGGGGTTAGGTTTAGATTTTAGGTTTGGATTTGGGGTTAGGTTTAGATTTTACGTTTAGATTTGGGGTTAGGTTTAGATTTAAGGTTTAGATTTGGGGTTAGGTTTAGATTTGGGGTTAGGTTTATATTTTGGTTTAGATTTGGGGTTAGGTTTAGATTTGGGGTTAGGTTTAGATTTTAGGTTTAGATTTGGGGTTAGGTTTAGATTTTAGGTTTAGATTTGGGGTTAGGTTTAGATTTTAGGTTTAGATTTTAGGTTTAGATTTGGGGTTAGGTTTAGATTTTAGGTTTAGATTTGGGGTTAGGTTTAGATTTTAGGTTTAGATTTGGGGTTAGGTTTAGATTTTAGGTTTATATTTGGGGTAAGGTTTAGATTTGGGGTTAGGTTTAGATTTTAGGTTTAGATTTGAGGTTTAGATTTGGGGTTAGGTTTAGATTTTAGGTTTGGATTTGGGGTTAGGTTTAGATTTTACGTTTAGATTTGGGGTTAGGTTTAGACTTGGGGTTAGGTTTAGATTTTAGGTTTAGATTTGGGGTTAGGTTTAGATTTAAGGTTTAGATTTGGGGTTAGGTTTAGATTTGGGGTTAGGTTTAGATTTTAGGTTTAGATTTGGGGTTAGGTTTAGATTTTAGGTTTAGATTTGGGGTTAGGTTTAGATTTTAGGTTTAGATTTTAGGTTTAGATTTGGGGTTAGGTTTAGATTTTAGGTTTAGATTTGGGGTTAGGTTTAGATTTTAGGTTTAGATTTGGGGTTAGGTTTAGATTTGGGGTTAGGTTTAGATTTTTGGTTTAGATTTGGGGTTAGGTTTAGATTTGGGGTTAGGTTTAGATTTTAGGTTTAGATTTGGGGTTAGGTTTAGATTTTAGGTTTAGATTTGGGGTTAGGTTTAGATTTTAGGTTTAGATTTGGGGTTAGGTTTAGATTTTAGGTTTAGATTTTAGGTTTAGATTTGGGGTTAGGTTTAAATTTTAGGTTTAGATTTGGGGTTAGGTTTAGATTTTAGGTTTAGATTTGGGGTTAGGTTTAGATTTTAGGTTTATATTTGGGGTAAGGTTTAGATTTGGGGTTAGGTTTAGATTTTAGGTTTAGATTTGGGGTTAGGTTTAGATTTGGGGTTAGGTTTAGATTTTAGGTTTAGATTTGGGGTTAGGTTTAAATTTTAGGTTTAGATATGTGGTTAGGTTTAGATTTGGGGTTAGGTTTAGATTTTAGGTTTAGATTTGGGGTTAGGTTTAGATTTGGAGTTAGGTTTAGATTTTAGGTTTAGATTTGGGGTTAGGTTTAGATTTCAGGTTTAGATTTGGGGTTAGGTTTAGATTTTAGGTTTAGATTTGGGGTTAGGTGTAGATTTGGGGTTAGGTTTAGATTTTAGGTTTAGATTTGGGGTTAGGTTTAGATTTTAGGTTTAGATTTTAGGTTTAGATATGGGGTTAGGTTTAGATTTTAGGTTTAGAATTGGGGTTAGGTTTAGATTTTAGGTTTAGATTTGGGGTTAGGTTTAGATTTTAGGTTTAGATTTGGGGTTAGGTTTAGATTTGGGGTTAGGTTTAGATTTTAGGTTTAGATTTGGGGTTAGGTTTAGATTTTAGGTTTAGATTTGGGGTTAGGTTTAGATTTGGGGTTAGGTTTAGATTTTTGGTTTAGATTTGTGGTTAGGTTTAGATTTGGGGTTAGGTTTAGATTTTTGGTTTAGATTTGGGGTTAGGTTTAGATTTGGGGTTAGGTTTAGATTTTAGGTTTAGATTTGGGGTTAGGTTTAGATTTCAGGTTTAGATTTGGGGTTAGGTTTAGATTTCAGGTTTAGATTTGGGGTTAGGTTTAGATTTTAGGTTTATATTTGGGGTAAGGTTTAGATTTGGGGTTAGGTTTAGATTTTAGGTTTAGATTTGGGGTTAGGTTTAGATTTGGGGTTAGGTTTAGATTTTAGGTTTAGATTTGGGGTTAGGTTTAGAGTTTAGGTTTAGATTTTAGGTTTAGAATTGGGGTTAGGTTTAGATTTTAGGTTTATATTTGGGGTAAGGTTTAGATTTGGGGTTAGGTTTAGATTTTAGGTTTAGATTTGGGGTTAGGTTTAGATTTGGGGTTAGGTTTAGATTTTAGGTTTAGATTTGGGGTTAGGTTTAAATTTTAGGTTTAGATATGTGGTTAGGTTTAGATTTGGGGTTAGGTTTAGATTTTAGGTTTAGATTTGGGGTTAGGTTTAGATTTGGAGTTAGGTTTAGATTTTAGGTTTAGATTTGGGGTTAGGTTTAGATTTCAGGTTTAGATTTGGGGTAAGGTTTAGATTTGGGGTTAGGTTTAGATTTTAGGTTTAGATTTGGGGTTAGGTTTGGATTTTAGGTTTAGATTTGGGGTTAGGTTTAGATTTGGGGTTAGATTTAGATTTTAGGTTTAGATTTGGGGTTAGGTTTAGATTTGGGGTTAGGTTTAGATTTTAGGTTTAGATTTGGGGTTAAGTTTAGATTTTAGGTTTAGATTTTTGGTTTAAATTTGGGGTTAGGTTTAGATTTTAGGTTTAGATTTGGGGTGAGGTTTAGATTTTAGGTTTAGATTTTAGGTTTAGATTTGGGGTTAGGTTTAGATTTTAGGTTTAGATTTGGGGTTAGGTTTAGATTTTAGGTTTATATTTGGGGTAAGGTTTAGATTTGGGGTTAGGTTTAGATTTTAGGTTTAGATTTGGGGTTAGGTTTAGAATTGGGGTTAGGTTTAGATTTTAGGTTTAGATTTGGGGTTAGGTTTAGATTTGGAGTTAGGTTTAGATTTTAGGTTTAGATTTGGGGTTAGGTTTAGATTTCAGGTATAGATTTGGGGTTAGGTTTAGATTTTAGGTTTATATTTGGGGTAAGGTTTAGATTTGGGGTTAGGTTTAGATTTTAGGTTTAGATTTGGGGTTAGGTGTAGATTTGGGGTTAGGTTTAGATTTTAGGTTTAGATATGTGGTTAGGTTTAGATTTTAGGTTTAGATTTGGGGTTAGGTTTAGATTTGGAGTTAGATTTAGATTTAAGGTTTAGATTTGGGGTTAGGTTTAGATTTCAGGTTTAGATTTGGGGTTAGGTTTAAATTTTAGGTTTAGATATGTGGTTAGGTTTAGATTTGGGGTTAGGTTTAGATTTTAGGTTTAGATTTGGGGTTAGGTTTAGATTTGGAGTTAGGTTTAGATTTTAGGTTTAGATTTGGGGTTAAGTTTAGATTTCAGGTTTAGATTTGGGGTTAGGTTTAGATTTTAGGTTTAGATTTGGGGTTAGGTGTAGATTTGGGGTAAGGTTTAGATTTTAGGTTTAGATTTGGGGTTAGGTTTAGATTTTAGGTTTAGATTTTAGGTTTAGATTTGGGGTTAGGTTTAGATTTTAGGTTTAGAATTGGGGTTAGGTTTAGATTTTAGGTTTAGATTTGGGGTTAGGTTTAGATTTGGGGTTAGGTTTAGATTTTAGGTTTAGATTTGGGGTTAGGTTTAGATTTGGGGTTAGGTTTAGATTTTAGGTTTAGATTAGGGGTTAGGTTTAGATTTGGGGTTAGGTTTAGATTTTAGGTTTAGATTTGGGGTTAGGTTTAGATTTGGGGTTAGGTTTAGATTTAAGGTTTATATTTGGGGTTAGGTATATATTTTAGGTTTAGATTTGGGGTTAGGTTTAGATTTGGGGTTAGGTTTAGATTTTAGGTTTAGATTTGGGGTTAGGTTTAGATTTTAGGTTTAGTTTTTGGGTAAGGTTTACATTTGGGCTTAGGTTTAGATTTGAGGTTTAGATTTGGGGTTAGGTTTAGATTTGGGGTTAGGTTTAGATTTTAGGTTTAGATTTGGGGTTAGGTTTAGATTTTATGTTTAGATATGGGGTTAGGTTTAGATTTGGGTTTAGGTTTAGATTTTAGGTTTAGATTTGGGGTTAGGTTTAGATTTTAGGTTTAGATTTGGGGTTAGGTTTAGATTTGGGGTTAGGTTTAGATTTTAGGTTTAGATTTGGGGTTAGGTTTAGATTTTAGGTTTAGATTTGGGGTTAGGTTTAGATTTTAGGTTTAGATTTGGGGTAAGGTTTACATTTGGGCTTAGGTTTAGATTTTAGGTTTAGATTTGGGGTTAGGTTTAGATTTCGGGTTAGGTTTAGATTTTAGGTTTAGATTTGGGTTTAGGTTTAGATTTTATGTTTAATTATGGGGTTAGGTTTAGATTTGGGGTTAGGTTTAGATTTTAGGTTTAGATTTGGGGTTAGGTTTAGATTTTAGGTTTAGATTTGGGGTTAGGTTTAGATTTGGGGTTAGGTTTAGATTTTAGGTTTAGATTTGGGGTTAGGTTTAGATTTTAGGTTTAGATTTGGGGTTAGGTTTAGATTTTAGGTTTAGATTTTAGGTATAGATTTGGGGTTAGGTTTAGATTTTAGGTTTAGATTTGGGGTTAGGTTTAGATTTTAAGTTTAGATTTGCGGTTAGGTTTAGATTTTAGGTTTAGATTTGGGGTTAGGTTTAGATTTTAGGTTTAGATTTGGGGTTAGGTTTAGATTTGGGGTTAGGTTTAGATTTTAGGTTTAGATTTGGGGTTAGGTTTAGATTTGGGGTTAGGTTTAGATTTTAGGTTTAGATTTTAGGTTTGGATTTGGGGTTAGGTTTAGATTTGGGGTTAGGTTTAGATTTAGGTTTAGATTTGGGGTTAGGTTTAGATTTGGGGTTAGGTTTAGATTTTTGGTTTAGATTTGGGGTTAGGTTTAGATTTTAGGTTTAGATTTGGGGTTAGGTTTAGATTTGGGGTTAGGTTTAGATTTTAGGTTTAGATTTGGGGTTAGGTTTAGATTTTAGGTTTAGATTTTAGGTTTAGATTTGGGGTTAGGTTTAGATTTTAGGTTTATATTTGGGGTAAGGTTTAGATTTGGGGTTAGGTTTAGATTTTAGGTTTAGATTTGGGGTTAGGTTTAGACTTGGGGTTAGGTTTAGATTTTAGGTTTAGATTTGGGGTTAGGTTTAAATTTTAGGTTTAGATATGTGGTTAGGTTTAGATTTGGGGTTAGGTTTAGATTTAAGGTTTAGATTTGGGGTTAGGTTTAGATTTGGAGTTAGGTTTAGATTTTAGGTTTAGATTTGGGGTTAGGTTTAGATTTCAGGTTTAGATTTGGGGTTAGGTTTAGATTTGGGGTTAGGTTTAGATTTTAGGTTTAGATTTGGGGTTAGGTTTGGATTTTAGGTTTAGATTTGGGGTTAGGTTTAGATTTGGGGTTAGGTTTAGATTTTAGGTTTAGATTTGGGGTTAGGTTTAGATTTGGGGTTAGGTTTAGATTTTAGGTTTAGATTTGGGGTTAGGTTTAGATTTTAGGTTTAGATTTTAGGTTTAGATTTGGGGTTAGGTTTAGATTTTAGGTTTAGATTTGGGGTTAGGTTTAGATTTTAGGTTTAGATTTGGGGTGAGGTTTAGATTTTAGGTTTAGATTTTAGGTTTAGATTTGGGGTTAGGTTTAGATTTTAGGTTTAGATTTGGGGTTAGGTTTAGATTTTAGGTTTATATTTGGGGTAAGGTTTAGATTTGGGGTTAGGTTTAGATTTTAGGTTTAGATTTGGGGTTAGGTTTAGAATTGGGGTTAGGTTTAGATTTTAGGTTTAGATTCGGGGTTAGGTTTAGATTTGGAGTTAGGTTTAGATTTTAGGTTTAGATTTGGGGTCAGGTTTAGATTTCAGGTATAGATTTGGGGTTAGGTTTAGATTTTAGGTTTATATTTGGGGTAAGGTTTAGATTTGGGGTTAGGTTTAGATTTTAGGTTTAGATTTGGGGTTAGGTTTAGATTTGGGGTTAGGTTTAGATTTTAGGATTAGATTTGGGTTTAGGTTTAAATTTTAGGTTTAGATATGTGGTTAGGTTTAGATTTGGGGTTAGGTTTAGATTTTAGGTTTAGATTTGGGGTTAGGTTTAGATTTTAGGTTTAGAATTTAGGTTTATATTTGGGGTAAGGCTTAGATTTGGGGTTAGGTTTAGATTTTAGGTTTAGATTTGGGGTTAGGTTTAGATTTGGGGTTAGGTTTAGATTTTTGGTTTAGATTTGGCGTTAGGTTTAGATTTTAGGTTTAGATTTGGGGTTAGGTTTAGATTTGGAGTTAGGTTTAGATTTTAGGTTTAGATTTGGGGTTAGGTTTAGATTTCAGGTTTAGATTTGGGGTTAGGTTTAGATTTTAGGTTTAGATTTGGGGTTAGGTGTAGATTTGGGGTTAGGTTTAGATTTTAGGTTTAGATTTGGGGTTAGGTTTAGATTTTAGGTTTAGATTTTAGGTTTAGATATGGGGTTAGGTTTAGATTTTAGGTTTAGAATTGGGGTTAGGTTTAGATTTTAGGTTTAGATTTGGGGTTAGGTTTAGATTTGGGGTTAGGTTTAGATTTTAGGTTTAGATTTGGGGTTAGGTTTAGATTTGGGGTTAGGTTTAGATTTTAGGTTTAGATTTGGGGTTAGGTTTAGATTTTAGGTTTAGATTTGGGGTTAGGTTTAGATTTGGGGTTAGGTTTAGATTTTTGGTTTAGATTTGGGGTTAGGTTTAGATTTGGGGTTAGGTTTAGATTTTTGGTTTAGATTTGGGGTTAGGTTTAGATTTGGGGTTAGGTTTAGATTTTAGGTTTAGATTTGGGGTTAGGTTTAGATTTCAGGTTTAGATTTGGGGTTAGGTTTAGATTTCAGGTTTAGATTTGGGGTTAGGTTTAGATTTTAGGTTTATATTTGGGGTAAGGTTTAGATTTGGGGTTAGGTTTAGATTTTAGGTTTAGATTTGGGGTTAGGTTTAGATTTGGGGTTAGGTTTAGATTTAAGGTTTATATTTGGGGTTAGGTATATATTTTAGGTTTAGATTTGGGGTTAGGTTTAGATTTGGGGTTAGGTTTAGATTTTAGGTTTAGATTTGGGGTTAGGTTTAGATTTTAGGTTTAGTTTTTGGGTAAGGTTTACATTTGGGCTTAGGTTTAGATTTGAGGTTTAGATTTGGGGTTAGGTTTAGATTTGGGGTTAGGTTTAGATTTTAGGTTTAGATTTGGGGTTAGGTTTAGATTTTATGTTTAGATATGGGGTTAGGTTTAGATTTGGGTTTAGGTTTAGATTTTAGGTTTAGATTTGGGGTTAGGTTTAGATTTTAGGTTTAGATTTGGGGTTAGGTTTAGATTTGGGGTTAGGTTTAGATTTTAGGTTTAGATTTGGGGTTAGGTTTAGATTTTAGGTTTAGATTTGGGGTTAGGTTTAGATTTTAGGTTTAGATTTGGGGTAAGGTTTACATTTGGGCTTAGGTTTAGATTTTAGGTTTAGATTTGGGGTTAGGTTTAGATTTCGGGTTAGGTTTAGATTTTAGGTTTAGATTTGGGTTTAGGTTTAGATTTTATGTTTAATTATGGGGTTAGGTTTAGATTTGGGGTTAGGTTTAGATTTTAGGTTTAGATTTGGGGTTAGGTTTAGATTTTAGGTTTAGATTTGGGGTTAGGTTTAGATTTGGGGTTAGGTTTAGATTTTAGGTTTAGATTTGGGGTTAGGTTTAGATTTTAGGTTTAGATTTGGGGTTAGGTTTAGATTTTAGGTTTAGATTTTAGGTATAGATTTGGGGTTAGGTTTAGATTTTAGGTTTAGATTTGGGGTTAGGTTTAGATTTTAAGTTTAGATTTGCGGTTAGGTTTAGATTTTAGGTTTAGATTTGGGGTTAGGTTTAGATTTTAGGTTTAGATTTGGGGTTAGGTTTAGATTTGGGGTTAGGTTTAGATTTTAGGTTTAGATTTGGGGTTAGGTTTAGATTTGGGGTTAGGTTTAGATTTTAGGTTTAGATTTTAGGTTTGGATTTGGGGTTAGGTTTAGATTTGGGGTTAGGTTTAGATTTAGGTTTAGATTTGGGGTTAGGTTTAGATTTGGGGTTAGGTTTAGATTTTTGGTTTAGATTTGGGGTTAGGTTTAGATTTTAGGTTTAGATTTGGGGTTAGGTTTAGATTTGGGGTTAGGTTTAGATTTTAGGTTTAGATTTGGGGTTAGGTTTAGATTTTAGGTTTAGATTTTAGGTTTAGATTTGGGGTTAGGTTTAGATTTTAGGTTTATATTTGGGGTAAGGTTTAGATTTGGGGTTAGGTTTAGATTTTAGGTTTAGATTTGGGGTTAGGTTTAGACTTGGGGTTAGGTTTAGATTTTAGGTTTAGATTTGGGGTTAGGTTTAAATTTTAGGTTTAGATATGTGGTTAGGTTTAGATTTGGGGTTAGGTTTAGATTTAAGGTTTAGATTTGGGGTTAGGTTTAGATTTGGAGTTAGGTTTAGATTTTAGGTTTAGATTTGGGGTTAGGTTTAGATTTCAGGTTTAGATTTGGGGTTAGGTTTAGATTTGGGGTTAGGTTTAGATTTTAGGTTTAGATTTGGGGTTAGGTTTGGATTTTAGGTTTAGATTTGGGGTTAGGTTTAGATTTGGGGTTAGGTTTAGATTTTAGGTTTAGATTTGGGGTTAGGTTTAGATTTGGGGTTAGGTTTAGATTTTAGGTTTAGATTTGGGGTTAGGTTTAGATTTTAGGTTTAGATTTTAGGTTTAGATTTGGGGTTAGGTTTAGATTTTAGGTTTAGATTTGGGGTTAGGTTTAGATTTTAGGTTTAGATTTGGGGTGAGGTTTAGATTTTAGGTTTAGATTTTAGGTTTAGATTTGGGGTTAGGTTTAGATTTTAGGTTTAGATTTATGGTTAGGTTTAGATTTTAGGTTTATATTTGGGGTAAGGTTTAGATTTGGGGTTAGGTTTAGATTTTAGGTTTAGATTTGGGGTTAGGTTTAGAATTGGGGTTAGGTTTAGATTTTAGGTTTAGATTCGGGGTTAGGTTTAGATTTGGAGTTAGGTTTAGATTTTAGGTTTAGATTTGGGGTCAGGTTTAGATTTCAGGTATAGATTTGGGGTTAGGTTTAGATTTTAGGTTTATATTTGGGGTAAGGTTTAGATTTGGGGTTAGGTTTAGATTTTAGGTTTAGATTTGGGGTTAGGTTTAGATTTGGGGTTAGGTTTAGATTTTAGGATTAGATTTGGGTTTAGGTTTAAATTTTAGGTTTAGATATGTGGTTAGGTTTAGATTTGGGGTTAGGTTTAGATTTTAGGTTTAGATTTGGGGTTAGGTTTAGATTTTAGGTTTAGAATTTAGGTTTATATTTGGGGTAAGGCTTAGATTTGGGGTTAGGTTTAGATTTTAGGTTTAGATTTGGGGTTAGGTTTAGATTTGGGGTTAGGTTTAGATTTTTGGTTTAGATTTGGGGTTAGGTTTAGATTTTAGGTTTAGATATGGGGTTAGGTTTAGATTTGGGGTTAGGTTTAGATTTTAGGTTTAGATTTGGGGTTAGGTTTAGATTTGGGGTTAGGTTTAGATTTGGGGTTAGGTTTAGATTTTAGGTTTAGATTTGGGGTTAGGTTTAGATTTTAGGTTTAGATTTGGGGTTAGGTGTAGATTTGGGGTTAGGTTTATATTTTAGGTTTAGATTTGGGGTTAGGTTTAGATTTTAGGTTTAGATTTGGGGTTAGGTTTAGATTTTAGGTTTGGATTTGGGGTTAGGTTTAGATTTTACGTTTAGATTTGGGGTTAGGTTTAGACTTGGGGTTAGGTTTAGATTTTAGGTTTAGATTTGGGGTTAGGTTTAGATTTTAGGTTTAGATTTGGGGTTAGGTTTAGATTTAAGGTTTAGATTTGGGGTTAGGTTTAGATTTGGGGTTAGGTTTAGATTTTTGGTTTAGATTTGGGGTTAGGTTTAGATTTGGGGTTAGGTTTAGATTTTAGGTTTAGATTTGGGGTTAGGTTTAGATTTTAGGTTTAGATTTGGGGTTAGGTTTAGATTTTAGGTTTAGATTTGGGGTTAGGTTTAGATTTTAGGTTTAGATTTTAGGTTTAGATTTGGGGTTAGGTTTAAATTTTAGGTTTAGATTTGGGGTTAGGTTTAGATTTTAGGTTTAGATTTGGGGTTAGGTTTAGATTTTAGGTTTATATTTGGGGTAAGGTTTAGATTTGGGGTTAGGTTTAGATTTTAGGTTTAGATTTGGGGTTAGGTTTAGATTTGGGGTTAGGTTTAGATTTTAGGTTTAGATTTGGGGTTAGGTTTAAATTTTAGGTTTAGATATGTGGTTAGGTTTAGATTTGGCGTTAGGTTTAGATTTTAGGTTTAGATTTGGGGTTAGGTTTAGATTTGGAGTTAGGTTTAGATTTTAGGTTTAGATTTGGGGTTAGGTTTAGATTTCAGGTTTAGATTTGGGGTTAGGTTTAGATTTTAGGTTTAGATTTGGGGTTAGGTGTAGATTTGGGGTTAGGTTTAGATTTTAGGTTTAGATTTGGGGTTAGGTTTAGATTTTAGGTTTAGATTTTAGGTTTAGATATGGGGTTAGGTTTAGATTTTAGGTTTAGAATTGGGGTTAGGTTTAGATTTTAGGTTTAGATTTGGGGTTAGGTTTAGATTTGGGGTTAGGTTTAGATTTTAGGTTTAGATTTGGGGTTAGGTTTAGATTTGGGGTTAGGTTTAGATTTTAGGTTTAGATTTGGGGTTAGGTTTAGATTTTAGGTTTAGATTTGGGGTTAGGTTTAGATTTGGGGTTAGGTTTAGATTTTTGGTTTAGATTTGGGGTTAGGTTTAGATTTGGGGTTAGGTTTAGATTTTTGGTTTAGATTTGGGGTTAGGTTTAGATTTGGGGTTAGGTTTAGATTTTAGGTTTAGATTTGGGGTTAGGTTTAGATTTCAGGTTTAGATTTGGGGTTAGGTTTAGATTTCAGGTTTAGATTTGGGGTTAGGTTTAGATTTTAGGTTTATATTTGGGGTAAGGTTTAGATTTGGGGTTAGGTTTAGATTTTAGGTTTAGATTTGGGGTTAGGTTTAGATTTGGGGTTAGGTTTAGATTTTAGGTTTAGATTTGGGGTTAGGTTTAGATTTTAGGTTTAGATTTTAGGTTTAGATTTGGGGTTAGGTTTAGATTTTAGGTTTATATTTGGGGTAAGGTTTAGATTTGGGGTTAGGTTTAGATTTTAGGTTTAGATTTGGGGTTAGGTTTAGATTTTAGGTTTAGATTTGGGGTTAGGTTTAAATTTTAGGTTTAGATATGTGGTTAGGTTTAGATTTGGGGTTAGGTTTAGATTTAAGGTTTAGATTTGGGGTTAGGTTTAGATTTGGAGTTAGGTTTAGATTTTAGGTTTAGATTTGGGGTTAGGTTTAGATTTCAGGTTTAGATTTGGGGTAAGGTTTAGATTTGGGGTTAGGTTTAGATTTTAGGTTTAGATTTGGGGTTAGGTTTGGATTTTAGGTTTAGATTTGGGGTTAGGTTTAGATTTGGGGTTAGATTTAGATTTTAGGTTTAGATTTGGGGTTAGGTTTAGATTTGGGGTTAGGTTTAGATTTTAGGTTTAGATTTGGGGTTAGGTTTAGATTTTAGGTTTAGATTTTTGGTTTAAATTTGGGGTTAGGTTTAGATTTTAGGTTTAGATTTGGGGTGAGGTTTAGATTTTAGGTTTAGATTTTAGGTTTAGATTTGGGGTTAGGTTTAGATTTTAGGTTTAGATTTGGGGTTAGGTTTAGATTTTAGGTTTATATTTGGGGTAAGGTTTAGATTTGGGGTTAGGTTTAGATTTTAGGTTTAGATTTGGGGTTAGGTTTAGAATTGGGTTAGGTTTAGATTTTAGGTTTAGATTTGGGGTTAGGTTTAGATTTTAGGTTTAGATTTGGGGTTAGGTTTAGATTTGGGGTTAGGTTTAGATTTTAGGTTTAGATTTGGGGTTAGGTTTAGATTTGGGGTTAGGTTTAGATTTTAGGTTTAGATTTTAGGTTTGGATTTGGGGTTAGGTTTAGATTTGGGGTTAGGTTTAGATTTAGGTTTAGATTTGGGGTTAGGTTTAGATTTGGGGTTAGGTTTAGTTTTTTGGTTTAGATTTGGGGTTAGGTTTAGATTTTAGGTTTAGATTTGGGGTTAGGTTTAGATTTGGGGTTAGGTTTAGATTTTAGGTTTAGATTTGGGGTTAGGTTTAGATTTTAGGTTTAGATTTTAGGTTTAGATTTGGGGTTAGGTTTAGATTTTAGGTTTATATTTGGGGTAAGGTTTAGATTTGGGGTTAGGTTTAGATTTTAGGTTTAGATTTGGGGTTAGGTTTAGACTTGGGGTTAGGTTTAGATTTTAGGTTTAGATTTGGGGTTAGGTTTAAATTTTAGGTTTAGATATGTGGTTAGGTTTAGATTTGGGGTTAGGTTTAGATTTAAGGTTTAGATTTGGGGTTAGGTTTAGATTTGGAGTTAGGTTTAGATTTTAGGTTTAGATTTGGGGTTAGGTTTAGATTTCAGGTTTAGATTTGGGGTTAGGTTTAGATTTGGGGTTAGGTTTAGATTTTAGGTTTAGATTTGGGGTTAGGTTTGGATTTTAGGTTTAGATTTGGGGTTAGGTTTAGATTTGGGGTTAGGTTTAGATTTTAGGTTTAGATTTGGGGTTAGGTTTAGATTTGGGGTTAGGTTTAGATTTTAGGTTTAGATTTGGGGTTAGGTTTAGATTTTAGGTTTAGATTTTAGGTTTAGATTTGGGGTTAGGTTTAGATTTTAGGTTTAGATTTGGGGTTAGGTTTAGATTTTAGGTTTAGATTTGGGGTGAGGTTTAGATTTTAGGTTTAGATTTTAGGTTTAGATTTGGGGTTAGGTTTAGATTTTAGGTTTAGATTTATGGTTAGGTTTAGATTTTAGGTTTATATTTGGGGTAAGGTTTAGATTTGGGGTTAGGTTTAGATTTTAGGTTTAGATTTGGGGTTAGGTTTAGAATTGGGGTTAGGTTTAGATTTTAGGTTTAGATTCGGGGTTAGGTTTAGATTTGGAGTTAGGTTTAGATTTTAGGTTTAGATTTGGGGTCAGGTTTAGATTTCAGGTATAGATTTGGGGTTAGGTTTAGATTTTAGGTTTATATTTGGGGTAAGGTTTAGATTTGGGGTTAGGTTTAGATTTTAGGTTTAGATTTGGGGTTAGGTTTAGATTTGGGGTTAGGTTTAGATTTTAGGATTAGATTTGGGTTTAGGTTTAAATTTTAGGTTTAGATATGTGGTTAGGTTTAGATTTGGGGTTAGGTTTAGATTTTAGGTTTAGATTTGGGGTTAGGTTTAGATTTTAGGTTTAGAATTTAGGTTTATATTTGGGGTAAGGCTTAGATTTGGGGTTAGGTTTAGATTTTAGGTTTAGATTTGGGGTTAGGTTTAGATTTGGGGTTAGGTTTAGATTTTTGGTTTAGATTTGGGGTTAGGTTTAGATTTTAGGTTTAGATATGGGGTTAGGTTTAGATTTGGGGTTAGGTTTAGATTTTAGGTTTAGATTTGGGGTTAGGTTTAGATTTGGGGTTAGGTTTAGATTTGGGGTTAGGTTTAGATTTTAGGTTTAGATTTGGGGTTAGGTTTAGATTTTAGGTTTAGATTTGGGGTTAGGTGTAGATTTGGGGTTAGGTTTATATTTTAGGTTTAGATTTGGGGTTAGGTTTAGATTTTAGGTTTAGATTTGGGGTTAGGTTTAGATTTTAGGTTTGGATTTGGGGTTAGGTTTAGATTTTACGTTTAGATTTGGGGTTAGGTTTAGACTTGGGGTTAGGTTTAGATTTTAGGTTTAGATTTGGGGTTAGGTTTAGATTTTAGGTTTAGATTTGGGGTTAGGTTTAGATTTAAGGTTTAGATTTGGGGTTAGGTTTAGATTTGGGGTTAGGTTTAGATTTTTGGTTTAGATTTGGGGTTAGGTTTAGATTTGGGGTTAGGTTTAGATTTTAGGTTTAGATTTGGGGTTAGGTTTAGATTTTAGGTTTAGATTTGGGGTTAGGTTTAGATTTTAGGTTTAGATTTGGGGTTAGGTTTAGATTTTAGGTTTAGATTTTAGGTTTAGATTTGGGGTTAGGTTTAAATTTTAGGTTTAGATTTGGGGTTAGGTTTAGATTTTAGGTTTAGATTTGGGGTTAGGTTTAGATTTTAGGTTTATATTTGGGGTAAGGTTTAGATTTGGGGTTAGGTTTAGATTTTAGGTTTAGATTTGGGGTTAGGTTTAGATTTGGGGTTAGGTTTAGATTTTAGGTTTAGATTTGGGGTTAGGTTTAAATTTTAGGTTTAGATATGTGGTTAGGTTTAGATTTGGCGTTAGGTTTAGATTTTAGGTTTAGATTTGGGGTTAGGTTTAGATTTGGAGTTAGGTTTAGATTTTAGGTTTAGATTTGGGGTTAGGTTTAGATTTCAGGTTTAGATTTGGGGTTAGGTTTAGATTTTAGGTTTAGATTTGGGGTTAGGTGTAGATTTGGGGTTAGGTTTAGATTTTAGGTTTAGATTTGGGGTTAGGTTTAGATTTTAGGTTTAGATTTTAGGTTTAGATATGGGGTTAGGTTTAGATTTTAGGTTTAGAATTGGGGTTAGGTTTAGATTTTAGGTTTAGATTTGGGGTTAGGTTTAGATTTGGGGTTAGGTTTAGATTTTAGGTTTAGATTTGGGGTTAGGTTTAGATTTGGGGTTAGGTTTAGATTTTAGGTTTAGATTTGGGGTTAGGTTTAGATTTTAGGTTTAGATTTGGGGTTAGGTTTAGATTTGGGGTTAGGTTTAGATTTTTGGTTTAGATTTGGGGTTAGGTTTAGATTTGGGGTTAGGTTTAGATTTTTGTTTTAGATTTGGGGTTAGGTTTAGATTTGGGGTTAGGTTTAGATTTTAGGTTTAGATTTGGGGTTAGGTTTAGATTTCAGGTTTAGATTTGGGGTTAGGTTTAGATTTCAGGTTTAGATTTGGGGTTAGGTTTAGATTTTAGGTTTAGATTTGGGGTTAGGTTTAGATTTTAGGTTTAGATTTTAGGTTTAGATTTGGGGTTAGGTTTAGATTTTAGGTTTATATTTGGGGTAAGGTTTAGATTTGGGGTTAGGTTTAGATTTTAGGTTTAGATTTGGGGTTAGGTTTAGATTTTAGGTTTAGATTTGGGGTTAGGTTTAAATTTTAGGTTTAGATATGTGGTTAGGTTTAGATTTGGGGTTAGGTTTAGATTTAAGGTTTAGATTTGGGGTTAGGTTTAGATTTGGAGTTAGGTTTAGATTTTAGGTTTAGATTTGGGGTTAGGTTTAGATTTCAGGTTTAGATTTGGGGTAAGGTTTAGATTTGGGGTTAGGTTTAGATTTTAGGTTTAGATTTGGGGTTAGGTTTGGATTTTAGGTTTAGATTTGGGGTTAGGTTTAGATTTGGGGTTAGATTTAGATTTTAGGTTTAGATTTGGGGTTAGGTTTAGATTTGGGGTTAGGTTTAGATTTTAGGTTTAGATTTGGGGTTAGGTTTAGATTTTAGGTTTAGATTTTTGGTTTAAATTTGGGGTTAGGTTTAGATTTTAGGTTTAGATTTGGGGTGAGGTTTAGATTTTAGGTTTAGATTTTAGGTTTAGATTTGGGGTTAGGTTTAGATTTTAGGTTTAGATTTGGGGTTAGGTTTAGATTTTAGGTTTATATTTGGGGTAAGGTTTAGATTTGGGGTTAGGTTTAGATTTTAGGTTTAGATTTGGGGTTAGGTTTAGAATTGGGTTAGGTTTAGATTTTAGGTTTAGATTTGGGGTTAGGTTTAGATTTGGAGTTAGGTTTAGATTTTAGGTTTAGATTTGGGGTTAGGTTTAGATTTCAGGTATAGATTTGGGGTTAGGTTTAGATTTTAGGTTTATATTTGGGGTAAGGTTTAGATTTGGGGTTAGGTTTAGATTTTAGGTTTAGATTTGGGGTTAGGTTTAGATTTGGGGTTAGGTTTAGATTTTAGGTTTAGATTTGGGGTTAGGTGTAGATTTGGGGTTAGGTTTAGATTTTAGGTTTAGATTTGGGGTTAGGTTTAGATTTTAGGTTTAGATTTGGGGTTAGGTTTAGATTTGGAGTTAGGTTTAGATTTAAGGTTTAGATTTGGGGTTAGGTTTAGATTTCAGGTTTAGATTTGGGGTTAGGTTTAAATTTTAGGTTTAGATATGTGGTTAGGTTTAGATTTGGGGTTAGGTTTAGATTTTAGGTTTAGATTTGGGGTTAGGTTTAGATTTGGAGTTAGGTTTAGATTTTAGGTTTAGATTTGGGGTTAAGTTTAGATTTCAGGTTTAGATTTGGGGTTAGGTTTAGATTTTAGGTTTAGATTTGGGGTTAGGTGTAGATTTGGGGTTAGGTTTAGATTTTAGGTTTAGATTTGGGGTTAGGTTTAGATTTGGGGTTAGGTTTAGATTTTAGGTTTAGATTTGGGGTTAGGTTTAGATTTGGGGTTAGGTTTAGATTTAAGGTTTATATTTGGGGTTAGGTATATATTTTAGGTTTAGATTTGGGGTTAGGTTTAGATTTGGGGTTAGGTTTAGATTTTAGGTTTAGATTTGGGGTTAGGTTTAGATTTGGGGTTAGGTTTAGATTTTTGGTTTAGATTTGGGGTTAGATTTAGATTTTAGGTTTATATATGGGGTTAGGTTTAGATTTGGGGTTAGGTTTAGAGTTTAGGTTTAGATTTGGGGTTAGGTTTAGATTTGGGGTTAGGTTTAGATTTTAGGTTTAGATTTGGGGTAAGGTTTACATTTGGGCTTAGGTTTAGATTTTATGTTTAGATTTGGGGTTAGGTTTAGATTTTAGGTTTAGATTTGGGGTTAGGTTTAGATTTTAGGTTTGGATTTGGGGTTAGGTTTAGATTTTACGTTTAGATTTGGGGTTAGGTTTAGACTTGGGGTTAGGTTTAGATTTTAGGTTTAGATTTGGGGTTAGGTTTAGATTTAAGGTTTAGATTTGGGGTTAGGTTTAGATTTGGGGTTAGGTTTATATTTTGGTTTAGATTTGGGGTTAGGTTTAGATTTGGGGTTAGGTTTAGATTTTAGGTTTAGATTTGGGGTTAGGTTTAGATTTTAGGTTTAGATTTGGGGTTAGGTTTAGATTTTAGGTTTAGATTTTAGGTTTAGATTTGGGGTTAGGTTTAGATTTTAGGTTTAGATTTGGGGTTAGGTTTAGATTTTAGGTTTAGATTTGGGGTTAGGTTTAGATTTTAGGTTTATATTTGGGGTAAGGTTTAGATTTGGGGTTAGGTTTAGATTTTAGGTTTAGATTTGAGGTTTAGATTTGGGGTTAGGTTTAGATTTTAGGTTTGGATTTGGGGTTAGGTTTAGATTTTACGTTTAGATTTGGGGTTAGGTTTAGACTTGGGGTTAGGTTTAGATTTTAGGTTTAGATTTGGGGTTAGGTTTAGATTTAAGGTTTAGATTTGGGGTTAGGTTTAGATTTGGGGTTAGGTTTAGATTTTTGGTTTAGATTTGGTGTTAGGTTTAGATTTGGGGTTAGGTTTAGATTTTAGGTTTAGATTTGGGGTTAGGTTTAGATTTTAGGTTTAGATTTGGGGTTAGGTTTAGATTTTAGGTTTAGATTTTAGGTTTAGATTTGGGGTTAGGTTTAGATTTTAGGTTTAGATTTGGGGTTAGGTTTAGATTTGGGGTTAGGTTTAGATTTTTGGTTTAGATTTGGGGTTAGGTTTAGATTTGGGGTTAGGTTTAGATTTTAGGTGTAGATTTGGGGTTAGGTTTAGATTTTAGGTTTAGATTTGGGGTTAGGTTTAGATTTTAGGTTTAGATTTGGGGTTAGGTTTAGATTTTAGGTTTAGATTTGGGGTTAGGTTTAAATTTTAGGTTTAGATTTGGGGTTAGGTTTAGATTTTAGGTTTAGATTTGGGGTTAGGTTTAGATTTTAGGTTTATATTTGGGGTAAGGTTTAGATTTGGGGTTAGGTTTAGATTTTAGGTTTAGATTTGGGGTTAGGTTTAGATTTGGGGTTAGGTTTAGATTTTAGGTTTAGATTTGGGGTTAGGTGTAGATTTGGGGTTAGGTTTAGATTTTAGGTTTAGATTTGGGGTTAGGTTTAGATTTTAGGTTTAGATTTTAGGTTTAGATATGGGGTTAGGTTTAGATTTTAGGTTTAGAATTGGGGTTAGGTTTAGATTTTAGGTTTAGATTTGGGGTTAGGTTTAGATTTAAGGTTTAGATTTGGGGTTAGGTTTAGATTTGGGGTTAGGTTTAGATTTTAGGTTTAGATTTGGGGTTAGGTTTAGATTTTAGGTTTAGATTTGGGGTTAGGTTTAGATTTGGGGTTAGGTTTAGATTTTTGGTTTAGATTTGGGGTTAGGTTTAGATTTGGGGTTAGGTTTAGACTTTTGGTTTAGATTTGGGGTTAGGTTTAGATTTGGGGTTAGGTTTAGATTTTAGGTTTAGATTTGGGGTTAGGTTTAGATTTCAGGTTTAGATTTGGGGTTAGGTTTAGATTTCAGGTTTAGATTTGGGGTTAGGTTTAGATTTTAGGTTTATATTTGGGGTAAGGTTTAGATTTGGGGTTAGGTTTAGATTTTAGGTTTAGATTTGGGGTTAGGTTTAGATTTGGGGTTAGGTTTAGATTTTAGGTTTAGATTTGGGGTTAGGTTTAGAGTTTAGGTTTAGATTTTAGGTTTAGAATTGGGCTTAGGTTTAGATTTTAGGTTTATATTTGGGGTAAGGTTTAGATTTGGGGTTAGGTTTAGATTTTAGGTTTAGATTTGGGGTTAGGTTTAGATTTGGGGTTAGGTTTAGATTTTAGGTTTAGATTTGGGGTTAGGTTTAAATTTTAGGTTTAGATATGTGGTTAGGTTTAGATTTGGGGTTAGGTTTAGATTTTAGGTTTAGATTTGGGGTTAGGTTTAGATTTGGAGTTAGGTTTAGATTTTAGGTTTAGATTTGGGGTTAGGTTTAGATTTCAGGTTTAGATTTGGGGTAAGGTTTAGATTTGGGGTTAGGTTTAGATTTTAGGTTTAGATTTGGGGTTAGGTTTGGATTTTAGGTTTAGATTTGGGGTTAGGTTTAGATTTGGGGTTAGATTTAGATTTTAGGTTTAGATTTGGGGTTAGGTTTAGATTTGGGGTTAGGTTTAGATTTTAGGTTTAGATTTGGGGTTAGGTTTAGATTTTAGGTTTAGATTTTTGGTTTAGATTTGGGGTTAGGTTTAGATTTTAGGTTTAGATTTGGGGTGAGGTTTAGATTTTAGGTTTAGATTTTAGGTTTAGATTTGGGGTTAGGTTTAGATTTTAGGTTTAGATTTGGGGTTAGGTTTAGATTTTAGGTTTATATTTGGGGTAAGGTTTAGATTTGGGGTTAGGTTTAGATTTTAGGTTTAGATTTGGGGTTAGGTTTAGAATTGGGGTTAGGTTTAGATTTTAGGTTTAGATTTGGGGTTAGGTTTAGATTTGGAGTTAGGTTTAGATTTTAGGTTTAGATTTGGGGTTAGGTTTAGATTTCAGGTATAGATTTGGGGTTAGGTTTAGATTTTAGGTTTATATTTGGGGTAAGGTTTAGATTTGGGGTTAGGTTTAGATTTTAGGTTTAGATTTGGGGTTAGGTTTAGATTTGGGGTTAGGTTTAGATTTTAGGTTTAGATTTGGGGTTAGGTGTAGATTTGGGGTTAGGTTTAGATTTTAGGTTTAGATTTGGGGTTAGGTTTAGATTTTAGGTTTAGATTTTGGGTTAGGTTTAGATTTGGAGTTAGGTTTAGATTTAAGGTTTAGATTTGGGGTTAGGTTTAGATTTCAGGTTTAGATTTGGGGTTAGGTTTAAATTTTAGGTTTAGATATGTGGTTAGGTTTAGATTTGGGGTTAGGTTTAGATTTTAGTTTTAGATTTGGGGTTAGGTTTAGATTTGGAGTTAGGTTTAGATTTTAGGTTTAGATTTGGGGTTAAGTTTAGATTTCAGGTTTAGATTTGGGGTTAGGTTTAGATTTTAGGTTTAGATTTGGGGTTAGGTGTAGATTTGGGGTTAGGTTTAGATTTTAGGTTTAGATTTGGGGTTAGGTTTAGATTTTAGGTTTAGATTTTAGGTTTAGATTTGGGGTTAGGTTTAGATTTGGGGTTAGGTTTAGATTTTAGGTTTAGATTAGGGGTTAGGTTTAGATTTGGGGTTAGGTTTAGATTTTAGGTTTAGATTTGGGGTTAGGTTTAGATTTGGGGTTAGGTTTAGATTTAAGGTTTATATTTGGGGTTAGGTATATATTTTAGGTTTAGATTTGGGGTTAGGTTTAGATTTGGGGTTAGGTTTAGATTTTAGGTTTAGATTTGGGGTTAGGTTTAGATTTTAGGTTTAGATTTAAGGTTTATATTTGGGGTAAGGCTTAGATTTGGGGTTAGGTTTAGATTTTAGGTTTAGGTTTGGGGTTAGGTTTAGATTTGGGGTTAGGTTTAGATTTTTGGTTTAGATTTGGGGTTAGGTTTAGATTTTAGGTTTAGATATGGGGTTAGGTTTAGATTTGGGGTTAGGTTTAGAGTTTAGGTTTAGATTTGGGGTTAGGTTTAGATTTGGGGTTAGGTTTAGATTTTAGGTTTAGATTTGGGGTAAGGTTTACATTTGGGCTTAGGTTTAGATTTTATGTTTAGATTTGGGGTTAGGTTTAGATTTTAGGTTTAGATTTGGGGTTAGGTTTAGATTTTAGGTTTGGATTTGGGGTTAGGTTTAGATTTTACGTTTAGATTTGGGGTTAGGTTTAGACTTGGGGTTAGGTTTAGATTTTAGGTTTAGATTTGGGGTTAGGTTTAGATTTAAGGTTTAGATTTGGGGTTAGGTTTAGATTTGGGGTTAGGTTTAGATTTTAGGTTTAGATTTAGGGTTAGGTTTAGATTTGGGGTTAGGTTTAGATTTTAGGTTTAGATTTGGGGTTAGGTTTAGATTTTAGGTTTAGATTTGGGGTTAGGTTTAGATTTTAGGTTTAGATTTGGGGTTAGGTTTAGATTTTAGGTTTAGATTTTAGGTTTAGATTTGGGGTTAGGTTTAGATTTTAGGTTTAGATTTGGGGTTAGGTTTAGATTTTAGGTTTAGATTTGGGGTTAGGTTTAGATTTTAGGTTTATATTTGGGGTAAGGTTTAGATTTTGGGTTAGGTTTAGATTTTAGGTTTAGATTTGAGGTTAGGTTTAGATTTGGGGTTAGGTTTAGATTTTAGGTTTAGATTTGGGGTTAGGTTTAAATTTTAGGTTTAGATATGTGGTTAGGTTTAGATTTGGGGTTAGGTTTAGATTTTAGGTTTAGATTTTAGGTTTAGATTTGGGGTTAGGTTTAGATTTTAGGTTTGGATTTGGGGTTAGGTTTAGATTTTACGTTTAGATTTGGGGTTAGGTTTAGACTTGGGGTTAGGTTTAGATTTTAGGTTTAGATTTGGGGTTAGGTTTAGATTTAAGGTTTAGATTTGGGGTTAGGTTTAGATTTGGGGTTAGGTTTAGATTTTTGGTTTAGATTTGGGGTTAGGTTTAGATTTGGGGTTAGGTTTAGATTTTAGGTTTAGATTTGGGGTTAGGTTTAGATTTTAGGTTTAGATTTGGGGTTAGGTTTAGATTTTAGGTTTAGATTTTAGGTTTAGATTTGGGGTTAGGTTTAGATTTTAGGTTTAGATTTGGGGTTAGGTTTAGATTTTAGGTTTAGATTTGGGGTTAGGTTTAGATTTGGGGTTAGGTTTAGATTTTTGGTTTAGATTTGGGGTTAGGTTTAGATTTGGGGTTAGGTTTAGATTTTAGGTTTAGATTTGGGGTTAGGTTTAGTTTTTAGGTTTAGATTTGGGGTTAGGTTTAGATTTTAGGTTTAGATTTTAGGTTTAGATTTGGGGTTAGGTTTAAATTTTAGGTTTAGATTTGGGGTTAGGTTTAGATTTTAGGTTTAGATTTGGGGTTAGGTTTAGATTTTAGGTTTATATTTGGGGTAAGGTTTAGATTTGGGGTTAGGTTTAGATTTTAGGTTTAGATTTGGGGTTAGGTTTAGATTTGGGGTTAGGTTTAGATTTTAGGTTTAGATTTGGGGTTAGGTTTAAATTTTAGGTTTAGATATGTGGTTAGGTTTAGATTTGGGGTTAGGTTTAGATTTTAGGTTTAGATTTGGGGTTAGGTTTAGATTTGGAGTTAGGTTTAGATTTTAGGTTTAGATTTGGGGTTAGGTTTAGATTTCAGGTTTAGATTTGGGGTTAGGTTTAGATTTTAGGTTTAGATTTGGGGTTAGGTTTAGATTTGGGGTTAGGTTTAGATTTTAGGTTTAGATTTGGGGTTAGGTTTAGATTTTAGGTTTAGATTTTAGGTTTAGATATGGGGTTAGGTTTAGATTTTAGGTTTAGAATTGGGTTAGGTTTAGATTTTAGGTTTAGATTTGGGGTTAGGTTTAGATTTGGGGTTAGGTTTAGATTTTAGGTTTAGATTTGGGGTTAGGTTTAGATTTGGGGTTAGGTTTAGATTTTAGGTTTAGATTTGGGGTTAGGTTTAGATTTTAGGTTTAGATTTGGGGTTAGGTTTAGATTTGGGGTTAGGTTTAGATTTTTGGTTTAGATTTGGGGTTAGGTTTAGATTTCAGGTTTAGGTTTAGATTTGGGGTTAGGTTTAGATTTTTGGTTTAGATTTGGGGTTAGGTTTAGATTTGGGGTTAGGTTTAGATTTTAGGTTTAGATTTGGGGTTAGGTTTAGATTTCAGGTTTAGATTTGGGGTTAGGTTTAGATTTCAGGTTTAGATTTGGGGTTAGGTTTAGATTTTAGGTTTATATTTGGGGTAAGGTTTAGATTTGGGGTTAGGTTTAGATTTTAGGTTTAGATTTGGGGTTAGGTTTAGATTTGGGGTTAGGTTTAGATTTTAGGTTTAGATTTGGGGTTAGGTTTAGATTTTAGGTTTAGATTTTAGGTTTAGATTTGGGGTTACGTTTAGATTTTAGGTTTATATTTGGGGTAAGGTTTAGATTTGGGGTTAGGTTTAGATTTTAGGTTTAGATTTGGGGTTAGGTTTAGATTTGGGGTTAGGTTTAGATTTTAGGTTTAGATTTGGGGTTAGGTTTAAATTTTAGGTTTAGATATGTGGTTAGGTTTAGATTTGGGGTTAGGTTTAGATTTTAGGTTTAGATTTGGGGTTAGGTTTAGATTTGGAGTTAGGTTTAGATTTTAGGTTTAGATTTGGGGTTAGGTTTAGATTTCAGGTTTAGATTTGGGGTAAGGTTTAGATTTGGGGTTAGGTTTAGATTTTAGGTTTAGATTTGGGGTTAGGTTTGGATTTTAGGTTTAGATTTGGGGTTAGGTTTAGATTTGGGGTTAGATTTAGATTTTAGGTTTAGATTTGGGGTTAGGTTTAGATTTGGGGTTAGGTTTAGATTTTAGGTTTAGATTTGGGGTTAGGTTTAAATTTTAGGTTTAGATTTTTGGTTTAAATTTGGGGTTAGGTTTAGATTTTAGGTTTAGATTTGGGGTGAGGTTTAGATTTTAGGTTTAGATTTTAGGTTTAGATTTTAGGTTTAGATTTGGGGTTAGGTTTAGATTTTAGGTTTAGATTTGGGGTTAGGTTTAGATTTTAGGTTTATATTTGGGGTAAGGTTTAGATTTGGGGTTAGGTTTAGATTTTAGGTTTAGATTTGGGGTTAGGTTTAGAATTGGGGTTAGGTTTAGATTTTAGGTTTAGATTTGGGGTTAGGTTTAGATTTGGAGTTAGGTTTAGATTTTAGGTTTAGATTTGGGGTTAGGTTTAGATTTCAGGTATAGATTTGGGGTTAGGTTTAGATTTTAGGTTTATATTTGGGGTAAGGTTTAGATTTGGGGTTAGGTTTAGATTTTAGGTTTAGATTTGGGGTTAGGTTTAGATTTGGGGTTAGGTTTAGATTTTAGGTTTAGATTTGGGGTTAGGTGTAGATTTGGGGTTAGGTTTAGATTTTAGGTTTAGATTTGGGGTTAGGTTTAGATTTTAGGTTTAGATTTGGGGTTAGGTTTAGATTTGGAGTTAGGTTTAGATTTAAGGTTTAGATTTGGGGTTAGGTTTAGATTTCAGGTTTAGATTTGGGGTTAGGTTTAAATTTTAGGTTTAGATATGTGGTTAGGTTTAGATTTGGGGTTAGGTTTAGATTTTAGGTTTAGATTTGGGGTTAGGTTTAGATTTGGAGTTAGGTTTAGATTTTAGGTTTAGATTTGGGGTTAAGTTTAGATTTCAGGTTTAGATTTGGGGTTAGGTTTAGATTTTAGGTTTAGATTTGGGGTTAGGTGTAGATTTGGGGTTAGGTTTAGATTTTAGGTTTTGATTTGGGGTTAGGTTTAGATTTTAGGTTTAGATTTTAGGTTTAGATTTGGGGTTAGGTTTAGATTTTAGGTTTAGAATTGGGGTTAGGTTTAGATTTTAGGTTTAGATTTGGGGTTAGGTTTAGATTTGGGGTTAGGTTTAGATTTAAGGTTTATATTTGGGGTTAGGTATATATTTTAGGTTTAGATTTGGGGTTAGGTTTAGATTTGGGGTTAGGTTTAGATTTTAGGTTTAGATTTGGGGTTAGGTTTAGATTTTAGGTTTAGATTTAAGGTTTATATTTGGGGTAAGGCTTAGATTTGGGGTTAGGTTTAGATTTTAGGTTTAGATTTGGGGTTAGGTTTAGATTTGGGGTTAGGTTTAGATTTTTGGTTTAGATTTGGGGTTAGGTTTAGATTTTAGGTTTAGATATGGGGTTAGGTTTAGATTTGGGGTTAGGTTTAGAGTTTAGGTTTAGATTTGGGGTTAGGTTTAGATTTGGGGTTAGGTTTAGATTTTAGGTTTAGATTTGGGGTAAGGTTTACATTTGGGCTTAGTTTAGATTTTATGTTTAGATTTGGGGTTAGGTTTAGATTTTAGGTTTAGATTTGGGGTTAGGTTTAGATTTTAGGTTTGGATTTGGTGTTAGGTTTAGATTTTACGTTTAGATTTGGGGTTAGGTTTAGACTTGGGGTTAGGTTTAGATTTTAGGTTTAGATTTGGGGTTAGGTTTAGATTTAAGGTTTAGATTTGGGGTTAGGTTTAGATTTGGGGTTAGGTTTAGATTTTTGGTTTAGATTTGGGGTTAGGTTTAGATTTGGGGTTAGGTTTAGATTTTAGGTTTAGATTTGGGGTTAGGTTTAGATTTTAGGTTTAGATTTGGGGTTAGGTTTAGATTTTAGGTTTAGATTTTAGGTTTAGATTTGGGGTTAGGTTTAGATTTTAGGTTTAGATTTGGGGTTAGGTTTAGATTTTAGGTTTAGATTTGGGGTTAGGTTTAGATTTTAGGTTTATATTTGGGGTAAGGTTTAGATTTGGGGTTAGGTTTAGATTTTAGGTTTAGATTTGAGGTTAGGTTTAGATTTGGGGTTAGGTTTAGATTTTAGGTTTAGATTTGGGGTTAGGTTTAGATTTTAGGTTTAGATATGTGGTTAGGTTTAGATTTGGGGTTAGGTTTAGATTTTAGGTTTAGATTTGGGGTTAGGTTTAGATTTCAGGTTTAGATTTGGGGTTAGGTTTAGATTTTAGGTTTAGATTTGGGGTTAGGTGTAGATTTGGGGTTAGGTTTAGATTTTAGGTTTAGATTTGGGGTTAGGTTTAGATTTTAGGTTTAGATTTTAGGTTTAGATATGGGGTTAGGTTTAGATTTTAGGTTTAGAATTGGGGTTAGGTTTAGATTTTAGGTTTAGATTTGGGGTTAGGTTTAGATTTGGGGTTAGGTTTAGATTTTAGGTTTAGATTTGGGGTTAGGTTTAGATTTGGGGTTAGGTTTAGATTTCAGGTTTAGATTTGGGGTTAGGTTTAGATTTTAGGTTTAGATTTGGGGTTAGGTTTAGATTTGGGGTTAGGTTTAGATTTTAGGTTTAGATTTGGGGTTAGGTTTAGATTTGGGGTTAGGTTTAGATTTTAGGTTTAGATTTGGGGTTAGGTTTAGATTTTAGGTTTAGATTTGGGGTTAGGTTTAGATTTTAGGTTTAGATTTGGGGTTAGGTTTAGATTTTAGGTTTATATTTGGGGTAAGGTTTAGATTTGGGGTTAGGTTTAGATTTTAGGTTTAGATTTGGGGTTAGGTTTAGATTTGGGGTTAGGTTTAGATTTTAGGTTTAGATTTGGGGTTAGGTTTAAATTTTAGGTTTAGATATGTGGTTAGGTTTAGATTTGGGGTTAGGTTTAGATTTTAAGTTTAGATTTGGGGTTAGGTTTAGATTTGGAGTTAGGTTTAGATTTTAGGTTTAGATTTGGGGTTAGGTTTAGATTTTAGGTTTAGATATGGGGTTAGGTTTAGATTTGGGGTTAGGTTTAGAGTTTAGGTTTAGATTTGGGGTTAGGTTTAGATTTGGGGTTAGGTTTAGATTTTAGGTTTAGATTTGGGGTTAGGTGTAGATTTGGGGTTAGGTTTAGATTTTATGTTTAGATTTGGGGTTAGGTTTAGATTTTAGGTTTAGATTTGGGGTTAGGTTTAGATTTCAGGTTTGGATTTGGGGTTAGGTTTAGATTTTACGTTTAGATTTGGGGTTAGGTTTTGACTTGGGGTTAGGTTTAGATTTTAGGTTTAGATTTGGGGTTAGGTTTAGATTTAAGGTTTAGATTTGGGGTTAGGTTTAGATTTGGGTTTAGGTTTAGATTTTTGGTTTAGATTTGGGGTTAGGTTTAGATTTGGGGTTAGGTTTAGATTTTAGGTTTAGATTTTAGGTTTAGATTTGGGGTTAGGTTTAGATTTTAGGTTTAGATTTGGGGTTAGGTTTAGATTTTAGTTTTAGATTTGGGGTTAGGTTTAGATTTTAGGTTTATATTTGGGGTAAGGTTTAGATTTGGGGTTAGGTTTAGATTTTAGGTTTAGATTTGAGGTTAGGTTTAGATTTGGGGTTAGGTTTAGATTTTAGGTTTAGATTTGGGGTTAGGTTTAAATTTTAGGTTTAGATATGTGGTTAGGTTTAGATTTGGGGTTAGGTTTAGATTTTAGGTTTAGATTTTAGGTTTAGATTTGGGGTTAGGTTTAGATTTTAGGTTTGGATTTGGGGTTAGGTTTAGATTTTACGTTTAGATTTGGGGTTAGGTTTAGACTTGGGGTTAGGTTTAGATTTTAGGTTTAGATTTGGGGTTAGGTTTAGATTTAAGGTTTAGATTTGGGGTTAGGTTTAGATTTGGGGTTAGGTTTAGATTTTTGGTTTAGATTTGGGGTTAGGTTTAGATTTGGGGTTAGGTTTAGATTTTAGGTTTAGATTTGGGGTTAGGTTTAGATTTTAGGTTTAGATTTGGGGTTAGGTTTAGATTTTAGGTTTAGATTTTAGGTTTAGATTTGGGGTTAGGTTTAGATTTTAGGTTTAGATTTGGGGTTAGGTTTAGATTTTAGGTTTAGATTTGGGGTTAGGTTTAAATTTTAGGTTTAGATATGTGGTTAGGTTTAGATTTGGGGTTAGGTTTAGATTTTAGGTTTAGATTTGGGGTTAGGTTTAGATTTCAGGTTTAGATTTGGGGTTAGGTTTAGATTTTAGGTTTAGATTTGGGGTTAGGTGTAGATTTCGGGTTAGGTTTAGATTTTAGGTTTAGATTTGGGGTTAGGTTTAGATTTTAGGTTTAGATTTTAGGTTTAGATATGGGGTTAGGTTTAGATTTTAGGTTTAGAATTGGGGTTAGGTTTAGATTTTAGGTTTAGATTTGGGGTTAGGTTTAGATTTGGGGTTAGGTTTAGATTTTAGGTTTAGATTTGGGGTTAGGTTTAGATTTGGGGTTAGGTTTAGATTTTAGGTTTAGATTTGGGGTTAGGTTTAGATTTTAGGTTTAGATTTGGGGTTAGGTTTAGATTTGGGGTTAGGTTTAGATTTTAGGTTTAGATTTGGGGTTAGGTTTAGATTTGGGGTTAGGTTTAGATTTTAGGTTTAGATTTGGGGTTAGGTTTAGATTTTAGGTTTAGATTTGGGGTAAGGTTTAGATTTGGGGTTAGGTTTAGATTTTAGGTTTAGATTTGGGGTTAGGTTTAGAATTGGGGTTAGGTTTAGATTTTAGGTTTAGATTCGGGGTTAGGTTTAGATTTGGAGTTAGGTTTAGATTTTAGGTTTAGATTTGGGGTCAGGTTTAGATTTCAGGTATAGATTTGGGGTTAGGTTTAGATTTTAGGTTTATATTTGGGGTAAGGTTTAGATTTGGGGTTAGGTTTAGATTTGGAGTTAGGTTTAGATTTTAGGTTTAGATTTGGGGTTAGGTTTAGATTTTAGGTTTAGATTTGGGGTTAGGTTTAGATTTTAGGTTTAGATTTGGGGTTAGGTTTAGATTTGGGGTTAGGTTTAGATTTTAGGTTTAGATTTTAGGTTTAGATTTGGGGTTAGGTTTAGATTTTAGGTTTAGAATTGGGGTTAGGTTTAGATTTTAGGTTTAGATTTGGGGTTAGGTTTAGATTTGGGGTTAGGTTTAGATTTTAGGTTTAGATTTGGGGTTAGGTTTAGATTTTAGGTTTAGATTTGGAGTTAGGTTTAGATTTGGGGTTAGGTTTAGATTTTAGGTTTAGATTTGGGGTTAGGTTTAGATTTGGGGTTAGGTTTAGATTTTAGGTTTAGATTTGGGGTTAGGTTTAGATTTTAGGTTTAGATATGGGGTTAGGTTTAGATTTGGGGTTAGGTTTAGATTTTAGGTTTAGATTTGGGGTTAGGTTTAGATTTGGGGTTAGGTTTAGATTTTAGGTTTAGATTTGGGGTTAGGTTTAGATTTTAGGTTTAGATTTGGGGTTAGGTTTAGATTTTAGGTTTAGATTTGGGGTTAGGTTTAGATTTTAGGTTTATATTTGGGGTTAGGTTTATATTTTAGGTTTAGATTTGGGGTTAGGTTTAGATTTGGGGTTAGGTTTAGATTTTAGGTTTAGATTTGGGGTTAGGTTTAGATTTTAGTTTTAGATTTTAGGTTTATATTTGGGGTAAGTCTTAGATTTGGGGTTAGGTTTAGATTTTAGGTTTAGATTTGGGGTTAGGTTTAGATTTTAGGTTTAGATTTGGGGTTAGGTTTAGATTTTAGGTTTAGATTTGGGGTTAGGTTTAGATTTTAGGTTTAGATTTGAGGTTAGGTTTAGATTTGGGGTTAGGTTTAGATTTTAGGTTTAGATTTGGGGTTAGGTTTAAATTTTAGGTTTAGATATGTGGTTAGGATTAGATTTGGGGTTAGGTTTAGATTTTAGGTTTAGATTTGGGGTTAGGTTTAGATTTGGAGTTAGGTTTAGATTTTAGGTTTAGATTTTAGGTTTAGATTTGGGGTTAGGTTTAGATTTGGGGTTAGGTTTAGATTTTAGGTTTAGATTTGGGGTTAGGTTTAGATTTAGGGTTAGGTTTAGATTTTAGGTTTAGATTTGGGGTTAGGTTTATATTTTAGGTTTAGATTTGGGGTTAGGTTTAGATTTGGGGTTAGGTTTAGATTTTAGGTTTAGATTTGGGGTTAGGTTTAGATTTTAGGTTTAGATTTGGGGTTAGGTTTAGATTTAAGGTTTAGATTTGGGGTTAGGTTTAGATTTGGGGTTAGGTTTAGATTTTAGGTTTAGATTTGGGGTTAGGTTTAGATTTGGGGTTAGGTTTAGATTTTTGGTTTAGATTTGGGGTTAGGTTTAGATTTGGGTTTAGGTTTAGATTTGGGGTTAGGTTTAGATTTTAGGTTTAGATTTGGGTTTAGGTTTAGATTTTATGTTTAGATATGGGGTTAGGTTTAGATTTGGGGTTAGGTTTAGATTTTAGGTTTAGATTTGGGGTTAGGTTTAGATTTTAGGTTTAGATTTGGGGTTAGGTTTATATTTGGGGTTAGGTTTAGATTTTAGGTTTAGATTTGGGGTTAGGTTTAGATTGTAGGTTTAGATTTGGGGTTAGGTTTAGATTTTAGGTTTAGATTTGGGGTTAGGTTTAGATTTTAGGTTTAGATTTGGGGTAAGGTTTACATTTGGGCTTAGGTTTAGATTTTAGGTTTAGATTTGGGGTTAGGTTTAGATTTCGGGTTAGGTTTAGATTTTAGGTTTAGATTTGGGGTTAGGTTTATATTTTAGGTTTAGATTTGGGGTTAGGTTTAGATTTTAGGTTTAGATTTTAGGTTTAGATTTGGGGTTAGGTTTAGATTTTAGGTGTAGATTTGGGGTTAGGTTTAGATTTTAAGTTTAGATTTGGTGTTAGGTTTAGATTTTAGGTTTAGATTTGGGGTTAGGTTTAGATTTGGGGTTAGGTTTATATTTTAGGATTAGATTTGGGGTTAGGTTTAGATTTGGGGTTAGGTTTAGATTTTAGGTTTAGATTTGTGGTTAGGTTTAGATTTTAGGTTTAGATTTTAGGTTTAGATTTGGGGTTAGGTTTAGATTTTAGGTTTAGATTTGGGGTTAGGTTTAGATTTGGGGTTAGGTTTAGATTTTAGGTTTAGGTTTGGGGTTAGGTTTAGATTTTAGGTTTAGATTTGGGGTTAGGTTTAGATTTTAGGTTCGGATTTGGGGTTAGGTTTAGATTTGGGGTTAGGTTTAGATTTTAGGTTTAGATTTGGGGTTAGGTTTAGAATTGGGGTTAGGTTTAGATTTTAGCTTTAGATTTGGGGTTAGGTTTAGATTTGGAGTTAGGTTTAGATTTTAGGTTTAGATTTGGGGTTAGGTTTAGATTTTAGCTTTATATTTTAGGTTTAGATTTGGGGTTAGGTTTAGATTTTAGGTTTAGAATTGGGGTTAGGTTTAGATTTTAGGTTTAGATTTGGGGTTAGGTTTAGATTTGGGGTTAGGTTTAGATTTTAGGTTTAGATTTGGGGTTAGGTTTAGATTTGGGGTTAGGTTTAGATTTTAGGTTTAGATTTGGGGTTAGGTTTAGATTTGGGGTTAGGTTTAGATTTTAGGTTTAGATTTGGGGTTAGGTTTAGATTTGGGGTTAGGTTTAGATTTAAGGTTTATATTTGGGGTTAGGTATATATTTTAGGTTTAGATTTGGGGTTAGGTTTAGATTTGGGGTTAGGTTTAGATTTTAGGTTTAGATTTGGGGTTAGGTTTAGATTTTAGGTTTAGATTTAAGGTTTATATTTGGGGTAAGGCTTAGATTTGGGGTTAGGTTTAGATTTTAGGTTTAGATTTGGGGTTAGGTTTAGATTTGGGGTTAGGTTTAGATTTTTGGTTTAGATTTGGGGTTAGGTTTAGATTTTAGGTTTAGATATGGGGTTAGGTTTAGATTTGGGGTTAGGTTTAGAGTTTAGGTTTAGATTTGGGGTTAGGTTTAGATTTGGGGTTAGGTTTAGATTTTAGGTTTAGATTTGGGGTAAGGTTTACATTTGGGCTTAGTTTAGATTTTATGTTTAGATTTGGGGTTAGGTTTAGATTTTAGGTTTAGATTTGGGGTTAGGTTTAGATTTTAGGTTTGGATTTGGTGTTAGGTTTAGATTTTACGTTTAGATTTGGGGTTAGGTTTAGACTTGGGGTTAGGTTTAGATTTTAGGTTTAGATTTGGGGTTAGGTTTAGATTTAAGGTTTAGATTTGGGGTTAGGTTTAGATTTGGGGTTAGGTTTAGATTTTTGGTTTAGATTTGGGGTTAGGTTTAGATTTGGGGTTAGGTTTAGATTTTAGGTTTAGATTTGGGGTTAGGTTTAGATTTTAGGTTTAGATTTGGGGTTAGGTTTAGATTTTAGGTTTAGATTTTAGGTTTAGATTTGGGGTTAGGTTTAGATTTTAGGTTTAGATTTGGGGTTAGGTTTAGATTTTAGGTTTAGATTTGGGGTTAGGTTTAGATTTTAGGTTTATATTTGGGGTAAGGTTTAGATTTGGGGTTAGGTTTAGATTTTAGGTTTAGATTTGAGGTTAGGTTTAGATTTGGGGTTAGGTTTAGATTTTAGGTTTAGATTTGGGGTTAGGTTTAGATTTTAGGTTTAGATATGTGGTTAGGTTTAGATTTGGGGTTAGGTTTAGATTTTAGGTTTAGATTTGGGGTTAGGTTTAGATTTCAGGTTTAGATTTGGGGTTAGGTTTAGATTTTAGGTTTAGATTTGGGGTTAGGTGTAGATTTGGGGTTAGGTTTAGATTTTAGGTTTAGATTTGGGGTTAGGTTTAGATTTTAGGTTTAGATTTTAGGTTTAGATATGGGGTTAGGTTTAGATTTTAGGTTTAGAATTGGGGTTAGGTTTAGATTTTAGGTTTAGATTTGGGGTTAGGTTTAGATTTGGGGTTAGGTTTAGATTTTAGGTTTAGATTTGGGGTTAGGTTTAGATTTGGGGTTAGGTTTAGATTTCAGGTTTAGATTTGGGGTTAGGTTTAGATTTTAGGTTTAGATTTGGGGTTAGGTTTAGATTTGGGGTTAGGTTTAGATTTTAGGTTTAGATTTGGGGTTAGGTTTAGATTTGGGGTTAGGTTTAGATTTTAGGTTTAGATTTGGGGTTAGGTTTAGATTTTAGGTTTAGATTTGGGGTTAGGTTTAGATTTTAGGTTTAGATTTGGGGTTAGGTTTAGATTTTAGGTTTATATTTGGGGTAAGGTTTAGATTTGGGGTTAGGTTTAGATTTTAGGTTTAGATTTGGGGTTAGGTTTAGATTTGGGGTTAGGTTTAGATTTTAGGTTTAGATTTGGGGTTAGGTTTAAATTTTAGGTTTAGATATGTGGTTAGGTTTAGATTTGGGGTTAGGTTTAGATTTTAAGTTTAGATTTGGGGTTAGGTTTAGATTTGGAGTTAGGTTTAGATTTTAGGTTTAGATTTGGGGTTAGGTTTAGATTTTAGGTTTAGATATGGGGTTAGGTTTAGATTTGGGGTTAGGTTTAGAGTTTAGGTTTAGATTTGGGGTTAGGTTTAGATTTGGGGTTAGGTTTAGATTTTAGGTTTAGATTTGGGGTTAGGTGTAGATTTGGGGTTAGGTTTAGATTTTATGTTTAGATTTGGGGTTAGGTTTAGATTTTAGGTTTAGATTTGGGGTTAGGTTTAGATTTCAGGTTTGGATTTGGGGTTAGGTTTAGATTTTACGTTTAGATTTGGGGTTAGGTTTTGACTTGGGGTTAGGTTTAGATTTTAGGTTTAGATTTGGGGTTAGGTTTAGATTTAAGGTTTAGATTTGGGGTTAGGTTTAGATTTGGGTTTAGGTTTAGATTTTTGGTTTAGATTTGGGGTTAGGTTTAGATTTGGGGTTAGGTTTAGATTTTAGGTTTAGATTTTAGGTTTAGATTTGGGGTTAGGTTTAGATTTTAGGTTTAGATTTGGGGTTAGGTTTAGATTTTAGTTTTAGATTTGGGGTTAGGTTTAGATTTTAGGTTTATATTTGGGGTAAGGTTTAGATTTGGGGTTAGGTTTAGATTTTAGGTTTAGATTTGAGGTTAGGTTTAGATTTGGGGTTAGGTTTAGATTTTAGGTTTAGATTTGGGGTTAGGTTTAAATTTTAGGTTTAGATATGTGGTTAGGTTTAGATTTGGGGTTAGGTTTAGATTTTAGGTTTAGATTTTAGGTTTAGATTTGGGGTTAGGTTTAGATTTTAGGTTTGGATTTGGGGTTAGGTTTAGATTTTACGTTTAGATTTGGGGTTAGGTTTAGACTTGGGGTTAGGTTTAGATTTTAGGTTTAGATTTGGGGTTAGGTTTAGATTTAAGGTTTAGATTTGGGGTTAGGTTTAGATTTGGGGTTAGGTTTAGATTTTTGGTTTAGATTTGGGGTTAGGTTTAGATTTGGGGTTAGGTTTAGATTTTAGGTTTAGATTTGGGGTTAGGTTTAGATTTTAGGTTTAGATTTGGGGTTAGGTTTAGATTTTAGGTTTAGATTTTAGGTTTAGATTTGGGGTTAGGTTTAGATTTTAGGTTTAGATTTGGGGTTAGGTTTAGATTTTAGGTTTAGATTTGGGGTTAGGTTTAAATTTTAGGTTTAGATATGTGGTTAGGTTTAGATTTGGGGTTAGGTTTAGATTTTAGGTTTAGATTTGGGGTTAGGTTTAGATTTCAGGTTTAGATTTGGGGTTAGGTTTAGATTTTAGGTTTAGATTTGGGGTTAGGTGTAGATTTCGGGTTAGGTTTAGATTTTAGGTTTAGATTTGGGGTTAGGTTTAGATTTTAGGTTTAGATTTTAGGTTTAGATATGGGGTTAGGTTTAGATTTTAGGTTTAGAATTGGGGTTAGGTTTAGATTTTAGGTTTAGATTTGGGGTTAGGTTTAGATTTGGGGTTAGGTTTAGATTTTAGGTTTAGATTTGGGGTTAGGTTTAGATTTGGGGTTAGGTTTAGATTTTAGGTTTAGATTTGGGGTTAGGTTTAGATTTTAGGTTTAGATTTGGGGTTAGGTTTAGATTTGGGGTTAGGTTTAGATTTTAGGTTTAGATTTGGGGTTAGGTTTAGATTTGGGGTTAGGTTTAGATTTTAGGTTTAGATTTGGGGTTAGGTTTAGATTTTAGGTTTAGATTTGGGGTAAGGTTTAGATTTGGGGTTAGGTTTAGATTTTAGGTTTAGATTTGGGGTTAGGTTTAGAATTGGGGTTAGGTTTAGATTTTAGGTTTAGATTCGGGGTTAGGTTTAGATTTGGAGTTAGGTTTAGATTTTAGGTTTAGATTTGGGGTCAGGTTTAGATTTCAGGTATAGATTTGGGGTTAGGTTTAGATTTTAGGTTTATATTTGGGGTAAGGTTTAGATTTGGGGTTAGGTTTAGATTTGGAGTTAGGTTTAGATTTTAGGTTTAGATTTGGGGTTAGGTTTAGATTTTAGGTTTAGATTTGGGGTTAGGTTTAGATTTTAGGTTTAGATTTGGGGTTAGGTTTAGATTTGGGGTTAGGTTTAGATTTTAGGTTTAGATTTTAGGTTTAGATTTGGAGTTAGGTTTAGATTTTAGGTTTAGAATTGGGGTTAGGTTTAGATTTTAGGTTTAGATTTGGGGTTAGGTTTAGATTTGGGGTTAGGTTTAGATTTTAGGTTTAGATTTGGGGTTAGGTTTAGATTTTAGGTTTAGATTTGGAGTTAGGTTTAGATTTGGGGTTAGGTTTAGATTTTAGGTTTAGATTTGGGGTTAGGTTTAGATTTGGGGTTAGGTTTAGATTTTAGGTTTAGATTTGGGGTTAGGTTTAGATTTTAGGTTTAGATATGGGGTTAGGTTTAGATTTGGGGTTAGGTTTAGATTTTAGGTTTAGATTTGGGGTTAGGTTTAGATTTGGGGTTAGGTTTAGATTTTAGGTTTAGATTTGGGGTTAGGTTTAGATTTTAGGTTTAGATTTGGGGTTAGGTTTAGATTTTAGGTTTAGATTTGGGGTTAGGTTTAGATTTTAGGTTTATATTTGGGGTTAGGTTTATATTTTAGGTTTAGATTTGGGGTTAGGTTTAGATTTGGGGTTAGGTTTAGATTTTAGGTTTAGATTTGGGGTTAGGTTTAGATTTTAGTTTTAGATTTTAGGTTTATATTTGGGGTAAGTCTTAGATTTGGGGTTAGGTTTAGATTTTAGGTTTAGATTTGGGGTTAGGTTTAGATTTTAGGTTTAGATTTGGGGTTAGGTTTAGATTTTAGGTTTAGATTTGGGGTTAGGTTTAGATTTTAGGTTTAGATTTGAGGTTAGGTTTAGATTTGGGGTTAGGTTTAGATTTTAGGTTTAGATTTGGGGTTAGGTTTAAATTTTAGGTTTAGATATGTGGTTAGGATTAGATTTGGGGTTAGGTTTAGATTTTAGGTTTAGATTTGGGGTTAGGTTTAGATTTGGAGTTAGGTTTAGATTTTAGGTTTAGATTTTAGGTTTAGATTTGGGGTTAGGTTTAGATTTGGGGTTAGGTTTAGATTTTAGGTTTAGATTTGGGGTTAGGTTTAGATTTAGGGTTAGGTTTAGATTTTAGGTTTAGATTTGGGGTTAGGTTTATATTTTAGGTTTAGATTTGGGGTTAGGTTTAGATTTGGGGTTAGGTTTAGATTTTAGGTTTAGATTTGGGGTTAGGTTTAGATTTTAGGTTTAGATTTGGGGTTAGGTTTAGATTTAAGGTTTAGATTTGGGGTTAGGTTTAGATTTGGGGTTAGGTTTAGATTTTAGGTTTAGATTTGGGGTTAGGTTTAGATTTGGGGTTAGGTTTAGATTTTTGGTTTAGATTTGGGGTTAGGTTTAGATTTGGGTTTAGGTTTAGATTTGGGGTTAGGTTTAGATTTTAGGTTTAGATTTGGGTTTAGGTTTAGATTTTATGTTTAGATATGGGGTTAGGTTTAGATTTGGGGTTAGGTTTAGATTTTAGGTTTAGATTTGGGGTTAGGTTTAGATTTTAGGTTTAGATTTGGGGTTAGGTTTATATTTGGGGTTAGGTTTAGATTTTAGGTTTAGATTTGGGGTTAGGTTTAGATTGTAGGTTTAGATTTGGGGTTAGGTTTAGATTTTAGGTTTAGATTTGGGGTTAGGTTTAGATTTTAGGTTTAGATTTGGGGTAAGGTTTACATTTGGGCTTAGGTTTAGATTTTAGGTTTAGATTTGGGGTTAGGTTTAGATTTCGGGTTAGGTTTAGATTTTAGGTTTAGATTTGGGTTTAGGTTTAGATTTTATGTTTAGATATGGGGTTAGGTTTAGATTTGGGTTTAGGTTTAGATTTTAGGTTTAGATTTGGGGTTAGGTTTAGATTTTAGGTTTAGATTTGGGGTTAGGTTTAGATTTGGGGTTAGGTTTAGATTTTAGGTTTAGATTTGGGGTTAGGTTTATATTTTAGGTTTAGATTTGGGGTTAGGTTTAGATTTTAGGTTTAGATTTTAGGTTTAGATTTGGGGTTAGGTTTAGATTTTAGGTGTAGATTTGGGGTTAGGTTTAGATTTTAAGTTTAGATTTGGTGTTAGGTTTAGATTTTAGGTTTAGATTTGGGGTTAGGTTTAGATTTGGGGTTAGGTTTATATTTTAGGATTAGATTTGGGGTTAGGTTTAGATTTGGGGTTAGGTTTAGATTTTAGGTTTAGATTTGTGGTTAGGTTTAGATTTTAGGTTTAGATTTTAGGTTTAGATTTGGGGTTAGGTTTAGATTTTAGGTTTAGATTTGGGGTTAGGTTTAGATTTGGGGTTAGGTTTAGATTTTAGGTTTAGGTTTGGGGTTAGGTTTAGATTTTAGGTTTAGATTTGGGGTTAGGTTTAGATTTTAGGTTCGGATTTGGGGTTAGGTTTAGATTTGGGGTTAGGTTTAGATTTTAGGTTTAGATTTGGGGTTAGGTTTAGAATTGGGGTTAGGTTTAGATTTTAGCTTTAGATTTGGGGTTAGGTTTAGATTTGGAGTTAGGTTTAGATTTTAGGTTTAGATTTGGGGTTAGGTTTAGATTTTAGCTTTATATTTTAGGTTTAGATTTGGGGTTAGGTTTAGATTTTAGGTTTAGATTTGGGGTTAGGTTTAGATTTCAGGTATAGATTTGGGGTTAGGTTTAGATTTTAGGTTTATATTTGGGGTAACTTTTAGATTTGGGGTTAGGTTTAGATTTTAGGTTTAGATTTGGGGTTAGGTTTAGATTTGGGGTTAGGTTTAGATTTTAGGTTTAGATTTGGGGTTAGGTTTAGATTTCAGGTATGGATTTGGGGTTAGGTTTAGATTTTAGGTTTATATTTGGGGTAAGGTTTAGATTTGGGGTTAGGTTTAGATTTTAGGTTTAGATTTGGGGTTAGGTTTAGATTTCGGGTTAGGTTTAGATTTTAGGTTTAGATTTGGGGTTAGGTTTAGATTTGGAGTTAGGTTTAGATTTTAGGTTTAGATTTGGGGTTAGGTTTAGATTTCAGGTTTAGATTTGGGGTTAGGTTTAGATTTTAGGTTTATATTTGGGGTAAGGTTTAGATTTGGGGTTAGGTTTAGATTTTAGGTTTAGATTTGGGGTTAGGTTTAGATTTGGGGTTAGGTTTAGATTTTTGGTTTAGATTTGGGGTTAGGTTTAGATTTTAGGTTTAGATATGTGGTTAGGTTTAGATTTGGGGTTAGGTTTAGATTTTAGGTTTAGATTTTAGGTTTAGATTTGGAGTTAGGTTTAGATTTTAGGCTTAGAATTGGGGTTAGGTTTAGATTTTAGGTTTAGATTTGGGGTTAGGTTTAGATTTGGGGTTAGGTTTAGATTTTAGGTTTAGATTTGGGGTTAGGTTTAGATTTGGGGTTAGGTTTAGATTTTAGGTTTAGATTTGGGGTTAGGTTTAGATTTGGGGTTAGGTTTAGATTTTAGGTTTAGATTTGGGGTTAGGTTTAGATTTTAGGTTTAGATTTGGGGTTAGGTTTAGATTTGGGGTTAGGTTTAGATTTTAGGTTTAGATTTGGGGTTAGGTTTAGATTTTAGGTTTAGATTTGGGGTTAGGTTTAGATTTTAGGTTTAGATTTGGGGTTAGGTTTAGATTTTAGGTTTATATTTGGGGTTAGGTTTATATTTTAGGTTTAGATTTGGGGTTAGGTTTAGATTTGGGGTTAGGTTTAGATTTTAGGTTTAGATTTGGGGTTAGGTTTAGATTTTAGGTTTAGATTTTAGGTTTATACTTGGGGTAAGGCTTAGATTTGGGGTTAGGTTTAGATTTTAGGTTTAGATTTGGGGTTAGGTTTAGATTTTAGGTTTAGATTTGGGGTTAGGTTTAGATTTTAGGTTTAGATTTGGGGTTAGGTTTAGATTTTAGGTTTAGATTTGAGGTTAGGTTTAGATTTGGGGTTAGGTTTAGATTTTAGGTTTAGATTTGGGGTTAGGTTTAAATTTTAGGTTTAGATATGTGGTTAGGATTAGATTTGGGGTTAGGTTTAGATTTTAGGTTTAGATTTGGGGTTAGGTTTAGATTTGGAGTTAGGTTTAGATTTTAGGTTTAGATTTTAGGTTTAGATTTGGGGTTAGGTTTAGATTTGGGGTTAGGTTTAGATTTTAGGTTTAGATTTGGGGTTAGGTTTAGATTTAGGGTTAGGTTTAGATTTTAGGTTTAGATTTGGGGTTAGGTTTAGATTTTAGGTTTAGATTTGGGGTTAGGTTTAGATTTGGGGTTAGGTTTAGATTTTAGGTTTAGATTTGGGGTTAGGTTTAGATTTAAGGTTTAGATTTGGGGTTAGGTTTAGATTTGGGGTTAGGTTTAGATTTTAGGTTTAGATTTGGGGTTAGGTTTAGATTTGGGGTTAGGTTTAGATTTTTGGTTTAGATTTGGGGTTAGGTTTAGATTTGGGTTTAGGTTTAGATTTGGGGTTAGGTTTAGATTTTAGGTTTAGATTTGGGTTTAGGTTTAGATTTTATGTTTAGATATGGGGTTAGGTTTAGATTTGGGGTTAGGTTTAGATTTTAGGTTTAGATTTGGGGTTAGGTTTAGATTTTAGGTTTAGATTTGGGGTTAGGTTTATATTTGGCGTTAGGTTTAGATTTTAGGTTTAGATTTGGGGTTAGGTTTAGATTGTAGGTTTAGATTTGGGGTTAGGTTTAGATTTTAGGTTTAGATTTGGGGTTAGGTTTAGATTTTAGGTTTAGATTTGGGGTAAGGTTTACATTTGGGCTTAGGTTTAGATTTTAGGTTTAGATTTGGGGTTAGGTTTAGATTTCGGGTTAGGTTTAGATTTTAGGTTTAGATTTGGGTTTAGGTTTAGATTTTATGTTTAGATATGGGGTTAGGTTTAGATTTGGGGTTAGGTTTAGATTTTAGGTTTAGATTTGGGGTTAGGTTTAGATTTTAGGTTTAGATTTGGGGTTAGGTTTAGATTTGGGGTTAGGTTTAGATTTTAGGTTTAGATTTGGGGTTAGGTTTATATTTTAGGTTTAGATTTGGGGTTAGGTTTAGATTTTAGGTTTAGATTTTAGGTTTAGATTTGGGGTTAGGTTTAGATTTTAGGTGTAGATTTGGGGTTAGGTTTAGATTTTAAGTTTAGATTTGGTGTTAGGTTTAGATTTTAGGTTTAGATTTGGGGTTAGGTTTAGATTTGGGGTTAGGTTTATATTTTAGGATTAGATTTGGGGTTAGGTTTAGATTTGGGGTTAGGTTTAGATTTTAGGTTTAGATTTGTGGTTAGGTTTAGATTTTAGGTTTAGATTTGGGGTTAGGTTTAGATTTTAGGTTTAGATTTGGGGTTAGGTTTAGATTTGGGGTTAGGTTTAGATTTTAGGTTTAGGTTTGGGGTTAGGTTTAGATTTTAGGTTTAGATTTGGGGTTAGGTTTAGATTTTAGGTTCGGATTTGGGGTTAGGTTTAGATTTGGGGTTAGGTTTAGATTTTAGGTTTAGATTTGGGGTTAGGTTTAGAATTGGGGTTAGGTTTAGATTTTAGCTTTAGATTTGGGGTTAGGTTTAGATTTGGAGTTAGGTTTAGATTTTAGGTTTAGATTTGGGGTTAGGTTTAGATTTTAGGTTTAGATTTGGGGTTAGGTTTAGATTTTAGGTTTATATTTGGGGTAACTTTTAGATTTGGAGTTAGGTTTAGATTTTAGGTTTAGATTTGGGGTTAGGTTTAGATTTGGGGTTAGGTTTAGATTTTAGGTTTAGATTTGGGGTTAGGTTTAGATTTCAGGTATGGATTTGGGGTTAGGTTTAGATTTTAGGTTTATATTTGGGGTAAGGTTTAGATTTGGGGTTAGGTTTAGATTTTAGGTTTAGATTTGGGGTTAGGTTTAGATTTCGGGTTAGGTTTAGATTTTAGGTTTAGATTTGTGGTTAGGTTTAGATTTGGAGTTAGGTTTAGATTTTAGGTTTAGATTTGGGGTTAGGTTTAGATTTCAGGTTTAGATTTGGGGTTAGGTTTAGATTTTAGGTTTATATTTGGGGTAAGGTTTAGATTTGGGGTTAGGTTTAGATTTTAGGTTTAGATTTGGGGTTAGGTTTAGATTTGGGGTTAGGTTTAGATTTTTGGTTTAGATTTGGGGTTAGGTTTAGATTTTAGGTTTAGATATGTGGTTAGGTTTAGATTTGGGGTTAGGTTTAGATTTTAGGTTTAGATTTGGGGTTAGGTTTAGATTTGGAGTTAGGTTTAGATTTTAGGTTTAGATTTGGGGTTAGGTTTAGATTTCAGGTTTAGATTTGGGGTTAGGTTTAAATTTTAGGTTTAGATATGTGGTTAGGTTTAGATTTGGGGTTAGGTTTAGATTTTAGGTTTAGATTTGGGGTTAGGTTTAGATTTGGAGTTAGGTTTAGATTTTAGGTTTAGATTTGGGGTTAGGTTTAGATTTCAGGTTTAGATTTGGGGTTAGGTTTAAATTTTAGGTTTAGATATGTGGTTAGGTTTAGATTTGGGGTTAGGTTTAGATTTTAGATTTAGATTTGGGGTTAGGTTTAGATTTGGAGTTAGGTTTAGATTTTAGGTTTAGATTTGGGGTTAGGTTTAGATTTCAGGTTTAGATTTGGGGTTAGGTTTAGATTTTAGGTTTAGATTTGGGGTTAGGTTTAGATTTGGGGTTAGGTTTAGATTTCAGGTTTAGATTTGGGGTTAGGTTTAGATTTTAGGTTTAGATTTGGGGTTAGGTTTAGATTTGGGGTTAGGTTTAGATTTTAGGTTTATATTTGGGGTAAGGTTTAGATTTGGGGTTAGGTTTAGATTTTAGGTTTAGATTTGGGGTTAGGTTTAGATTTGGGGTTAGGTTTAGATTTTAGGTTTAGATTTGGGGTTAGGTTTAAATTTTAGGTTTAGATATGTGGTTAGGTTTAGATTTGGGGTTAGGTTTAGATTTTAAGTTTAGATTTGGGGTTAGGTTTAGATTTGGAGTTAGGTTTAGATTTTAGGTTTAGATTTGGGGTTAGGTTTAGATTTTAGGTTTAGATATGGGGTTAGGTTTAGATTTGGGGTTAGGTTTAGAGTTTAGGTTTAGATTTGGGGTTAGGTTTAGATTTGGGGTTAGGTTTAGATTTTAGGTTTAGATTTGGGGTTAGGTGTAGATTTGGGGTTAGGTTTAGATTTTATGTTTAGATTTGGGGTTAGGTTTAGATTTTAGGTTTAGATTTGGGGTTAGGTTTAGATTTTAGGTTTGGATTTGGGGTTAGGTTTAGATTTTACGTTTAGATTTGGGGTTAGGTTTTGACTTGGGGTTAGGTTTAGATTTTAGGTTTAGATTTGGGGTTAGGTTTAGATTTAAGGTTTAGATTTGGGGTTAGGTTTAGATTTGGGTTTAGGTTTAGATTTTTGGTTTAGATTTGGGGTTAGGTTTAGATTTGGGGTTAGGTTTAGATTTTAGGTTTAGATTTTAGGTTTAGATTTGGGGTTAGGTTTAGATTTTAGGTTTAGATTTGGGGTTAGGTTTAGATTTTAGTTTTAGATTTGGGGTTAGGTTTAGATTTTAGGTTTATATTTGGGGTAAGGTTTAGATTTGGGGTTAGGTTTAGATTTTAGGTTTAGATTTGAGGTTAGGTTTAGATTTGGGGTTAGGTTTAGATTTTAGGTTTAGATTTGGGGTTAGGTTTAAATTTTAGGTTTAGATATGTGGTTAGGTTTAGATTTGGGGTTAGGTT
This sequence comes from Patagioenas fasciata, assembly GCF_037038585.1. NCBI lineage: Eukaryota > Metazoa > Chordata > Aves > Columbiformes > Columbidae > Patagioenas > Patagioenas fasciata. The sequence continues at coordinate 633,154 of NC_092528.1, forward strand.
TAGATTTTAGGTTTAGATTTTAGGTTTAGATTTGGGGTTAGGTTTAGATTTTAGGTTTGGATTTGGGGTTAGGTTTAGATTTTACGTTTAGATTTGGGGTTAGGTTTAGACTTGGGGTTAGGTTTAGATTTTAGGTTTAGATTTGGGGTTAGGTTTAGATTTAAGGTTTAGATTTGGGGTTAGGTTTAGATTTGGGGTTAGGTTTAGATTTTTGGTTTAGATTTGGGGTTAGGTTTAGATTTGGGGTTAGGTTTAGATTTTAGGTTTAGATTTGGGGTTAGGTTTAGATTTTAGGTTTAGATTTGGGGTTAGGTTTAGATTTTAGGTTTAGATTTTAGGTTTAGATTTGGGGTTAGGTTTAGATTTTAGGTTTAGATTTGGGGTTAGGTTTAGATTTTAGGTTTAGATTTGGGGTTAGGTTTAAATTTTAGGTTTAGATATGTGGTTAGGTTTAGATTTGGGGTTAGGTTTAGATTTTAGGTTTAGATTTGGGGTTAGGTTTAGATTTCAGGTTTAGATTTGGGGTTAGGTTTAGATTTTAGGTTTAGATTTGGGGTTAGGTGTAGATTTCGGGTTAGGTTTAGATTTTAGGTTTAGATTTGGGGTTAGGTTTAGATTTTAGGTTTAGATTTTAGGTTTAGATATGGGGTTAGGTTTAGATTTTAGGTTTAGAATTGGGGTTAGGTTTAGATTTTAGGTTTAGATTTGGGGTTAGGTTTAGATTTGGGGTTAGGTTTAGATTTTAGGTTTAGATTTGGGGTTAGGTTTAGATTTGGGGTTAGGTTTAGATTTTAGGTTTAGATTTGGGGTTAGGTTTAGATTTTAGGTTTAGATTTGGGGTTAGGTTTAGATTTGGGGTTAGGTTTAGATTTTAGGTTTAGATTTGGGGTTAGGTTTAGATTTGGGGTTAGGTTTAGATTTTAGGTTTAGATTTGGGGTTAGGTTTAGATTTTAGGTTTAGATTTGGGGTAAGGTTTAGATTTGGGGTTAGGTTTAGATTTTAGGTTTAGATTTGGGGTTAGGTTTAGAATTGGGGTTAGGTTTAGATTTTAGGTTTAGATTTTAGGTTTAGATTTGGAGTTAGGTTTAGATTTTAGGTTTAGAATTGGGGTTAGGTTTAGATTTTAGGTTTAGATTTGGGGTTAGGTTTAGATTTGGGGTTAGGTTTAGATTTTAGGTTTAGATTTGGGGTTAGGTTTAGATTTTAGGTTTAGATTTGGAGTTAGGTTTAGATTTGGGGTTAGGTTTAGATTTTAGGTTTAGATTTGGGGTTAGGTTTAGATTTGGGGTTAGGTTTAGATTTTAGGTTTAGATTTGGGGTTAGGTTTAGATTTTAGGTTTAGATATGGGGTTAGGTTTAGATTTGGGGTTAGGTTTAGATTTTAGGTTTAGATTTGGGGTTAGGTTTAGATTTGGGGTTAGGTTTAGATTTTAGGTTTAGATTTGGGGTTAGGTTTAGATTTTAGGTTTAGATTTGGGGTTAGGTTTAGATTTTAGGTTTAGATTTGGGGTTAGGTTTAGATTTTAGGTTTAGATTTGTGGTTAGGTTTAGATTTGGAGTTAGGTTTAGATTTTAGGTTTAGATTTGGGGTTAGGTTTAGATTTCAGGTTTAGATTTGGGGTTAGGTTTAGATTTTAGGTTTATATTTGGGGTAAGGTTTAGATTTGGGGTTAGGTTTAGATTTTAGGTTTAGATTTGGGGTTAGGTTTAGATTTGGGGTTAGGTTTAGATTTTTGGTTTAGATTTGGGGTTAGGTTTAGATTTTAGGTTTAGATATGTGGTTAGGTTTAGATTTGGGGTTAGGTTTAGATTTTAGGTTTAGATTTGGGGTTAGGTTTAGATTTGGAGTTAGGTTTAGATTTTAGGTTTAGATTTGGGGTTAGGTTTAGATTTCAGGTTTAGATTTGGGGTTAGGTTTAAATTTTAGGTTTAGATATGTGGTTAGGTTTAGATTTGGGGTTAGGTTTAGATTTTAGATTTAGATTTGGGGTTAGGTTTAGATTTGGAGTTAGGTTTAGATTTTAGGTTTAGATTTGGGGTTAGGTTTAGATTTCAGGTTTAGATTTGGGGTTAGGTTTAGATTTTAGGTTTAGATTTGGGGTTAGGTTTAGATTTGGGGTTAGGTTTAGATTTCAGGTTTAGATTTGGGGTTAGGTTTAGATTTTAGGTTTAGATTTGGGGTTAGGTTTAGATTTGGGGTTAGGTTTAGATTTTAGGTTTATATTTGGGGTAAGGTTTAGATTTGGGGTTAGGTTTAGATTTTAGGTTTAGATTTGGGGTTAGGTTTAGATTTGGGGTTAGGTTTAGATTTTAGGTTTAGATTTGGGGTTAGGTTTAAATTTTAGGTTTAGATATGTGGTTAGGTTTAGATTTGGGGTTAGGTTTAGATTTTAAGTTTAGATTTGGGGTTAGGTTTAGATTTGGAGTTAGGTTTAGATTTTAGGTTTAGATTTGGGGTTAGGTTTAGATTTTAGGTTTAGATATGGGGTTAGGTTTAGATTTGGGGTTAGGTTTAGAGTTTAGGTTTAGATTTGGGGTTAGGTTTAGATTTGGGGTTAGGTTTAGATTTTAGGTTTAGATTTGGGGTTAGGTGTAGATTTGGGGTTAGGTTTAGATTTTATGTTTAGATTTGGGGTTAGGTTTAGATTTTAGGTTTAGATTTGGGGTTAGGTTTAGATTTTAGGTTTGGATTTGGGGTTAGGTTTAGATTTTACGTTTAGATTTGGGGTTAGGTTTTGACTTGGGGTTAGGTTTAGATTTTAGGTTTAGATTTGGGGTTAGGTTTAGATTTAAGGTTTAGATTTGGGGTTAGGTTTAGATTTGGGTTTAGGTTTAGATTTTTGGTTTAGATTTGGGGTTAGGTTTAGATTTGGGGTTAGGTTTAGATTTTAGGTTTAGATTTTAGGTTTAGATTTGGGGTTAGGTTTAGATTTTAGGTTTAGATTTGGGGTTAGGTTTAGATTTTAGTTTTAGATTTGGGGTTAGGTTTAGATTTTAGGTTTATATTTGGGGTAAGGTTTAGATTTGGGGTTAGGTTTAGATTTTAGGTTTAGATTTGAGGTTAGGTTTAGATTTGGGGTTAGGTTTAGATTTTAGGTTTAGATTTGGGGTTAGGTTTAAATTTTAGGTTTAGATATGTGGTTAGGTTTAGATTTGGGGTTAGGTTTAGATTTTAGGTTTAGATTTTAGGTTTAGATTTGGGGTTAGGTTTAGATTTTAGGTTTGGATTTGGGGTTAGGTTTAGATTTTACGTTTAGATTTGGGGTTAGGTTTAGACTTGGGGTTAGGTTTAGATTTTAGGTTTAGATTTGGGGTTAGGTTTAGATTTAAGGTTTAGATTTGGGGTTAGGTTTAGATTTGGGGTTAGGTTTAGATTTTTGGTTTAGATTTGGGGTTAGGTTTAGATTTGGGGTTAGGTTTAGATTTTAGGTTTAGATTTGGGGTTAGGTTTAGATTTTAGGTTTAGATTTGGGGTTAGGTTTAGATTTTAGGTTTAGATTTTAGGTTTAGATTTGGGGTTAGGTTTAGATTTTAGGTTTAGATTTGGGGTTAGGTTTAGATTTTAGGTTTAGATTTGGGGTTAGGTTTAAATTTTAGGTTTAGATATGTGGTTAGGTTTAGATTTGGGGTTAGGTTTAGATTTTAGGTTTAGATTTGGGGTTAGGTTTAGATTTCAGGTTTAGATTTGGGGTTAGGTTTAGATTTTAGGTTTAGATTTGGGGTTAGGTGTAGATTTCGGGTTAGGTTTAGATTTTAGGTTTAGATTTGGGGTTAGGTTTAGATTTTAGGTTTAGATTTTAGGTTTAGATATGGGGTTAGGTTTAGATTTTAGGTTTAGAATTGGGGTTAGGTTTAGATTTTAGGTTTAGATTTGGGGTTAGGTTTAGATTTGGGGTTAGGTTTAGATTTTAGGTTTAGATTTGGGGTTAGGTTTAGATTTGGGGTTAGGTTTAGATTTTAGGTTTAGATTTGGGGTTAGGTTTAGATTTTAGGTTTAGATTTGGGGTTAGGTTTAGATTTGGGGTTAGGTTTAGATTTTAGGTTTAGATTTGGGGTTAGGTTTAGATTTGGGGTTAGGTTTAGATTTTAGGTTTAGATTTGGGGTTAGGTTTAGATTTTAGGTTTAGATTTGGGGTAAGGTTTAGATTTGGGGTTAGGTTTAGATTTTAGGTTTAGATTTGGGGTTAGGTTTAGAATTGGGGTTAGGTTTAGATTTTAGGTTTAGATTTTAGGTTTAGATTTGGAGTTAGGTTTAGATTTTAGGTTTAGAATTGGGGTTAGGTTTAGATTTTAGGTTTAGATTTGGGGTTAGGTTTAGATTTGGGGTTAGGTTTAGATTTTAGGTTTAGATTTGGGGTTAGGTTTAGATTTTAGGTTTAGATTTGGAGTTAGGTTTAGATTTGGGGTTAGGTTTAGATTTTAGGTTTAGATTTGGGGTTAGGTTTAGATTTGGGGTTAGGTTTAGATTTTAGGTTTAGATTTGGGGTTAGGTTTAGATTTTAGGTTTAGATATGGGGTTAGGTTTAGATTTGGGGTTAGGTTTAGATTTTAGGTTTAGATTTGGGGTTAGGTTTAGATTTGGGGTTAGGTTTAGATTTTAGGTTTAGATTTGGGGTTAGGTTTAGATTTTAGGTTTAGATTTGGGGTTAGGTTTAGATTTTAGGTTTAGATTTGGGGTTAGGTTTAGATTTTAGGTTTATATTTGGGGTTAGGTTTATATTTTAGGTTTAGATTTGGGGTTAGGTTTAGATTTGGGGTTAGGTTTAGATTTTAGGTTTAGATTTGGGGTTAGGTTTAGATTTTAGTTTTAGATTTTAGGTTTATATTTGGGGTAAGTCTTAGATTTGGGGTTAGGTTTAGATTTTAGGTTTAGATTTGGGGTTAGGTTTAGATTTTAGGTTTAGATTTGGGGTTAGGTTTAGATTTTAGGTTTAGATTTGGGGTTAGGTTTAGATTTTAGGTTTAGATTTGAGGTTAGGTTTAGATTTGGGGTTAGGTTTAGATTTTAGGTTTAGATTTGGGGTTAGGTTTAAATTTTAGGTTTAGATATGTGGTTAGGATTAGATTTGGGGTTAGGTTTAGATTTTAGGTTTAGATTTGGGGTTAGGTTTAGATTTGGAGTTAGGTTTAGATTTTAGGTTTAGATTTTAGGTTTAGATTTGGGGTTAGGTTTAGATTTGGGGTTAGGTTTAGATTTTAGGTTTAGATTTGGGGTTAGGTTTAGATTTAGGGTTAGGTTTAGATTTTAGGTTTAGATTTGGGGTTAGGTTTAGATTTTAGGTTTAGATTTGGGGTTAGGTTTAGATTTGGGGTTAGGTTTAGATTTTAGGTTTAGATTTGGGGTTAGGTTTAGATTTTAGGTTTAGATTTGGGGTTAGGTTTAGATTTAAGGTTTAGATTTGGGGTTAGGTTTAGATTTGGGGTTAGGTTTAGATTTTAGGTTTAGATTTGGGGTTAGGTTTAGATTTGGGGTTAGGTTTAGATTTTTGGTTTAGATTTGGGGTTAGGTTTAGATTTGGGTTTAGGTTTAGATTTGGGGTTAGGTTTAGATTTTAGGTTTAGATTTGGGTTTAGGTTTAGATTTTATGTTTAGATATGGGGTTAGGTTTAGATTTGGGGTTAGGTTTAGATTTTAGGTTTAGATTTGGGGTTAGGTTTAGATTTTAGGTTTAGATTTGGGGTTAGGTTTATATTTGGGGTTAGGTTTAGATTTTAGGTTTAGATTTGGGGTTAGGTTTAGATTGTAGGTTTAGATTTGGGGTTAGGTTTAGATTTTAGGTTTAGATTTGGGGTTAGGTTTAGATTTTAGGTTTAGATTTGGGGTAAGGTTTACATTTGGGCTTAGGTTTAGATTTTAGGTTTAGATTTGGGGTTAGGTTTAGATTTCGGGTTAGGTTTAGATTTTAGGTTTAGATTTGGGTTTAGGTTTAGATTTTATGTTTAGATATGGGGTTAGGTTTAGATTTGGGTTTAGGTTTAGATTTTAGGTTTAGATTTGGGGTTAGGTTTAGATTTTAGGTTTAGATTTGGGGTTAGGTTTAGATTTGGGGTTAGGTTTAGATTTTAGGTTTAGATTTGGGGTTAGGTTTATATTTTAGGTTTAGATTTGGGGTTAGGTTTAGATTTTAGGTTTAGATTTTAGGTTTAGATTTGGGGTTAGGTTTAGATTTTAGGTGTAGATTTGGGGTTAGGTTTAGATTTTAAGTTTAGATTTGGTGTTAGGTTTAGATTTTAGGTTTAGATTTGGGGTTAGGTTTAGATTTGGGGTTAGGTTTATATTTTAGGATTAGATTTGGGGTTAGGTTTAGATTTGGGGTTAGGTTTAGATTTTAGGTTTAGATTTGTGGTTAGGTTTAGATTTTAGGTTTAGATTTTAGGTTTAGATTTGGGGTTAGGTTTAGATTTTAGGTTTAGATTTGGGGTTAGGTTTAGATTTGGGGTTAGGTTTAGATTTTAGGTTTAGGTTTGGGGTTAGGTTTAGATTTTAGGTTTAGATTTGGGGTTAGGTTTAGATTTTAGGTTCGGATTTGGGGTTAGGTTTAGATTTGGGGTTAGGTTTAGATTTTAGGTTTAGATTTGGGGTTAGGTTTAGAATTGGGGTTAGGTTTAGATTTTAGCTTTAGATTTGGGGTTAGGTTTAGATTTGGAGTTAGGTTTAGATTTTAGGTTTAGGTTTGGGGTTAGGTTTAGATTTTAGGTTTAGATTTGGGGTTAGGTTTAGATTTTAGGTTCGGATTTGGGGTTAGGTTTAGATTTGGGGTTAGGTTTAGATTTTAGGTTTAGATTTGGGGTTAGGTTTAGAATTGGGGTTAGGTTTAGATTTTAGCTTTAGATTTGGGGTTAGGTTTAGATTTGGAGTTAGGTTTAGATTTTAGGTTTAGATTTGGGGTTAGGTTTAGATTTTAGGTTTAGATTTGGGGTTAGGTTTAGATTTTAGGTTTATATTTGGGGTAACTTTTAGATTTGGAGTTAGGTTTAGATTTTAGGTTTAGATTTGGGGTTAGGTTTAGATTTGGGGTTAGGTTTAGATTTTAGGTTTAGATTTGGGGTTAGGTTTAGATTTCAGGTATGGATTTGGGGTTAGGTTTAGATTTTAGGTTTATATTTGGGGTAAGGTTTAGATTTGGGGTTAGGTTTAGATTTTAGGTTTAGATTTGGGGTTAGGTTTAGATTTCGGGTTAGGTTTAGATTTTAGGTTTAGATTTGGGGTTAGGTTTAGATTTGGAGTTAGGTTTAGATTTTAGGTTTAGATTTGGGGTTAGGTTTAGATTTCAGGTTTAGATTTGGGGTTAGGTTTAGATTTTAGGTTTATATTTGGGGTAAGGTTTAGATTTGGGGTTAGGTTTAGATTTTAGGTTTAGATTTGGGGTTAGGTTTAGATTTGGGGTTAGGTTTAGATTTTTGGTTTAGATTTGGGGTTAGGTTTAGATTTTAGGTTTAGATATGTGGTTAGGTTTAGATTTGGGGTTAGGTTTAGATTTTAGGTTTAGATTTGGGGTTAGGTTTAGATTTGGAGTTAGGTTTAGATTTTAGGTTTAGATTTGGGGTTAGGTTTAGATTTCAGGTTTAGATTTGGGGTTAGGTTTAAATTTTAGGTTTAGATATGTGGTTAGGTTTAGATTTGGGGTTAGGTTTAGATTTTAGATTTAGATTTGGGGTTAGGTTTAGATTTGGAGTTAGGTTTAGATTTTAGGTTTAGATTTGGGGTTAGGTTTAGATTTCAGGTTTAGATTTGGGGTTAGGTTTAGATTTTAGGTTTAGATTTGGGGTTAGGTTTAGATTTGGGGTTAGGTTTAGATTTCAGGTTTAGATTTGGGGTTAGGTTTAGATTTTAGGTTTAGATTTGGGGTTAGGTTTAGATTTGGGGTTAGGTTTAGATTTTAGGTTTATATTTGGGGTAAGGTTTAGATTTGGGGTTAGGTTTAGATTTTAGGTTTAGATTTGGGGTTAGGTTTAGATTTGGGGTTAGGTTTAGATTTTAGGTTTAGATTTGGGGTTAGGTTTAAATTTTAGGTTTAGATATGTGGTTAGGTTTAGATTTGGGGTTAGGTTTAGATTTTAAGTTTAGATTTGGGGTTAGGTTTAGATTTGGAGTTAGGTTTAGATTTTAGGTTTAGATTTGGGGTTAGGTTTAGATTTTAGGTTTAGATATGGGGTTAGGTTTAGATTTGGGGTTAGGTTTAGAGTTTAGGTTTAGATTTGGGGTTAGGTTTAGATTTGGGGTTAGGTTTAGATTTTAGGTTTAGATTTGGGGTTAGGTGTAGATTTGGGGTTAGGTTTAGATTTTATGTTTAGATTTGGGGTTAGGTTTAGATTTTAGGTTTAGATTTGGGGTTAGGTTTAGATTTTAGGTTTGGATTTGGGGTTAGGTTTAGATTTTACGTTTAGATTTGGGGTTAGGTTTTGACTTGGGGTTAGGTTTAGATTTTAGGTTTAGATTTGGGGTTAGGTTTAGATTTAAGGTTTAGATTTGGGGTTAGGTTTAGATTTGGGTTTAGGTTTAGATTTTTGGTTTAGATTTGGGGTTAGGTTTAGATTTGGGGTTAGGTTTAGATTTTAGGTTTAGATTTTAGGTTTAGATTTGGGGTTAGGTTTAGATTTTAGGTTTAGATTTGGGGTTAGGTTTAGATTTTAGTTTTAGATTTGGGGTTAGGTTTAGATTTTAGGTTTATATTTGGGGTAAGGTTTAGATTTGGGGTTAGGTTTAGATTTTAGGTTTAGATTTGAGGTTAGGTTTAGATTTGGGGTTAGGTTTAGATTTTAGGTTTAGATTTGGGGTTAGGTTTAAATTTTAGGTTTAGATATGTGGTTAGGTTTAGATTTGGGGTTAGGTTTAGATTTTAGGTTTAGATTTTAGGTTTAGATTTGGGGTTAGGTTTAGATTTTAGGTTTGGATTTGGGGTTAGGTTTAGATTTTACGTTTAGATTTGGGGTTAGGTTTAGACTTGGGGTTAGGTTTAGATTTTAGGTTTAGATTTGGGGTTAGGTTTAGATTTAAGGTTTAGATTTGGGGTTAGGTTTAGATTTGGGGTTAGGTTTAGATTTTTGGTTTAGATTTGGGGTTAGGTTTAGATTTGGGGTTAGGTTTAGATTTTAGGTTTAGATTTGGGGTTAGGTTTAGATTTTAGGTTTAGATTTGGGGTTAGGTTTAGATTTTAGGTTTAGATTTTAGGTTTAGATTTGGGGTTAGGTTTAGATTTTAGGTTTAGATTTGGGGTTAGGTTTAGATTTTAGGTTTAGATTTGGGGTTAGGTTTAAATTTTAGGTTTAGATATGTGGTTAGGTTTAGATTTGGGGTTAGGTTTAGATTTTAGGTTTAGATTTGGGGTTAGGTTTAGATTTCAGGTTTAGATTTGGGGTTAGGTTTAGATTTTAGGTTTAGATTTGGGGTTAGGTGTAGATTTCGGGTTAGGTTTAGATTTTAGGTTTAGATTTGGGGTTAGGTTTAGATTTTAGGTTTAGATTTTAGGTTTAGATATGGGGTTAGGTTTAGATTTTAGGTTTAGAATTGGGGTTAGGTTTAGATTTTAGGTTTAGATTTGGGGTTAGGTTTAGATTTGGGGTTAGGTTTAGATTTTAGGTTTAGATTTGGGGTTAGGTTTAGATTTGGGGTTAGGTTTAGATTTTAGGTTTAGATTTGGGGTTAGGTTTAGATTTTAGGTTTAGATTTGGGGTTAGGTTTAGATTTGGGGTTAGGTTTAGATTTTAGGTTTAGATTTGGGGTTAGGTTTAGATTTGGGGTTAGGTTTAGATTTTAGGTTTAGATTTGGGGTTAGGTTTAGATTTTAGGTTTAGATTTGGGGTAAGGTTTAGATTTGGGGTTAGGTTTAGATTTTAGGTTTAGATTTGGGGTTAGGTTTAGAATTGGGGTTAGGTTTAGATTTTAGGTTTAGATTTTAGGTTTAGATTTGGAGTTAGGTTTAGATTTTAGGTTTAGAATTGGGGTTAGGTTTAGATTTTAGGTTTAGATTTGGGGTTAGGTTTAGATTTGGGGTTAGGTTTAGATTTTAGGTTTAGATTTGGGGTTAGGTTTAGATTTTAGGTTTAGATTTGGAGTTAGGTTTAGATTTGGGGTTAGGTTTAGATTTTAGGTTTAGATTTGGGGTTAGGTTTAGATTTGGGGTTAGGTTTAGATTTTAGGTTTAGATTTGGGGTTAGGTTTAGATTTTAGGTTTAGATATGGGGTTAGGTTTAGATTTGGGGTTAGGTTTAGATTTTAGGTTTAGATTTGGGGTTAGGTTTAGATTTGGGGTTAGGTTTAGATTTTAGGTTTAGATTTGGGGTTAGGTTTAGATTTTAGGTTTAGATTTGGGGTTAGGTTTAGATTTTAGGTTTAGATTTGGGGTTAGGTTTAGATTTTAGGTTTATATTTGGGGTTAGGTTTAGATTTTAGGTTTAGATTTGGGGTTAGGTTTAGATTTGGGGTTAGGTTTAGATTTTAGGTTTAGATTTGGGGTTAGGTTTAGATTTTAGTTTTAGATTTTAGGTTTATATTTGGGGTAAGTCTTAGATTTGGGGTTAGGTTTAGATTTTAGGTTTAGATTTGGGGTTAGGTTTAGATTTTAGGTTTAGATTTGGGGTTAGGTTTAGATTTTAGGTTTAGATTTGGGGTTAGGTTTAGATTTTAGGTTTAGATTTGAGGTTAGGTTTAGATTTGGGGTTAGGTTTAGATTTTAGGTTTAGATTTGGGGTTAGGTTTAGATTTGGGGTTAGGTTTAGATTTTAGGTTTAGATTTGGGGTTAGGTTTAGATTTTAGGTTTAGATTTGGGGTAAGGTTTAGATTTGGGGTTAGGTTTAGATTTTAGGTTTAGATTTGGGGTTAGGTTTAGAATTGGGGTTAGGTTTAGATTTTAGGTTTAGATTTTAGGTTTAGATTTGGAGTTAGGTTTAGATTTTAGGTTTAGAATTGGGGTTAGGTTTAGATTTTAGGTTTAGATTTGGGGTTAGGTTTAGATTTGGGGTTAGGTTTAGATTTTAGGTTTAGATTTGGGGTTAGGTTTAGATTTTAGGTTTAGATTTGGAGTTAGGTTTAGATTTGGGGTTAGGTTTAGATTTTAGGTTTAGATTTGGGGTTAGGTTTAGATTTGGGGTTAGGTTTAGATTTTAGGTTTAGATTTGGGGTTAGGTTTAGATTTTAGGTTTAGATATGGGGTTAGGTTTAGATTTGGGGTTAGGTTTAGATTTTAGGTTTAGATTTGGGGTTAGGTTTAGATTTGGGGTTAGGTTTAGATTTTAGGTTTAGATTTGGGGTTAGGTTTAGATTTTAGGTTTAGATTTGGGGTTAGGTTTAGATTTTAGGTTTAGATTTGGGGTTAGGTTTAGATTTTAGGTTTAGATTTGGGGTTAGGTTTAGATTTTAGGTTTAGATTTGGGGTTAGGTTTAGATTTTAGGTTTAGATTTGGGGTTAGGTTTAGATTTTAGGTTTAGATTTGAGGTTAGGTTTAGATTTGGGGTTAGGTTTAGATTTTAGGTTTAGATTTGGGGTTAGGTTTAAATTTTAGGTTTAGATATGTGGTTAGGATTAGATTTGGGGTTAGGTTTAGATTTTAGGTTTAGATTTGGGGTTAGGTTTAGATTTGGAGTTAGGTTTAGATTTTAGGTTTAGATTTTAGGTTTAGATTTGGGGTTAGGTTTAGATTTGGGGTTAGGTTTAGATTTTAGGTTTAGATTTGGGGTTAGGTTTAGATTTAGGGTTAGGTTTAGATTTTAGGTTTAGATTTGGGGTTAGGTTTAGATTTTAGGTTTAGATTTGGGGTTAGGTTTAGATTTGGGGTTAGGTTTAGATTTTAGGTTTAGATTTGGGGTTAGGTTTAGATTTTAGGTTTAGATTTGGGGTTAGGTTTAGATTTAAGGTTTAGATTTGGGGTTAGGTTTAGATTTGGGGTTAGGTTTAGATTTTAGGTTTAGATTTGGGGTTAGGTTTATATTTGGGGTTAGGTTTAGATTTTAGGTTTAGATTTGGGGTTAGGTTTAGATTGTAGGTTTAGATTTGGGGTTAGGTTTAGATTTTAGGTTTAGATTTGGGGTTAGGTTTAGATTTTAGGTTTAGATTTGGGGTAAGGTTTACATTTGGGCTTAGGTTTAGATTTTAGGTTTAGATTTGGGGTTAGGTTTAGATTTCGGGTTAGGTTTAGATTTTAGGTTTAGATTTGGGTTTAGGTTTAGATTTTATGTTTAGATATGGGGTTAGGTTTAGATTTGGGTTTAGGTTTAGATTTTAGGTTTAGATTTGGGGTTAGGTTTAGATTTTAGGTTTAGATTTGGGGTTAGGTTTAGATTTGGGGTTAGGTTTAGATTTTAGGTTTAGATTTGGGGTTAGGTTTATATTTTAGGTTTAGATTTGGGGTTAGGTTTAGATTTTAGGTTTAGATTTTAGGTTTAGATTTGGGGTTAGGTTTAGATTTTAGGTGTAGATTTGGGGTTAGGTTTAGATTTTAAGTTTAGATTTGGTGTTAGGTTTAGATTTTAGGTTTAGATTTGGGGTTAGGTTTAGATTTGGGGTTAGGTTTATATTTTAGGATTAGATTTGGGGTTAGGTTTAGATTTGGGGTTAGGTTTAGATTTTAGGTTTAGATTTGTGGTTAGGTTTAGATTTTAGGTTTAGATTTTAGGTTTAGATTTGGGGTTAGGTTTAGATTTTAGGTTTAGATTTGGGGTTAGGTTTAGATTTGGGGTTAGGTTTAGATTTTAGGTTTAGGTTTGGGGTTAGGTTTAGATTTTAGGTTTAGATTTGGGGTTAGGTTTAGATTTTAGGTTCGGATTTGGGGTTAGGTTTAGATTTGGGGTTAGGTTTAGATTTTAGGTTTAGATTTGGGGTTAGGTTTAGAATTGGGGTTAGGTTTAGATTTTAGCTTTAGATTTGGGGTTAGGTTTAGATTTGGAGTTAGGTTTAGATTTTAGGTTTAGATTTGGGGTTAGGTTTAGATTTTAGCTTTATATTTTAGGTTTAGATTTGGGGTTAGGTTTAGATTTTAGGTTTAGATTTGGGGTTAGGTTTAGATTTCAGGTATAGATTTGGGGTTAGGTTTAGATTTTAGGTTTATATTTGGGGTAACTTTTAGATTTGGGGTTAGGTTTAGATTTTAGGTTTAGATTTGGGGTTAGGTTTAGATTTGGGGTTAGGTTTAGATTTTAGGTTTAGATTTGGGGTTAGGTTTAGATTTCAGGTATGGATTTGGGGTTAGGTTTAGATTTTAGGTTTATATTTGGGGTAAGGTTTAGATTTGGGGTTAGGTTTAGATTTTAGGTTTAGATTTGGGGTTAGGTTTAGATTTCGGGTTAGGTTTAGATTTTAGGTTTAGATTTGGGGTTAGGTTTAGATTTGGAGTTAGGTTTAGATTTTAGGTTTAGATTTGGGGTTAGGTTTAGATTTCAGGTTTAGATTTGGGGTTAGGTTTAGATTTTAGGTTTATATTTGGGGTAAGGTTTAGATTTGGGGTTAGGTTTAGATTTTAGGTTTAGATTTGGGGTTAGGTTTAGATTTGGGGTTAGGTTTAGATTTTTGCTTTAGATTTGGGGTTAGGTTTAGATTTTAGGTTTAGATATGTGGTTAGGTTTAGATTTGGGGTTAGGTTTAGATTTTAGGTTTAGATTTTAGGTTTAGATTTGGAGTTAGGTTTAGATTTTAGGTTTAGAATTGGGGTTAGGTTTAGATTTTAGGTTTAGATTTGGGGTTAGGTTTAGATTTGGGGTTAGGTTTAGATTTTAGGTTTAGATTTGGGGTTAGGTTTAGATTTGGGGTTAGGTTTAGATTTTAGGTTTAGATTTGGGGTTAGGTTTAGATTTGGGGTTAGGTTTAGATTTTAGGTTTAGATTTGGGGTTAGGTTTAGATTTTAGGTTTAGATTTGGGGTTAGGTTTAGATTTGGGGTTAGGTTTAGATTTTAGGTTTAGATTTGGGGTTAGGTTTAGATTTTAGGTTTAGATTTGGGGTTAGGTTTAGATTTTAGGTTTAGATTTGGGGTTAGGTTTAGATTTTAGGTTTATATTTGGGGTTAGGTTTATATTTTAGGTTTAGATTTGGGGTTAGGTTTAGATTTGGGGTTAGGTTTAGATTTTAGGTTTAGATTTGGGGTTAGGTTTAGATTTTAGGTTTAGATTTTAGGTTTATATTTGGGGTAAGGCTTAGATTTGGGGTTAGGTTTAGATTTTAGGTTTAGATTTGGGGTTAGGTTTAGATTTTAGGTTTAGATTTGGGGTTAGGTTTAGATTTTAGGTTTAGATTTGGGGTTAGGTTTAGATTTTAGGTTTAGATTTGAGGTTAGGTTTAGATTTGGGGTTAGGTTTAGATTTTAGGTTTAGATTTGGGGTTAGGTTTAAATTTTAGGTTTAGATATGTGGTTAGGATTAGATTTGGGGTTAGGTTTAGATTTTAGGTTTAGATTTGGGGTTAGGTTTAGATTTGGAGTTAGGTTTAGATTTTAGGTTTAGATTTTAGGTTTAGATTTGGGGTTAGGTTTAGATTTGGGGTTAGGTTTAGATTTTAGGTTTAGATTTGGGGTTAGGTTTAGATTTAGGGTTAGGTTTAGATTTTAGGTTTAGATTTGGGGTTAGGTTTAGATTTTAGGTTTAGATTTGGGGTTAGGTTTAGATTTGGGGTTAGGTTTAGATTTTAGGTTTAGATTTGGGGTTAGGTTTAGATTTAAGGTTTAGATTTGGGGTTAGGTTTAGATTTGGGGTTAGGTTTAGATTTTAGGTTTAGATTTGGGGTTAGGTTTAGATTTGGGGTTAGGTTTAGATTTTTGGTTTAGATTTGGGGTTAGGTTTAGATTTGGGTTTAGGTTTAGATTTGGGGTTAGGTTTAGATTTTAGGTTTAGATTTGGGTTTAGGTTTAGATTTTATGTTTAGATATGGGGTTAGGTTTAGATTTGGGGTTAGGTTTAGATTTTAGGTTTAGATTTGGGGTTAGGTTTAGATTTTAGGTTTAGATTTGGGGTTAGGTTTATATTTGGCGTTAGGTTTAGATTTTAGGTTTAGATTTGGGGTTAGGTTTAGATTGTAGGTTTAGATTTGGGGTTAGGTTTAGATTTTAGGTTTAGATTTGGGGTTAGGTTTAGATTTTAGGTTTAGATTTGGGGTAAGGTTTACATTTGGGCTTAGGTTTAGATTTTAGGTTTAGATTTGGGGTTAGGTTTAGATTTCGGGTTAGGTTTAGATTTTAGGTTTAGATTTGGGTTTAGGTTTAGATTTTATGTTTAGATATGGGGTTAGGTTTAGATTTGGGGTTAGGTTTAGATTTTAGGTTTAGATTTGGGGTTAGGTTTAGATTTTAGGTTTAGATTTGGGGTTAGGTTTAGATTTGGGGTTAGGTTTAGATTTTAGGTTTAGATTTGGGGTTAGGTTTATATTTTAGGTTTAGATTTGGGGTTAGGTTTAGATTTTAGGTTTAGATTTTAGGTTTAGATTTGGGGTTAGGTTTAGATTTTAGGTGTAGATTTGGGGTTAGGTTTAGATTTTAAGTTTAGATTTGGTGTTAGGTTTAGATTTTAGGTTTAGATTTGGGGTTAGGTTTAGATTTGGGGTTAGGTTTATATTTTAGGATTAGATTTGGGGTTAGGTTTAGATTTGGGGTTAGGTTTAGATTTTAGGTTTAGATTTGTGGTTAGGTTTAGATTTTAGGTTTAGATTTGGGGTTAGGTTTAGATTTTAGGTTTAGATTTGGGGTTAGGTTTAGATTTGGGGTTAGGTTTAGATTTTAGGTTTAGGTTTGGGGTTAGGTTTAGATTTTAGGTTTAGATTTGGGGTTAGGTTTAGATTTTAGGTTCGGATTTGGGGTTAGGTTTAGATTTGGGGTTAGGTTTAGATTTTAGGTTTAGATTTGGGGTTAGGTTTAGAATTGGGGTTAGGTTTAGATTTTAGCTTTAGATTTGGGGTTAGGCTTAGATTTGGAGTTAGGTTTAGATTTTAGGTTTAGATTTGGGGTTAGGTTTAGATTTTAGGTTGAGATTTGGGGTTAGGTTTAGATTTTAGGTTTATATTTGGGGTAACTTTTAGATTTGGAGTTAGGTTTAGATTTTAGGTTTAGATTTGGGGTTAGGTTTAGATTTGGGGTTAGGTTTAGATTTTAGGTTTAGATTTGGGGTTAGGTTTAGATTTCAGGTATGGATTTGGGGTTAGGTTTAGATTTTAGGTTTATATTTGGGGTAAGGTTTAGATTTGGGGTTAGGTTTAGATTTTAGGTTTAGATTTGGGGTTAGGTTTAGATTTCGGGTTAGGTTTAGATTTTAGGTTTAGATTTGGGGTTAGGTTTAGATTTGGAGTTAGGTTTAGATTTTAGGTTTAGATTTGGGGTTAGGTTTAGATTTCAGGTTTAGATTTGGGGTTAGGTTTAGATTTTAGGTTTATATTTGGGGTAAGGTTTAGATTTGGGGTTAGGTTTAGATTTTAGGTTTAGATTTGGGGTTAGGTTTAGATTTGGGGTTAGGTTTAGATTTTTGGTTTAGATTTGGGGTTAGGTTTAGATTTTAGGTTTAGATATGTGGTTAGGTTTAGATTTGGGGTTAGGTTTAGATTTTAGGTTTAGATTTGGGGTTAGGTTTAGATTTGGAGTTAGGTTTAGATTTTAGGTTTAGATTTGGGGTTAGGTTTAGATTTCAGGTTTAGATTTGGGGTTAGGTTTAAATTTTAGGTTTAGATATGTGGTTAGGTTTAGATTTGGGGTTAGGTTTAGATTTTAGATTTAGATTTGGGGTTAGGTTTAGATTTGGAGTTAGGTTTAGATTTTAGGTTTAGATTTGGGGTTAGGTTTAGATTTCAGGTTTAGATTTGGGGTTAGGTTTAGATTTTAGGTTTAGATTTGGGGTTAGGTTTAGATTTGGGGTTAGGTTTAGATTTCAGGTTTAGATTTGGGGTTAGGTTTAGATTTTAGGTTTAGATTTGGGGTTAGGTTTAGATTTGGGGTTAGGTTTAGATTTTAGGTTTAGATTTGGGGTTAGGTTTAGATTTGGGGTTAGGTTTAGATTTTAGGTTTATATTTGGGGTTAGGTATATAATTTAGGTTTAGATTTGGGGTTAGGTTTAGATTTGGGGTTAGGTTTAGATTTTAGGTTTAGATTTGGGTTTAGGTTTAGATTTTAGGTTTAGATTTTAGGTTTATATTTGGGGTAAGGCTTAGATTTGGGCTTAGGTTTAGATTTTAGGTTTAGATTTGGGGTTAGGTTTAGATTTGGGGTTAGGTTTAGATTTTTGGTTTAGATTTGGGGTTAGGTTTAGATTTTAGGTTTAGATATGGGGTTAGGTTTAGATTTGGGGTTAGGTTTAGATTTTAGGTTTAGATTTGGGGTTAGGTTTAGATTTGGGGTTAGGTTTAGATTTGAGGTTTAGATTTGGGGTTAGGTTTAGATTTTAGGTTTAGATTTGGGGTTAGGTGTAGATTTGGGGTTAGGTTTAGATTTTAGGTTTAGATTTGGGGTTAGGTTTAGATTTTAGGTTTAGATTTGGGGTTAGGTTTAGATTTTAGGTTTGGATTTGGGGTTAGGTTTAGATTTTAGGTTTAGATTTGGGGTTAGGTTTAGACTTGGGGTTAGGTTTAGATTTTAGGTTTAGATTTGGGGTTAGGTTTAGATTTAAGGTTTAGATTTGGGGTTAGGTTTAGATTTGGGGTTAGGTTTAGATTTTTGGTTTAGATTTGGGGTTAGGTTTAGATTTGCGGTTAGGTTTAGATTTTAGGTTTAGATTTGGGGTTAGGTTTAGATTTTAGGTTTAGATTTGGGGTTAGGTTTAGATTTTAGGTTTAGATTTGGGGTTAGGTTTAGATTTTAGGTTTAGATTTTAGGTTTAGATTTGGGGTTAGGTTTAGATTTTAGGTTTAGATTTGGGGTTAGGTTTAGATTTTAGGTTTAGATTTGGGGTTAGGTTTAGATTTTAGGTTTAGATTTGGGGTTACGTTTAGACTTTAGGTTTAGATTTGGGGTTAGGTTTAGATTTTAGGTTTAGATTTGAGGTTAGGTTTAGATTTGGGGTTAGGTTTAGATTTTAGGTTTAGATTTGGGGTTAGGTTTAGATTTTAGGTTTAGATATGTGGTTAGGTTTAGATTTGGGGTTAGGTTTAGATTTTAGGTTTAGATTTGGGGTTAGGTTTAGATTTGGAGTTAGGTTTAGATTTTAGGTTTAGATTTGGGGTTAGGTTTAGATTTCAGGTTTAGATTTGGGGTTAGGTTTAGATTTTAGGTTTAGATTTGGGGTTAGGTGTAGATTTGGGGTTAGGTTTAGATTTTAGGTTTAGATTTGGGATTAGGTTTAGATTTTAGGTTTAGATTTTAGGTTTAGATATGGGGTTAGGTTTAGATTTTAGGTTTAGAATTTGGGTTAGGTTTAGATTTTAGGTTTAGATTTGGGGTTAGGTTTAGATTTGGGGTTAGGTTTAGATTTTAGGTTTAGATTTGGGGTTAGGTTTAGATTTGGGGTTAGGTTTAGATTTTAGGTTTAGATTTGGGGTTAGGTTTAGATTTTAGGTTTAGATTTGGGGTTAGGTTTAGATTTGGGGTTAGGTTTAGATTTTAGGTTTAGATTTGGGGTTAGGTTTAGATTTGGGGTTAGGTTTAGATTTTAGGTTTAGATTTGGGGTTAGGTTTAGATTTTAGGTTTAGATTTGGGGTTAGGTTTAGATTTTAGGTTTAGATTTGGGGTTAGGTTTAGATTTTAGGTTTAGATTTGGGGTAAGGTTTATATTTGGGGTTAGGTTTAGATTTTAGGTTTAGATTTGGGGTTAGGTTTAGATTTGGGGTTAGGTTTAGATTTTAGGTTTAGATTTGGGGTTAGGTTTAAATTTTAGGTTTAGATATGTGGTTAGGTTTAGATTTGGGGTTAGGTTTAGATTTTAGGTTTAGATTTGGGGTTAGGTTTAGATTTGGAGTTAGGTTTAGATTTTAGGTTTAGATTTGGGGTTAGGTTTAGATTTTAGGTTTAGAATTGGGGTTAGGTTTAGATTTTAGGTTTAGATTTGGGGTTAGGTGTAGATTTGGGGTTAGGTTTAGATTTTAGGTTTAGATTTGGGGTTAGGTTTAGATTTTAGGTTTAGATTTCAGGTTTAGATTTGGAGTTAGGTTTAGATTTTAGGTTTAGAATTGGGGTTAGGTTTAGATTTTAGGTTTAGATTTGGGGTTAGGTTTAGATTTTAGATTTAGATTTGGGGTTAGGTTTAGATTTGGGGTTAGGTTTAGATTTTACGTTTAGATTTGGGGTTAGGTTTAGATTTGGGGTTAGGTTTAGATTTTAGGTTTAGATTTGGGGTTAGGTTTAGATTTGGGGTTAGGTTTATATTTTAGGATTAGATTTGGGGTTAGGTTTAGATTTGGGGTTAGGTTTAGATTTTAGGTTTAGATTTGTGGTTAGGTTTAGATTTTAGGTTTAGATTTGGGGTTAGGTTTAGATTTTAGGTTTAGATTTGGGGTTAGGTTTAGACTTGGGGTTAGGTTTAGATTTTAGGTTTAGATTTGGGGTTAGGTTTAGATTTAAGGTTTAGATTTGGGGTTAGGTTTAGATTTGGGGTTAGGTTTAGATTTTTGGTTTAGATTTGGGGTTAGGTTTAGATTTTAGGTTTAGATTTGGGGTTAGGTTTAGATTTTAGGTTTAGATTTTAGGTTTAGATTTTAGGTTTAGATTTGGGGTTAGGTTTAGATTTTAGGTTTAGATTTGGGGTTAGGTTTAGATTTTAGGTTTAGATTTGGGGTTAGGTTTAGATTTTAGGTTTAGATTTTAGGTTTAGATTTTAGGTTTAGATTTGGGGTTAGGTTTAGATTTTAGGTTTAGATTTGGGGTTAGGTTTAGATTTTAGGTTTAGATTTGTGGTTAGGTTTAGATTTTAGGTTTAGATTTGGGGTTAGGTTTAGATTTTAGGTTTAGATTTGGGGTTAGGTTTAGATTTGGGGTTAGGTTTAGATTTTAGGTTTAGGTTTGGGGTTAGGTTTAGATTTTAGGTTTAGATTTGGGGTTAGGTTTAGATTTTAGGTTCGGATTTGGGGTTAGGTTTAGATTTGGGGTTAGGTTTAGATTTTAGGTTTAGATTTGGGGTTAGGTTTAGAATTGGGGTTAGGTTTAGATTTTAGCTTTAGATTTGGGGTTAGGTTTAGATTTGGAGTTAGGTTTAGATTTTAGGTTTAGATTTGGGGTTAGGTTTAGATTTTAGGTTGAGATTTGGGGTTAGGTTTAGATTTTAGGTTTATATTTGGGGTAACTTTTAGATTTGGAGTTAGGTTTAGATTTTAGGTTTAGATTTGGGGTTAGGTTTAGATTTGGGGTTAGGTTTAGATTTTAGGTTTAGATTTGGGGTTAGGTTTAGATTTCAGGTATGGATTTGGGGTTAGGTTTAGATTTTAGGTTTATATTTGGGGTAAGGTTTAGATTTGGGGTTAGGTTTAGATTTTAGGTTTAGATTTGGGGTTAGGTTTAGATTTCGGGTTAGGTTTAGATTTTAGGTTTAGATTTGGGGTTAGGTTTAGATTTGGAGTTAGGTTTAGATTTTAGGTTTAGATTTGGGGTTAGGTTTAGATTTCAGGTTTAGATTTGGGGTTAGGTTTAGATTTTAGGTTTATATTTGGGGTAAGGTTTAGATTTGGGGTTAGGTTTAGATTTTAGGTTTAGATTTGGGGTTAGGTTTAGATTTGGGGTTAGGTTTAGATTTTTGGTTTAGATTTGGGGTTAGGTTTAGATTTTAGGTTTAGATATGTGGTTAGGTTTAGATTTGGGGTTAGGTTTAGATTTTAGGTTTAGATTTGGGGTTAGGTTTAGATTTGGAGTTAGGTTTAGATTTTAGGTTTAGATTTGGGGTTAGGTTTAGATTTCAGGTTTAGATTTGGGGTTAGGTTTAAATTTTAGGTTTAGATATGTGGTTAGGTTTAGATTTGGGGTTAGGTTTAGATTTTAGATTTAGATTTGGGGTTAGGTTTAGATTTGGAGTTAGGTTTAGATTTTAGGTTTAGATTTGGGGTTAGGTTTAGATTTCAGGTTTAGATTTGGGGTTAGGTTTAGATTTTAGGTTTAGATTTGGGGTTAGGTTTAGATTTGGGGTTAGGTTTAGATTTCAGGTTTAGATTTGGGGTTAGGTTTAGATTTTAGGTTTAGATTTGGGGTTAGGTTTAGATTTGGGGTTAGGTTTAGATTTTAGGTTTAGATTTGGGGTTAGGTTTAGATTTGGGGTTAGGTTTAGATTTTAGGTTTATATTTGGGGTTAGGTATATAATTTAGGTTTAGATTTGGGGTTAGGTTTAGATTTGGGGTTAGGTTTAGATTTTAGGTTTAGATTTGGGTTTAGGTTTAGATTTTAGGTTTAGATTTTAGGTTTATATTTGGGGTAAGGCTTAGATTTGGGGTTAGGTTTAGATTTTAGGTTTAGATTTGGGGTTAGGTTTAGATTTGGGGTTAGGTTTAGATTTTTGGTTTAGATTTGGGGTTAGGTTTAGATTTTAGGTTTAGATATGGGGTTAGGTTTAGATTTGGGGTTAGGTTTAGATTTTAGGTTTAGATTTGGGGTTAGGTTTAGATTTGGGGTTAGGTTTAGATTTGAGGTTTAGATTTGGGGTTAGGTTTAGATTTTAGGTTTAGATTTGGGGTTAGGTGTAGATTTGGGGTTAGGTTTAGATTTTAGGTTTAGATTTGGGGTTAGGTTTAGATTTTAGGTTTAGATTTGGGGTTAGGTTTAGATTTTAGGTTTGGATTTGGGGTTAGGTTTAGATTTTAGGTTTAGATTTGGGGTTAGGTTTAGACTTGGGGTTAGGTTTAGATTTTAGGTTTAGATTTGGGGTTAGGTTTAGATTTAAGGTTTAGATTTGGGGTTAGGTTTAGATTTGGGGTTAGGTTTAGATTTTTGGTTTAGATTTGGGGTTAGGTTTAGATTTGCGGTTAGGTTTAGATTTTAGGTTTAGATTTGGGGTTAGGTTTAGATTTTAGGTTTAGATTTGGGGTTAGGTTTAGATTTTAGGTTTAGATTTGGGGTTAGGTTTAGATTTTAGGTTTAGATTTTAGGTTTAGATTTGGGGTTAGGTTTAGATTTTAGGTTTAGATTTGGGGTTAGGTTTAGATTTTAGGTTTAGATTTGGGGTTAGGTTTAGATTTTAGGTTTAGATTTGGGGTTACGTTTAGACTTTAGGTTTAGATTTGGGGTTAGGTTTAGATTTTAGGTTTAGATTTGAGGTTAGGTTTAGATTTGGGGTTAGGTTTAGATTTTAGGTTTAGATTTGGGGTTAGGTTTAGATTTTAGGTTTAGATATGTGGTTAGGTTTAGATTTGGGGTTAGGTTTAGATTTTAGGTTTAGATTTGGGGTTAGGTTTAGATTTGGAGTTAGGTTTAGATTTTAGGTTTAGATTTGGGGTTAGGTTTAGATTTCAGGTTTAGATTTGGGGTTAGGTTTAGATTTTAGGTTTAGATTTGGGGTTAGGTGTAGATTTGGGGTTAGGTTTAGATTTTAGGTTTAGATTTGGGATTAGGTTTAGATTTTAGGTTTAGATTTTAGGTTTAGATATGGGGTTAGGTTTAGATTTTAGGTTTAGAATTGGGGTTAGGTTTAGATTTTAGGTTTAGATTTGGGGTTAGGTTTAGATTTGGGGTTAGGTTTAGATTTTAGGTTTAGATTTGGGGTTAGGTTTAGATTTGGGGTTAGGTTTAGATTTTAGGTTTAGATTTGGGGTTAGGTTTAGATTTTAGGTTTAGATTTGGGGTTAGGTTTAGATTTGGGGTTAGGTTTAGATTTTAGGTTTAGATTTGGGGTTAGGTTTAGATTTGGGGTTAGGTTTAGATTTTAGGTTTAGATTTGGGGTTAGGTTTAGATTTTAGGTTTAGATTTGGGGTTAGGTTTAGATTTTAGGTTTAGATTTGGGGTTAGGTTTAGATTTTAGGTTTAGATTTGGGGTAAGGTTTATATTTGGGGTTAGGTTTAGATTTTAGGTTTAGATTTGGGGTTAGGTTTAGATTTGGGGTTAGGTTTAGATTTTAGGTTTAGATTTGGGGTTAGGTTTAAATTTTAGGTTTAGATATGTGGTTAGGTTTAGATTTGGGGTTAGGTTTAGATTTTAGGTTTAGATTTGGGGTTAGGTTTAGATTTGGAGTTAGGTTTAGATTTTAGGTTTAGATTTGGGGTTAGGTTTAGATTTTAGGTTTAGAATTGGGGTTAGGTTTAGATTTTAGGTTTAGATTTGGGGTTAGGTGTAGATTTGGGGTTAGGTTTAGATTTTAGGTTTAGATTTGGGGTTAGGTTTAGATTTTAGGTTTAGATTTCAGGTTTAGATTTGGAGTTAGGTTTAGATTTTAGGTTTAGAATTGGGGTTAGGTTTAGATTTTAGGTTTAGATTTGGGGTTAGGTTTAGATTTTAGATTTAGATTTGGGGTTAGGTTTAGATTTGGGGTTGGGTTTAGATTTTACGTTTAGATTTGGGGTTAGGTTTAGATTTGGGGTTAGGTTTAGATTTTAGGTTTAGATTTGGGGTTAGGTTTAGATTTGGGGTTAGGTTTATATTTTAGGATTAGATTTGGGGTTAGGTTTAGATTTGGGGTTAGGTTTAGATTTTAGGTTTAGATGTGTGGTTAGGTTTAGATTTTAGGTTTAGATTTGGGGTTAGGTTTAGATTTTAGGTTTAGATTTGGGGTTAGGTTTAGACTTGGGGTTAGGTTTAGATTTTAGGTTTAGATTTGGGGTTAGGTTTAGATTTAAGGTTTAGATTTGGGGTTAGGTTTAGATTTGGGGTTAGGTTTAGATTTTTGGTTTAGATTTGGGGTTAGGTTTAGATTTTAGGTTTAGATTTGGGGTTAGGTTTAGATTTTAGGTTTAGATTTTAGGTTTAGATTTTAGGTTTAGATTTGGGGTTAGGTTTAGATTTTAGGTTTAGATTTGGGGTTAGGTTTAGATTTTAGGTTTAGATTTTAGGTTTAGATTTTAGGTTTAGATTTGGGGTTAGGTTTAGATTTTAGGTTTAGATTTGGGGTTAGGTTTAGATTTTAGGTTTAGATTTGGGGTTAGGTTTAGATTTTAGGTTTATATTTGGGGTTACGTTTAGATTTTAGGTTTAGATTTGGGGTTAGGTTTAGATTTTAGGTTTAGATTTGAGGTTAGGTTTAGATTTGGGGTTAGGTTTAGATTTTAGGTTTAGATTTGGGGTTAGGTTTAGATTTTAGGTTTAGATATGTGGTTAGGTTTAGATTTGGGGTTAGGTTTAGATTTTAGGTTTAGATTTGGGGTTAGGTTTAGATTTGGAGTTAGGTTTAGATTTTAGGTTTAGATTTGGGGTTAGGTTTAGATTTCAGGTTTAGATTTGGGGTTAGGTTTAGATTTTAGGTTTAGATTTGGGGTTAGGTGTAGATTTGGGGTTAGGTTTAGATTTTAGGTTTAGATTTGGGATTAGGTTTAGATTTTAGGTTTAGATTTTAGGTTTAGATATGGGGTTAGGTTTAGATTTTAGGTTTAGAATTGGGGTTAGGTTTAGATTTTAGGTTTAGATTTGGGGTTAGGTTTAGATTTGGGGTTAGGTTTAGATTTTAGGTTTAGATTTGGGGTTAGGTTTAGATTTGGGGTTAGGTTTAGATTTTAGGTTTAGATTTGGGGTTAGGTTTAGATTTTAGGTTTAGATTTGGGGTTAGGTTTAGATTTGGGGTTAGGTTTAGATTTTAGGTTTAGATTTGGGGTTAGGTTTAGATTTGGGGTTAGGTTTAGATTTTAGGTTTAGATTTGGGGTTAGGTTTAGATTTTAGGTTTAGATTTGGGGTTAGGTTTAGATTTTAGGTTTAGATTTGGGGTTAGGTTTAGATTTTAGGTTTAGATTTGGGGTTAGGTTTAGATTTTAGGTTTATATTTGGGGTAAGGTTTATATTTGGGGTTAGGTTTAGATTTTAGGTTTAGATTTGGGGTTAGGTTTAGATTTGGGGTAAGGTTTAGATTTTAGGTTTAGATTTGGGGTTAGGTTTAAATTTTAGGTTTAGATATGTGGTTAGGTTTAGATTTGGGGTTAGGTTTAGATTTTAGGTTTAGATTTGGGGTTAGGTTTAGATTTGGAGTTAGGTTTAGATTTTAGGTTTAGATTTGGGGTTAGGTTTAGATTTTAGGTTTAGAATTGGGGTTAGGTTTAGATTTTAGGTTTAGATTTGGGGTTAGGTGTAGATTTGGGGTTAGGTTTAGATTTTAGGTTTAGATTTGGGGTTAGGTTTAGATTTTAGGTTTAGATTTCAGGTTTAGATTTGGAGTTAGGTTTAGATTTTAGGTTTAGAATTGGGGTTAGGTTTAGATTTTAGGTTTAGATTTGGGGTTAGGTTTAGATTTTAGATTTAGATTTGGGGTTAGGTTTAGATTTGGGGTTAGGTTTAGATTTTACGTTTAGATTTGGGGTTAGGTTTAGATTTGGGGTTAGGTTTAGATTTTAGGTTTAGATTTGGGGTTAGGTTTAGATTTGGGGTTAGGTTTATATTTTAGGATTAGATTTGGGGTTAGGTTTAGATTTGGGGTTAGGTTTAGATTTTAGGTTTAGATTTGTGGTTAGGTTTAGATTTTAGGTTTAGATTTGGGGTTAGGTTTAGATTTTAGGTTTAGATTTGGGGTTAGGTTTAGATTTGGGGTTAGGTTTAGATTTTAGGTTTAGGTTTGGGGTTAGGTTTAGATTTTAGGTTTAGATTTGGGGTTAGGTTTAGATTTTAGGTTCGGATTTGGGGTTAGGTTTAGATTTGGGGTTAGGTTTAGATTTTAGGTTTAGATTTGGGGTTAGGTTTAGAATTGGGGTTAGGTTTAGATTTTAGCTTTAGATTTGGGGTTAGGTTTAGATTTGGAGTTAGGTTTAGATTTTAGGTTTAGATTTGGGGTTAGGTTTAGATTTTAGGTTTAGATTTTAGGTTTAGATTTGGGGTTAGGTTTAGATTTTAGGTTTAGATTTGGGGTTAGGTTTAGATTTCAGGTATAGATTTGGGGTTAGGTTTAGATTTTAGGTTTATATTTGGGGTAACTTTTAGATTTGGAGTTAGGTTTAGATTTTAGGTTTAGATTTGGGGTTAGGTTTAGATTTGGGGTTAGGTTTAGATTTCAGGTATGGATTTGGGGTTAGGTTTAGATTTTAGGTTTATATTTGGGGTAAGGTTTAGATTTGGGGTTAGGTTTAGATTTTAGGTTTAGATTTGGGGTTAGGTTTAGATTTCGGGTTAGGTTTAGATTTTAGGTTTAGATTTGGGGTTAGGTTTAGATTTGGAGTTAGGTTTAGATTTTAGGTTTAGATTTGGGGTTAGGTTTAGATTTCAGGTTTAGATTTGGGGTTAGGTTTAGATTTTAGGTTTATATTTGGGGTAAGGTTTAGATTTGGGGTTAGGTTTAGATTTTAGGTTTAGATTTGGGGTTAGGTTTAGATTTGGGGTTAGGTTTAGATTTTTGGTTTAGATTTGGGGTTAGGTTTAGATTTTAGGTTTAGATATGTGGTTAGGTTTAGATTTGGGGTTAGGTTTAGATTTTAGGTTTAGATTTGGGGTTAGGTTTAGATTTGGAGTTAGGTTTAGATTTTAGGTTTAGATTTGGGGTTAGGTTTAGATTTCAGGTTTAGATTTGGGGTTAGGTTTAAATTTTAGGTTTAGATATGTGGTTAGGTTTAGATTTGGGGTTAGGTTTAGATTTTAGATTTAGATTTGGGGTTAGGTTTAGATTTGGAGTTAGGTTTAGATTTTAGATTTAGATTTGGGGTTAGGTTTAGATTTGGAGTTAGGTTTAGATTTTTGGTTTAGATTTGGGGTTAGGTTTAGATTTTAGGTTTAGATATGGGGTTAGGTTTAGATTTGGGGTTAGGTTTAGATTTTAGGTTTAGATTTGGGGTTAGGTTTAGATTTGGGGTTAGGTTTAGATTTTAGGTTTAGATTTGGGGTTAGGTTTAGATTTTAGGTTTAGATTTGGGGTTAGGTGTAGATTTGGGGTTAGGTTTAGATTTTAGGTTTAGATTTGGGGTTAGGTTTAGATTTTAGGTTTAGATTTGGGGTTAGGTTTAGATTTTAGGTTTGGATTTGGGGTTAGGTTTAGATTTTTGGTTTAGATTTGGGGTTAGGTTTAGATTTGGGGTTAGGTTTAGATTTTAGGTTTAGATTTGGGGTTAGGTTTAGATTTTAGGTTTAGATTTGGGGTTAGGTTTAGATTTTAGGTTTAGATTTTAGGTTTAGATTTGGGGTTAGGTTTAGATTTTAGGTTTAGATTTGGGGTTAGGTTTAGATTTTAGGTTTAGATTTGGGGTTAGGTTTAGATTTTAGGTTTATATTTGGGGTTACGTTTAGATTTTAGGTTTAGATTTGGGGTTAGGTTTAGATTTTAGGTTTAGATTTGAGGTTAGGTTTAGATTTGGGGTTAGGTTTAGATTTTAGGTTTAGATTTGGGGTTAGGTTTAGATTTTAGGTTTAGATATGTGGTTAGGTTTAGATTTGGGGTTAGGTTTAGATTTTAGGTTTAGATTTGGGGTTAGGTTTAGATTTGGAGTTAGGTTTAGATTTTAGGTTTAGATTTGGGGTTAGGTTTAGATTTCAGGTTTAGATTTGGGGTTAGGTTTAGATTTTAGGTTTAGATTTGGGGTTAGGTGTAGATTTGGGGTTAGGTTTAGATTTTAGGTTTAGATTTGGGATTAGGTTTAGATTTTAGGTTTAGATTTTAGGTTTAGATATGGGGTTAGGTTTAGATTTTAGATTTAGAATTGGGGTTAGGTTTAGATTTTAGGTTTAGATTTGGGGTTAGGTTTAGATTTGGGGTTAGGTTTAGATTTTAGGTTTAGATTTGGGGTTAGGTTTAGATTTGGGGTTAGGTTTAGATTTTAGGTTTAGATTTGGGGTTAGGTTTAGATTTTAGGTTTAGATTTGGGGTTAGGTTTAGAATTGGGGTTAGGTTTAGATTTTAGGTTTAGATTTGGGGTTAGGTTTAGAATTGGGGTTAGGTTTAGATTTTAGGTTTAGATTTGGGGTTAGGTTTAGATTTTAGGTTTAGATTTGGGGTTAGGTTTAGATTTTAGGTTTAGATTTGGGGTAAGGTTTACATTTGGGCTTAGGTTTAGATTTTAGGTTTAGATTTGGGGTGAGGTTTAGATTTTAGGTTTAGATTTTAGGTTTAGATTTGGGGTTAGGTTTAGATTTTAGGTTTAGATTTGGGGTTAGTTTTAGATTTTAGTTTTATATTTGGGGTAAGGTTTAGATTTGGGGTTAGGTTTAGATTTTAGGTTTAGATTTGGGGTAAGGTTTAGATTTGGGGTTAGGTTTAGATTTTAGGTTTAGATTTGGGGTTAGGTTTAGAATTGGGGTTAGGTTTAGATTTTAGGTTTAGATTTGGGGTTAGGTTTAGATTTGGGGTTAGGTTTAGATTTTAGGTTTAGATTTGGGGTTAGGTTTAGATTTTAGGTTTAGGTTTGGGGTTAGGTTTAGATTTTAGGTTTAGATTTGGGGTTAGGTTTAGATTTTAGGTTTAGATTTGGGGTTAGGTTTAGATTTTAGGTTTATATTTGGGGTAAGGTTTATATTTGGGGTTAGGTTTAGATTTTAGGTTTAGATTTGGGGTTAGGTTTAGATTTGGGGTTAGGTTTAGATTTTAGGTTTAGATTTGGGGTTAGGTTTAAATTTTAGGTTTAGATATGTGGTTAGGTTTAGATTTGGGGTTAGGTTTAGATTTTAGGTTTAGATTTGGGGTTAGGTTTAGATTTGGAGTTAGGTTTAGATTTTAGGTTTAGATTTGGGGTTAGGTTTAGATTTTAGGTTTAGAATTGGGGTTAGGTTTAGATTTTAGGTTTAGAATTGGGGTTAGGTTTAGATTTTAGGTTTAGATTTGGGGTTAGGTGTAGATTTGGGGTTAGGTTTAGATTTTAGGTTTAGATTTGGGGTTAGGTTTAGATTTTAGGTTTAGATTTGGGGTTAGGTTTAGATTTTAGGTTTAGATTTTAGGTTTAGATTTGGGGTTAGGTTTAGATTTTAGGTTTAGATTTGGGGTTAGGTTTAGATT
This sequence comes from Patagioenas fasciata, assembly GCF_037038585.1. Classification (NCBI taxonomy): domain Eukaryota; kingdom Metazoa; phylum Chordata; class Aves; order Columbiformes; family Columbidae; genus Patagioenas; species Patagioenas fasciata. Next base: position 662,070 of record NC_092528.1, read on the forward strand.
TTAGGTTTAGATTTGGGGTTAGGTTTAGATTTTAGGTTTATATTTGGGGTTACGTTTAGATTTTAGGTTTAGATTTGGGGTTAGGTTTAGATTTTAGGTTTAGATTTGAGGTTAGGTTTAGATTTGGGGTTAGGTTTAGATTTTAGGTTTAGATTTGGGGTTAGGTTTAGATTTTAGGTTTAGATATGTGGTTAGGTTTAGATTTGGGGTTAGGTTTAGATTTTAGGTTTAGATTTGGGGTTAGGTTTAGATTTGGAGTTAGGTTTAGATTTTAGGTTTAGATTTGGGGTTAGGTTTAGATTTCAGGTTTAGATTTGGGGTTAGGTTTAGATTTTAGGTTTAGATTTGGGGTTAGGTGTAGATTTGGGGTTAGGTTTAGATTTTAGGTTTAGATTTGGGATTAGGTTTAGATTTTAGGTTTAGATTTTAGGTTTAGATATGGGGTTAGGTTTAGATTTTAGATTTAGAATTGGGGTTAGGTTTAGATTTTAGGTTTAGATTTGGGGTTAGGTTTAGATTTGGGGTTAGGTTTAGATTTTAGGTTTAGATTTGGGGTTAGGTTTAGATTTGGGGTTAGGTTTAGATTTTAGGTTTAGATTTGGGGTTAGGTTTAGATTTTAGGTTTAGATTTGGGGTTAGGTTTAGAATTGGGGTTAGGTTTAGATTTTAGGTTTAGATTTGGGGTTAGGTTTAGAATTGGGGTTAGGTTTAGATTTTAGGTTTAGATTTGGGGTTAGGTTTAGATTTTAGGTTTAGATTTGGGGTTAGGTTTAGATTTTAGGTTTAGATTTGGGGTAAGGTTTACATTTGGGCTTAGGTTTAGATTTTAGGTTTAGATTTGGGGTGAGGTTTAGATTTTAGGTTTAGATTTTAGGTTTAGATTTGGGGTTAGGTTTAGATTTTAGGTTTAGATTTGGGGTTAGTTTTAGATTTTAGTTTTATATTTGGGGTAAGGTTTAGATTTGGGGTTAGGTTTAGATTTTAGGTTTAGATTTGGGGTAAGGTTTAGATTTGGGGTTAGGTTTAGATTTTAGGTTTAGATTTGGGGTTAGGTTTAGAATTGGGGTTAGGTTTAGATTTTAGGTTTAGATTTGGGGTTAGGTTTAGATTTGGGGTTAGGTTTAGATTTTAGGTTTAGATTTGGGGTTAGGTTTAGATTTTAGGTTTAGGTTTGGGGTTAGGTTTAGATTTTAGGTTTAGATTTGGGGTTAGGTTTAGATTTTAGGTTTAGATTTGGGGTTAGGTTTAGATTTTAGGTTTATATTTGGGGTAAGGTTTATATTTGGGGTTAGGTTTAGATTTTAGGTTTAGATTTGGGGTTAGGTTTAGATTTGGGGTTAGGTTTAGATTTTAGGTTTAGATTTGGGGTTAGGTTTAAATTTTAGGTTTAGATATGTGGTTAGGTTTAGATTTGGGGTTAGGTTTAGATTTTAGGTTTAGATTTGGGGTTAGGTTTAGATTTGGAGTTAGGTTTAGATTTTAGGTTTAGATTTGGGGTTAGGTTTAGATTTTAGGTTTAGAATTGGGGTTAGGTTTAGATTTTAGGTTTAGAATTGGGGTTAGGTTTAGATTTTAGGTTTAGATTTGGGGTTAGGTGTAGATTTGGGGTTAGGTTTAGATTTTAGGTTTAGATTTGGGGTTAGGTTTAGATTTTAGGTTTAGATTTGGGGTTAGGTTTAGATTTTAGGTTTAGATTTTAGGTTTAGATTTGGGGTTAGGTTTAGATTTTAGGTTTAGATTTGGGGTTAGGTTTAGATTTTAGGTTTAGATTTGGGGTTAGGTTTAGATTTTAGGTTTATATTTGGGGTTACGTTTAGATTTTAGGTTTAGATTTGGGGTTAGGTTTAGATTTTAGGTTTAGATTTGAGGTTAGGTTTAGATTTGGGGTTAGGTTTAGATTTTAGGTTTAGATTTGGGGTTAGGTTTAGATTTTAGGTTTAGATATGTGGTTAGGTTTAGATTTGGGGTTAGGTTTAGATTTTAGGTTTAGATTTGGGGTTAGGTTTAGATTTGGAGTTAGGTTTAGATTTTAGGTTTAGATTTGGGGTTAGGTTTAGATTTCAGGTTTAGATTTGGGGTTAGGTTTAGATTTTAGGTTTAGATTTGGGGTTAGGTGTAGATTTGGGGTTAGGTTTAGATTTTAGGTTTAGATTTGGGATTAGGTTTAGATTTTAGGTTTAGATTTTAGGTTTAGATATGGGGTTAGGTTTAGATTTTAGATTTAGAATTGGGGTTAGGTTTAGATTTTAGGTTTAGATTTGGGGTTAGGTTTAGATTTGGGGTTAGGTTTAGATTTTAGGTTTAGATTTGGGGTTAGGTTTAGATTTGGGGTTAGGTTTAGATTTTAGGTTTAGATTTGGGGTTAGGTTTAGATTTTAGGTTTAGATTTGGGGTTAGGTTTAGAATTGGGGTTAGGTTTAGATTTTAGGTTTAGATTTGGGGTTAGGTTTAGAATTGGGGTTAGGTTTAGATTTTAGGTTTAGATTTGGGGTTAGGTTTAGATTTTAGGTTTAGATTTGGGGTTAGGTTTAGATTTTAGGTTTAGATTTGGGGTAAGGTTTACATTTGGGCTTAGGTTTAGATTTTAGGTTTAGATTTGGGGTGAGGTTTAGATTTTAGGTTTAGATTTTAGGTTTAGATTTGGGGTTAGGTTTAGATTTTAGGTTTAGATTTGGGGTTAGTTTTAGATTTTAGTTTTATATTTGGGGTAAGGTTTAGATTTGGGGTTAGGTTTAGATTTTAGGTTTAGATTTGGGGTAAGGTTTAGATTTGGGGTTAGGTTTAGATTTTAGGTTTAGATTTGGGGTTAGGTTTAGAATTGGGGTTAGGTTTAGATTTTAGGTTTAGATTTGGGGTTAGGTTTAGATTTGGGGTTAGGTTTAGATTTTAGGTTTAGATTTGGGGTTAGGTTTAGATTTTAGGTTTAGGTTTGGGGTTAGGTTTAGATTTTAGGTTTAGATTTGGGGTTAGGTTTAGATTTTAGGTTTAGATTTGGGGTTAGGTTTAGATTTTAGGTTTATATTTGGGGTAAGGTTTATATTTGGGGTTAGGTTTAGATTTTAGGTTTAGATTTGGGGTTAGGTTTAGATTTGGGGTTAGGTTTAGATTTTAGGTTTAGATTTGGGGTTAGGTTTAAATTTTAGGTTTAGATATGTGGTTAGGTTTAGATTTGGGGTTAGGTTTAGATTTTAGGTTTAGATTTGGGGTTAGGTTTAGATTTGGAGTTAGGTTTAGATTTTAGGTTTAGATTTGGGGTTAGGTTTAGATTTTAGGTTTAGAATTGGGGTTAGGTTTAGATTTTAGGTTTAGATTTGGGGTTAGGTGTAGATTTGGGGTTAGGTTTAGATTTTAGGTTTAGATTTGGGGTTAGGTTTAGATTTTAGGTTTAGATTTCAGGTTTAGATTTGGAGTTAGGTTTAGATTTTAGGTTTAGAATTGGGGTTAGGTTTAGATTTTAGGTTTAGATTTGGGGTTAGGTTTAGATTTTAGATTTAGATTTGGGGTTAGGTTTAGATTTGGGGTTAGGTTTAGATTTTACGTTTAGATTTGGGGTTAGGTTTAGATTTGGGGTTAGGTTTAGATTTTAGGTTTAGATTTGGGGTTAGGTTTAGATTTGGGGTTAGGTTTAGATTTTAGGTTTAGATTTGGGGTTAGGTTTAGATTTTAGGTTTAGATTTGGGGTTAGGTTTAGATTTGGGGTTAGGTTTAGATTTTAGGTTTATATTTGGGGTTAGGTATATAATTTAGGTTTAGATTTGGGGTTAGGTTTAGATTTGGGGTTAGGTTTAGATTTTAGGTTTAGATTTGGGTTTAGGTTTAGATTTTAGGTTTAGATTTTAGGTTTATATTTGGGGTAAGGCTTAGATTTGGGGTTAGGTTTAGATTTTAGGTTTAGATTTGGGGTTAGGTTTAGATTTGGGGTTAGGTTTAGATTTTTGGTTTAGATTTGGGGTTAGGTTTAGATTTTAGGTTTAGATATGGGGTTAGGTTTAGATTTGGGGTTAGGTTTAGATTTTAGGTTTAGATTTGGGGTTAGGTTTAGATTTGGGGTTAGGTTTAGATTTTAGGTTTAGATTTGGGGTTAGGTTTAGATTTTAGGTTTAGATTTGGGGTTAGGTGTAGATTTGGGGTTAGGTTTAGATTTTAGGTTTAGATTTGGGGTTAGGTTTAGATTTTAGGTTTAGATTTGGGGTTAGGTTTAGATTTTAGGTTTGGATTTGGGGTTAGGTTTAGATTTTAGGTTTAGATTTGGGGTTAGGTTTAGACTTGGGGTTAGGTTTAGATTTTAGGTTTAGATTTGGGGTTAGGTTTAGATTTAAGGTTTAGATTTGGGGTTAGGTTTAGATTTGGGGTTAGGTTTAGATTTTTGGTTTAGATTTGGGGTTAGGTTTAGATTTGGGGTTAGGTTTAGATTTTAGGTTTAGATTTGGGGTTAGGTTTAGATTTTAGGTTTAGATTTGGGGTTAGGTTTAGATTTTAGGTTTAGATTTGGGGTTAGGTTTAGATTTTAGGTTTAGATTTTAGGTTTAGATTTGGGGTTAGGTTTAGATTTTAGGTTTAGATTTGGGGTTAGGTTTAGATTTTAGGTTTAGATTTGGGGTTAGGTTTAGATTTTAGGTTTATATTTGGGGTTACGTTTAGATTTTAGGTTTAGATTTGGGGTTAGGTTTAGATTTTAGGTTTAGATTTGAGGTTAGGTTTAGATTTGGGGTTAGGTTTAGATTTTAGGTTTAGATTTGGGGTTAGGTTTAGATTTTAGGTTTAGATATGTGGTTAGGTTTAGATTTGGGGTTAGGTTTAGATTTTAGGTTTAGATTTGGGGTTAGGTTTAGATTTGGAGTTAGGTTTAGATTTTAGGTTTAGATTTGGGGTTAGGTTTAGATTTCAGGTTTAGATTTGGGGTTAGGTTTAGATTTTAGGTTTAGATTTGGGGTTAGGTGTAGATTTGGGGTTAGGTTTAGATTTTAGGTTTAGATTTGGGATTAGGTTTAGATTTTAGGTTTAGATTTTAGGTTTAGATATGGGGTTAGGTTTAGATTTTAGGTTTAGAATTGGGGTTAGGTTTAGATTTTAGGTTTAGATTTGGGGTTAGGTTTAGATTTGGGGTTAGGTTTAGATTTTAGGTTTAGATTTGGGGTTAGGTTTAGATTTGGGGTTAGGTTTAGATTTTAGGTTTAGATTTGGGGTTAGGTTTAGATTTTAGGTTTAGATTTGGGGTTAGGTTTAGATTTGGGGTTAGGTTTAGATTTTAGGTTTAGATTTGGGGTTAGGTTTAGATTTGGGGTTAGGTTTAGATTTTAGGTTTAGATTTGGGGTTAGGTTTAGATTTTAGGTTTAGATTTGGGGTTAGGTTTAGATTTTAGGTTTAGATTTGGGGTTAGGTTTAGATTTTAGGTTTAGATTTGGGGTTAGGTTTAGATTTTAGGTTTATATTTGGGGTAAGGTTTATATTTGGGGTTAGGTTTAGATTTTAGGTTTAGATTTGGGGTTAGGTTTAGATTTGGGGTTAGGTTTAGATTTTAGGTTTAGATTTGGGGTTAGGTTTAAATTTTAGGTTTAGATATGTGGTTAGGTTTAGATTTGGGGTTAGGTTTAGATTTTAGGTTTAGATTTGGGGTTAGGTTTAGATTTGGAGTTAGGTTTAGATTTTAGGTTTAGATTTGGGGTTAGGTTTAGATTTTAGGTTTAGAATTGGGGTTAGGTTTAGATTTTAGGTTTAGATTTGGGGTTAGGTGTAGATTTGGGGTTAGGTTTAGATTTTAGGTTTAGATTTGGGGTTAGGTTTAGATTTTAGGTTTAGATTTCAGGTTTAGATTTGGAGTTAGGTTTAGATTTTAGGTTTAGAATTGGGGTTAGGTTTAGATTTTAGGTTTAGATTTGGGGTTAGGTTTAGATTTTAGATTTAGATTTGGGGTTAGGTTTAGATTTGGGGTTAGGTTTAGATTTTACGTTTAGATTTGGGGTTAGGTTTAGATTTGGGGTTAGGTTTAGATTTTAGGTTTAGATTTGGGGTTAGGTTTAGATTTGGGGTTAGGTTTAGATTTTAGGTTTGGATTTGGGGTTAGGTTTAGATTTTAGGTTTAGATTTGGGGTTAGGTTTAGATTTTAGGTTTAGATTTGGGGTTAGGTTTATATTTTAGGTTTAGATTTGGGGTTAGGTTTAGATTTGGGGTTAGGTTTAGCTTTTAGGTTTAGATTTGGGGTTAGGTTTAGATTTTAGGTTTAGATTTTAGGTTTATATTTGGGGTAAGGCTTACATTTGGGGTTAGGTTTAGATTTTAGGTTTAGATTTGGGGTTAGGTTTAGATTTGGGGTTAGGTTTAGATTTTTGGTTTAGATTTGGGGTTAGGTTTAGATTTTAGGTTTAGATTTGGGGTTAGGTTTAGATTTGGGGTTAGGTTTAGATTTTAGGTTTAGATTTGGGGTTAGGTTTAGATTTTAGGTTTAGATTTGGGGTTAGGTGTAGATTTGGGGTTAGGTTTAGATGTTAGGTTTAGATTTGGGGTTAGGTTTAGATTTTAGGTTTAGATATGGGGTTAGGTTTAGATTTGGGGTTAGGTTTAGATTTTAGGTTTAGATTTGGGGTTAGGTTTAGATTTGGGGTTAGGTTTAGATTTTAGGTTTAGATTTGGGGTTAGGTTTAGATTTTAGGTTTAGATTTGGGGTTAGGTGTAGATTTGGGGTTAGGTTTAGATTTTAGGTTTAGATTTGGGGTTAGGTTTAGATTTTAGGTTTAGATTTGGGGTTAGGTTTAGATTTTAGGTTTGGATTTGGGGTTAGGTTTAGATTTTAGGTTTAGATTTGGGGTTAGGTTTAGACTTGGGGTTAGGTTTAGATTTTAGGTTTAGATTTGGGGTTAGGTTTAGATTTAAGGTTTAGATTTGGGGTTAGGTTTAGATTTGGGGTTAGGTTTAGATTTTTGGTTTAGATTTGGGGTTAGGTTTAGATTTGGGGTTAGGTTTAGATTTTAGGTTTAGATTTGGGGTTAGGTTTAGATTTTAGGTTTAGATTTGGGGTTAGGTTTAGATTTTAGGTTTAGATTTGGGGTTAGGTTTAGATTTTAGGTTTAGATTTTAGGTTTAGATTTGGGGTTAGGTTTAGATTTTAGGTTTAGATTTGGGGTTAGGTTTAGATTTTAGGTTTAGATTTGGGGTTAGGTTTAGATTTTAGGTTTATATTTGGGGTTACGTTTAGATTTTAGGTTTAGATTTGGGGTTAGGTTTAGATTTTAGGTTTAGATTTGAGGTTAGGTTTAGATTTGGGGTTAGGTTTAGATTTTAGGTTTAGATTTGGGGTTAGGTTTAGATTTTAGGTTTAGATATGTGGTTAGGTTTAGATTTGGGGTTAGGTTTAGATTTTAGGTTTAGATTTGGGGTTAGGTTTAGATTTGGAGTTAGGTTTAGATTTTAGGTTTAGATTTGGGGTTAGGTTTAGATTTCAGGTTTAGATTTGGGGTTAGGTTTAGATTTTAGGTTTAGATTTGGGGTTAGGTGTAGATTTGGGGTTAGGTTTAGATTTTAGGTTTAGATTTGGGATTAGGTTTAGATTTTAGGTTTAGATTTTAGGTTTAGATATGGGGTTAGGTTTAGATTTTAGGTTTAGAATTGGGGTTAGGTTTAGATTTTAGGTTTAGATTTGGGGTTAGGTTTAGATTTGGGGTTAGGTTTAGATTTTAGGTTTAGATTTGGGGTTAGGTTTAGATTTGGGGTTAGGTTTAGATTTTAGGTTTAGATTTGGGGTTAGGTTTAGATTTTAGGTTTAGATTTGGGGTTAGGTTTAGATTTGGGGTTAGGTTTAGATTTTAGGTTTAGATTTGGGGTTAGGTTTAGATTTGGGGTTAGGTTTAGATTTTAGGTTTAGATTTGGGGTTAGGTTTAGATTTTAGGTTTAGATTTGGGGTTAGGTTTAGATTTTAGGTTTAGATTTGGGGTTAGGTTTAGATTTTAGGTTTAGATTTGGGGTTAGGTTTAGATTTTAGGTTTATATTTGGGGTAAGGTTTATATTTGGGGTTAGGTTTAGATTTTAGGTTTAGATTTGGGGTTAGGTTTAGATTTGGGGTTAGGTTTAGATTTTAGGTTTAGATTTGGGGTTAGGTTTAAATTTTAGGTTTAGATATGTGGTTAGGTTTAGATTTGGGGTTAGGTTTAGATTTTAGGTTTAGATTTGGGGTTAGGTTTAGATTTGGAGTTAGGTTTAGATTTTAGGTTTAGATTTGGGGTTAGGTTTAGATTTTAGGTTTAGAATTGGGGTTAGGTTTAGATTTTAGGTTTAGATTTGGGGTTAGGTGTAGATTTGGGGTTAGGTTTAGATTTTAGGTTTAGATTTGGGGTTAGGTTTAGATTTTAGGTTTAGATTTCAGGTTTAGATTTGGAGTTAGGTTTAGATTTTAGGTTTAGAATTGGGGTTAGGTTTAGATTTTAGGTTTAGATTTGGGGTTAGGTTTAGATTTTAGATTTAGATTTGGGGTTAGGTTTAGATTTGGGGTTAGGTTTAGATTTTACGTTTAGATTTGGGGTTAGGTTTAGATTTGGGGTTAGGTTTAGATTTTAGGTTTAGATTTGGGGTTAGGTTTAGATTTGGGGTTAGGTTTAGATTTTAGGTTTGGATTTGGGGTTAGGTTTAGATTTTAGGTTTAGATTTGGGGTTAGGTTTAGATTTTAGGTTTAGATTTGGGGTTAGGTTTATATTTTAGGTTTAGATTTGGGGTTAGGTTTAGATTTGGGGTTAGGTTTAGCTTTTAGGTTTAGATTTGGGGTTAGGTTTAGATTTTAGGTTTAGATTTTAGGTTTATATTTGGGGTAAGGCTTACATTTGGGGTTAGGTTTAGATTTTAGGTTTAGATTTGGGGTTAGGTTTAGATTTGGGGTTAGGTTTAGATTTTTGGTTTAGATTTGGGGTTAGGTTTAGATTTTAGGTTTAGATTTGGGGTTAGGTTTAGATTTGGGGTTAGGTTTAGATTTTAGGTTTAGATTTGGGGTTAGGTTTAGATTTTAGGTTTAGATTTGGGGTTAGGTGTAGATTTGGGGTTAGGTTTAGATGTTAGGTTTAGATTTGGGGTTAGGTTTAGATTTTAGGTTTAGATTTGGGGTTAGGTTTAGATTTTAGGTTTGGATTTGGGGTTAGGTTTAGATTTTACGTTTAGATTTGGGGTTAGGTTTAGACTTGGGGTTAGGTTTAGATTTTAGGCTTAGATTTGGGGTTAGGTTTAGATTTAAGGTTTAGATTTGGGGTTAGGTTTAGATTTGGGGTTAGGTTTAGATTTTTGGTTTAGATTTGGGGTTAGGTTTAGATTTGGGGTTAGGTTTAGATTTTAGGTTTAGATTTGGGGTTAGGTTTAGATTTTAGGTTTAGATTTGGGGTTAGGTTTAGATTTTAGGTTTAGATTTGGGGTAAGGTTTACATTTGGGCTTAGGTTTAGATTTTAGGTTTAGATTTTAGGTTTAGATTTGGGGTTAGGTTTAGATTTGGGGTTAGGTTTAGATTTTTGGTTTAGATTTGGGGTTAGGTTTAGATTTGGGGTTAGGTTTAGATTTTAGGTTTAGATTTGGGGTTAGGTTTAGATTTTAGGTTTAGATTTGGGGTTAGGTTTAGATTTTAGGTTTAGATTTGGGGTAAGGTTTACATTTGGGCTTAGGTTTAGATTTTAGGTTTAGATTTGGGGTGAGGTTTAGATTTTAGGTTTAGATTTTAGGTTTAGATTTGGGGTTAGGTTTAGATTTTAGGTTTAGATTTGGGGTTAGGTTTAGATTTTAGGTTTAGATTTGGGGTAAGGTTTAGATTTGGGGTTAGGTTTAGATTTTAGGTTTAGATTTGGGGTTAGGTTTAGAATTGGGGTTAGGTTTAGATTTTAGGTTTAGATTTGGGGTTAGGTTTAGATTTTAGGTTTAGATATGGGGTTAGGTTTAGATTTGGGGTTAGGTTTAGATTTAAGGTTTAGATTTGGGGTTAGGTTTAGATTTGGGGTTAGGTTTAGATTTGGGGTTAGGTTTAGATTTTAGGTTTAGAATTTAGGTTTAGATTTGGGGTTAGGTTTAGATTTGGGGTTAGGTTTAGATTTTAGGTTTAGATTTGGGGTTAGGTTTAGATTTTAGGTTTAGATTTTAGGTTTAGATTTGGGGTTAGGTTTAGATTTTAGGTTTAGATTTGGGGTTAGGTTTAGATTTGGGGTTAGGTTTAGATTTTAGTTTTAGATTTGGGGTTAGGTTTAGATTTTAGGTTTAGATTTGGGGTTAGGTTTAGATTTAAGGTTTAGATTTGGGGTTAGGTTTAGATTTTAGGTTTAGATTTGGGGTAAGGTTTACATTTGGGCTTAGGTTTAGATTTTAGGTTTAGATTTGGGGTGAGGTTTAGATTTTAGGTTTAGATTTTAGGTTTAGATTTGGGGTTAGGTTTAGATTTTAGGTTTAGATTTGGGGTTAGTTTTAGATTTTAGTTTTATATTTGGGGTAAGGTTTAGATTTGGGGTTAGGTTTATATTTTAGGTTTAGATTTGGGGTTAGGTTTAGATTTGGGGTTAGGTTTAGATTTTAGGTTTAGATTTGGGGTTAGGTTTAGATTTTAGGTTTAGATATGGGGTTAGGTTTAGATTTGGGGTTAGGTTTAGATTTAAGGTTTAGATTTGGGGTTAGGTTTAGATTTGGGGTTAGGTTTAGATTTGGGGTTAGGTTTAGATTTTAGGTTTAGATTTTAGGTTTAGATTTGGGGTTAGGTTTAGATTTGGGGTTAGGTTTAGATTTTAGGTTTAGATATGGGGTTAGGTTTAGATTTGGGGTTAGGTTTAGATTTTAGGTTTAGATTTGGGGTTAGGTTTAGATTTGGGGTTAGGTTTAGATTTTAGGTTTAGATTTGGGGTTAGGTTTAGATTTTAGGTTTAGATTTGGGGTTAGGTTTAGATTTTAGGTTTAGATTTGGGGTTAGGTTTAGATTTTAGGTTTATATTTGGGGTTAGGTTTATATTTTAGGTTTAGATTTGGGGTTAGGTTTAGATTTGGGGTTAGGTTTAGATTTTTGGTTTAGATTTGGGGTTAGGTTTAGATTTTAGGTTTAGATTTTAGGTTTATATTTGGGGTAAGGCTTAGATTTGGGGTTAGGTTTAGATTTTAGGTTTAGATTTGGGGTTAGGTTTAGATTTGGGGTTAGGTTTAGATTTTTGGTTTAGATTTGGGGTTAGGTTTAGATTTTAGGTTTAGATATGGGGTTAGTTTTAGATTTGGGGTTAGGTTTAGATTTTAGGTTTAGATTTGGGGTTAGGTTTAGATTTGGGCTTAGGTTTAGATTTTAGGTTTAGATTTGGGGTTAGGTTTAGATTTTAGGTTTAGATTTGGGGTTAGGTGTAGATTTGGGGTTAGGTTTAGATTTTAGGTTTAGATTTGGGGTTAGGTTTAGATTTTAGGTTTAGATTTGGGGTTAGGTTTAGATTTTAGGTTTGGATTTGGGGTTAGGTTTAGATTTTACGTTTAGATTTGGGGTTAGGTTTAGACTTGGGGTTAGGTTTAGATTTTAGGTTTAGATTTGGGGTTAGGTTTAGATTTTAGGTTTAGATTTGGGGTTAGGTTTAGATTTAAGGTTTAGATTTGGGGTTAGGTTTAGATTTGGGGTTAGGTTTAGATTTTTGGTTTAGATTTGGGGTTAGGTTTAGATTTGGGGTTAGGTTTAGATTTTAGGTTTAGATTTGGGGTTAGGTTTAGATTTTAGGTTTAGATTTGGGGTTAGGTTTAGATTTTAGGTTTAGATTTGGGGTAAGGTTTACATTTGGGGTTAGGTTTAGATTTTAGGTTTAGATTTTAGGTTTAGATTTGGGGTTAGGTTTAGATTTGGGGTTAGGTTTAGATTTTAGGTTTAGATTTGGGGTTAGGTTTAGATTTGGGGTTAGGTTTAGATTTTAGGTTTAGATTTGGGGTTAGGTTTAGATTTTAGGTTTAGATTTGGGGTTAGGTTTAGATTTTAGGTTTAGATTTGGGGTAAGGTTTACATTTGGGCTTAGGTTTAGATATTAGGGTTAGATTTGGGGTGAGGTTTAGATTTTAGGTTTAGATTTTAGGTTTAGATTTGGGGTTAGGTTTAGATTTTAGGTTTAGATTTGGGGTTAGGTTTAGATTTAGGTTTATATTTGGGGTAAGGTTTAGATTTGGGGTTAGGTTTAGATTTTAGGTTTACATTTGGGGTTAGGTTTAGATTTGGGGTTAGGTTTAGATTTGGGGTTAGGTTTAGATTTTAGGTTTAGATTTTAGGTTTAGATTTGGGGTTAGGTTTAGATTTGGGGTTAGGTTTAGATTTTAGGTTTAGATTTGGGGTTAGGTTTAGATTTTAGGTTTAGATTTTAGGTTTAGATTTGGGGTTAGGTTTAGATTTTAGGTTTAGATTTGGGGTTAGGTTTAGATTTGGGGTTAGGTTTAGATTTTAGGTTTAGATTTGGGGTTAGGTTTAGATTTTAGGTTTAGATTTGGGGTTAGGTTTAGATTTAAGGTTTAGATTTGGGGTTAGGTTTAGATTTGGGGTTAGGTTTAGATTTTAGGTTTAGATTTGGGGTTAGGTTTAGATTTGGGGTTAGGTTTAGATTTTTGGTTTAGATTTGGGGTTAGGTTTAGATTTTAGGTTTAGATTTGGGGTTAGGTTTAGATTTTAGGTTTAGATTTGGGGTTAGGTTTAGATTTTAGGTTTAGATTTGGGGTTAGGTTTAGATTTTAGGTTTAGATTTGGGGTAAGGTTTACATTTGGGCTTAGGTTTAGATTTTAGGTTTAGATTTGGGGTGAGGTTTAGATTTTAGGTTTAGATTTTACGTTTAGATTTGGGGTTAGGTTTAGATTTTAGGTTTAGATTTGGGGTTAGTTTTAGATTTTAGTTTTATATTTGGGGTAAGGTTTAGATTTGGGGTTAGGTTTAGATTTTAGGTTTAGATTTGGGGTTAGGTTTAGAATTGGGGTTAGGTTTAGATTTTAGGTTTAGATTTGGGGTTAGGTTTAGAATTGGGGTTAGGTTTAGATTTTAGGTTTAGATTTGGGGTTAGGTTTAGATTTTAGGTTTAGATTTGGGGTTAGGTTTAGATTTTAGGTTTAGATTTGGGGTAAGGTTTACATTTGGGCTTAGGTTTAGATTTTAGGTTTAGATTTGGGGTGAGGTTTAGATTTTAGGTTTAGATTTTAGGTTTAGATTTGGGGTTAGGTTTAGATTTTAGGTTTAGATTTGGGGTTAGTTTTAGATTTTAGTTTTATATTTGGGGTAAGGTTTAGATTTGGGGTTAGGTTTAGATTTTAGGTTTAGATTTTAGGTTTAGATTTGGGGTTAGGTTTAGATTTTAGGTTTAGATTTGGGGTTAGGTTTAGATTTGGGGTTAGGTTTAGATTTTAGGTTTAGATTTGGGGTTAGGTTTAGATTTTAGGTTTAGATTTGGGGTTAGGTTTAGATTTAAGGTTTAGATTTGGGGTTAGGTTTAGATTTGGGGTTAGGTTTAGATTTTAGGTTTAGATTTGGGGTTAGGTTTAGATTTGGGGTTAGGTTTAGATTTTTGGTTTAGATTTGGGGTTAGGTTTAGATTTTAGGTTTAGATTTGGGGTTAGGTTTAGATTTTAGGTTTAGATTTGGGGTTAGGTTTAGATTTTAGGTTTAGATTTGGGGTTAGGTTTAGATTTTAGGTTTAGATTTGGGGTAAGGTTTACATTTGGGCTTAGGTTTAGATTTTAGGTTTAGATTTGGGGTGAGGTTTAGATTTTAGGTTTAGATTTTAGGTTTAGATTTGGGGTTAGGTTTAGATTTTAGGTTTAGATTTGGGGTTAGTTTTAGATTTTAGTTTTATATTTGGGGTAAGGTTTAGATTTGGGGTTAGGTTTAGATTTTAGGTTTAGATTTGGGGTTAGGTTTAGAATTGGGGTTAGGTTTAGATTTTAGGTTTAGATTTGGGGTTAGGTTTAGAATTGGGGTTAGGTTTAGATTTTAGGTTTAGATTTGGGGTTAGGTTTAGATTTTAGGTTTAGATTTGGGGTTAGGTTTAGATTTTAGGTTTAGATTTGGGGTAAGGTTTACATTTGGGCTTAGGTTTAGATTTTAGGTTTAGATTTGGGGTGAGGTTTAGATTTTAGGTTTAGATTTTAGGTTTAGATTTGGGGTTAGGTTTAGATTTTAGGTTTAGATTTGGGGTTAGTTTTAGATTTTAGTTTTATATTTGGGGTAAGGTTTAGATTTGGGGTTAGGTTTAGATTTTAGGTTTAGATTTGGGGTAAGGTTTAGATTTGGGGTTAGGTTTAGATTTTAGGTTTAGATTTGGGGTTAGGTTTAGAATTGGGGTTAGGTTTAGATTTTAGGTTTAGATATGGGGTTAGGTTTAGATTTGGGGTTAGGTTTAGATTTAAGGTTTAGATTTGGGGTTAGGTTTAGATTTGGGGTTAGGTTTAGATTTGGGGTTAGGTTTAGATTTTAGGTTTAGATTTTAGGTTTAGATTTGGGGTTAGGTTTAGATTTGGGGTTAGGTTTAGATTTTTGGTTTAGATTTGGGGTTAGGTTCAGATTTGGAGTTAGGTTTAGATTTTAGGTTTAGATTTGGGGTTAGGTTTAGATTTTAGGTTTAGATTTGGGGTTAGGTTTAGATTTGGGGTTAGGTTTAGATTTTAGGTTTACATTTGGGGTTAGGTTTAGATTTTTGGTTTAGATTTCGGGTTAGGTTTAGATTTGGGGTTAGGTTTAGATTTCGGGTTAGGTTTAGATTTTAGGTTTAGATTTGGGTTTAGGTTTAGATTTTATGTTTAGATATGGGGTTAGGTTTAGATTTGGGGTTAGGTTTAGATTTTAGGTTTAGATTTGGGGTTAGGTTTAGATTTTAGGTTTAGATTTGGGGTTAGGTTTAGATTTGGGGTTAGGTTTAGATTTTAGGTTTAGATTTGGGGTAAGGTTTACATTTGGGCTTAGGTTTAGATTTTAGGTTTAGATTTGGGGTTAGGTTTAGATTTCGGGTTAGGTTTATATTTTAGGTTTAGATTTGGGTTTAGGTTTAGATTTTATGTTTAGATATGGGGTTAGGTTTAGATTTGGGGTTAGGTTTAGATTTTAGGTTTAGATTTGGGGTTAGGTTTAGATTTTAGGTTTAGATTTGGGGTTAGGTTTAGATTTGGGGTTAGGTTTAGATTTTAGGTTTAGATTTGGGGTTAGGTTTATATTTTAGGTTTAGATTTGGGGTTAGGTTTAGATTTTAGGTTTAGATTTTAGGTTTAGATTTGGGGTTAGGTTTAGATTTTAGGTTTAGATTTGGGGTTAGGTTTAGATTTGGGGTTAGGTTTAGATTTTAGGTTTAGGTTTGGGGTTAGGTTTAGATTTTAGGTTTAGATTTGGGGTTAGGTTTAGATTTTAGGTTTGGATTTGGGGTTAGGTTTAGATTTTACGTTTAGATTTGGGGTTAGGTTTAGAATTGGGGTTAGGTTTAGATTTTAGGTTTAGATTTGGGGTTAGGATTAGATTTGGAGTTAGGTTTAGATTTTAGGTTTAGATTTGGGGTTAGGTTTAGATTTTAGGTTTAGATTTTAGGTTTAGATTTGGGGTTAGGTTTAGATTTTAGGTTTAGATTTGGGGTTAGGTTTAGATTTTAGGTTTAGATTTGGGGTTAGGTTTAGATTTTAGGTTTATATTTGGGGTAAGGTTTAGATTTGGGGTTAGGTTTAGATTTTAGGTTTAGATTTGGGGTTAGGTTTAGATTTTAGGTTTAGATTTGGGGTTAGGTTTAGATTTTAGGTTTAGATTTGGGGTAAGGTTTACATTTGGGCTTAGGTTTAGATTTTAGGTTTAGATTTGGGGTGAGGTTTAGATTTTAGGTTTAGATTTTAGGTTTAGATTTGGGGTTAGGTTTAGATTTTAGGTTTAGATTTGGGGTTAGTTTTAGATTTTAGTTTTATATTTGGGGTAAGGTTTAGATTTGGGGTTAGGTTTAGATTTTAGGTTTAGATTTGGGGTTAGGTTTAGAATTGGGGTTAGGTTTAGATTTTAGGTTTAGATTTGGGGTTAGGTTTAGATTTTAGGTTTAGATATGGGGTTAGGTTTAGATTTGGGGTTAGGTTTAGATTTAAGGTTTAGATTTGGGGTTAGGTTTAGATTTGGGGTTAGGTTTAGATTTGGGTTTAGGTTTAGATTTTAGGTTTAGATTTGGGGTTAGGTTTAGATTTGGGGTTAGGTTTAGATTTTAGGTTTAGATATGGGGTTAGGTTTAGATTTGGGGTTAGGTTTAGATTTTAGGTTTACATTTGGGGTTAGGTTTAGATTTGGGGTTAGGTTTAGATTTTAGGTTTAGATTTGGGGTTAGGTTTAGATTTTAGGTTTAGATTTGGGGTTAGGTTTAGATTTTAGGTTTAGATTTGGGGTTAGGTTTAGATTTTAGGTTTATATTTGGGGTTAGGTTTATATTTTAGGTTTAGATTTGGGGTTAGGTTTAGATTTGGGGTTAGGTTTAGATTTTAGGTTTAGATTTGGGGTTAGGTTTAGATTTTAGGTTTAGATTTTAGGTTTAGATTTGGGGTAAGGCTTAGATTTGGGGTTAGGTTTAGATTTTAGGTTTAGATTTGGGGTTAGGTTTAGATTTGGGGTTAGGTTTAGATTTTTGGTTTAGATTTGGGGTTAGGTTTAGATTTTAGGTTTAGATATGGGGTTAGTTTTAGATTTTAGGTTTAGATTTGGGGTTAGGTGTAGATTTGGGGTTAGGTTTAGATTTTAGGTTTAGATTTGGGGTTAGGTTTAGATTTTAGGTTTAGATTTGGGGTTAGGTTTAGATTTTAGGTTTGGATTTGGGGTTAGGTTTAGATTTTACGTTTAGATTTGGGGTTAGGTTTAGACTTGGGGTTAGGTTTAGATTTTAGGTTTAGATTTGGGGTTAGGTTTAGATTTTAGGTTTAGATTTGGGGTTAGGTTTAGATTTAAGGTTTAGATTTGGGGTTAGGTTTAGATTTGGGGTTAGGTTTAGATTTTTGGTTTAGATTTGGGGTTAGGTTTAGATTTGGGGTTAGGTTTAGATTTTAGGTTTAGATTTGGGGTTAGGTTTAGATTTTAGGTTTAGATTTGGGGTTAGGTTTAGATTTTAGGTTTAGATTTGGGGTTAGGTTTAGATTTGGGGTTAGGTTTAGATTTTAGGTTTAGATTTTAGGTTTAGATTTGGGGTTAGGTTTAGATTTGGGGTTAGGTTTAGATTTTAGGTTTAGATTTGGGGTTAGGTTTAGATTTGGGGTTAGGTTTAGATTTTAGGTTTAGATTTGGGGTTAGGTTTAGATTTTAGGTTTAGATTTGGGGTTAGGTTTAGATTTTAGGTTTAGATTTGGGGTAAGGTTTACATTTGGGCTTAGGTTTAGATATTAGGTTTAGATTTGGGGTGAGGTTTAGATTTTAGGTTTAGATTTTAGGTTTAGATTTGGGGTTAGGTTTAGATTTTAGGTTTAGATTTGGGGTTAGGTTTAGATTTAGGTTTATATTTGGGGTAAGGTTTAGATTTGGGGTTAGGTTTAGATTTTAGGTTTACATTTGGGGTTAGGTTTAGAATTGGGGTTAGGTTTAGATTTGGGGTTAGGTTTAGATTTTAGGTTTAGATTTTAGGTTTAGATTTGGGGTTAGGTTTAGATTTGGGGTTAGGTTTAGATTTTAGGTTTAGATTTGGGGTTAGGTTTAGATTTTAGGTTTAGATTTTAGGTTTAGATTTGGGGTTAGGTTTAGATTTTAGGTTTAGATTTGGGGTTAGGTTTAGATTTGGGGTTAGGTTTAGATTTTAGGTTTAGATTTGGGGTTAGGTTTAGATTTTAGGTTTAGATTTGGGGTTAGGTTTAGATTTAAGGTTTAGATTTGGGGTTAGGTTTAGATTTGGGGTTAGGTTTAGATTTTAGGTTTAGATTTGGGGTTAGGTTTAGATTTGGGGTTAGGTTTAGATTTTTGGTTTAGATTTGGGGTTAGGTTTAGATTTTAGGTTTAGATTTGGGGTTAGGTTTAGATTTTAGGTTTAGATTTGGGGTTAGGTTTAGATTTTAGGTTTAGATTTGGGGTTAGGTTTAGATTTTAGGTTTAGATTTGGGGTAAGGTTTACATTTGGGCTTAGGTTTAGATTTTAGGTTTAGATTTTGGGTGAGGTTTAGATTTTAGGTTTAGATTTTAGGTTTAGATTTGGGGTTAGGTTTAGATTTTAGGTTTAGATTTGGGGTTAGTTTTAGATTTTAGTTTTATATTTGGGGTAAGGTTTAGATTTGGGGTTAGGTTTAGATTTTAGGTTTAGATTTGGGGTTAGGTTTAGAATTGGGGTTAGGTTTAGATTTTAGGTTTAGATTTGGGGTTAGGTTTAGATTTTAGGTTTAGATATGGGGTTAGGTTTAGATTTGGGGTTAGGTTTAGATTTAAGGTTTAGATTTGGGGTTAGGTTTAGATTTGGGGTTAGGTTTAGATTTGGGGTTAGGTTTAGATTTTAGGTTTAGATTTTAGGTTTAGATTTGGGGTTAGGTTTAGATTTGGGGTTAGGTTTAGATTTTTGGTTTAGATTTGGGGTTAGGTTCAGATTTGGAGTTAGGTTTAGATTTTAGGTTTAGATTTGGGGTTAGGTTTAGATTTTAGGTTTAGATTTGGGGTTAGGTTTAGATTTGGGGTTAGGTTTAGATTTTAGGTTTACATTTGGGGTTAGGTTTAGATTTTAGGTTTAGATTTGGGGTTAGGTTTAGATTTAAGGTTTAGATTTGGGGTTAGGTTTAGATTTGGGGTTAGGTTTAGATTTTAGGTTTAGATTTGGGGTTAGGTTTAGATTTGGGGTTAGGTTTAGATTTTTGGTTTAGATTTCGGGTTAGGTTTAGATTTGGGGTTAGGTTTAGATTTCGGGTTAGGTTTAGATTTTAGGTTTAGATTTGGGTTTAGGTTTAGATTTTATGTTTAGATATGGGGTTAGGTTTAGATTTGGGGTTAGGTTTAGATTTTAGGTTTAGATTTGGGGTTAGGTTTAGATTTTAGGTTTAGATTTGGGGTTAGGTTTAGATTTGGGGTTAGGTTTAGATTTTAGGTTTAGATTTGGGGTAAGGTTTACATTTGGGCTTAGGTTTAGATTTTAGGTTTAGATTTGGGGTTAGGTTTAGATTTCGGGTTAGGTTTATATTTTAGGTTTAGATTTGGGTTTAGGTTTAGATTTTATGTTTAGATATGGGGTTAGGTTTAGATTTGGGGTTAGGTTTAGATTTTAGGTTTAGATTTGGGGTTAGGTTTAGATTTTAGGTTTAGATTTGGGGTTAGGTTTAGATTTTAGGTTTAGATTTGGGGTTAGGTTTAGATTTAAGGTTTAGATTTGGGGTTAGGTTTAGATTTGGGGTTAGGTTTAGATTTTAGGTTTAGATTTGGGGTTAGGTTTAGATTTGGGGTTAGGTTTAGATTTTTGGTTTAGATTTGGGGTTAGGTTTAGATTTTAGGTTTAGATTTGGGGTTAGGTTTAGATTTTAGGTTTAGATTTGGGGTTAGGTTTAGATTTTAGGTTTAGATTTGGGGTTAGGTTTAGATTTTAGGTTTAGATTTGGGGTAAGGTTTACATTTGGGCTTAGGTTTAGATTTTAGGTTTAGATTTGGGGTGAGGTTTAGATTTTAGGTTTAGATTTTAGGTTTAGATTTGGGGTTAGGTTTAGATTTTAGGTTTAGATTTGGGGTTAGTTTTAGATTTTAGTTTTATATTTGGGGTAAGGTTTAGATTTGGGGTTAGGTTTAGATTTTAGGTTTAGATTTGGGGTTAGGTTTAGAATTGGGGTTAGGTTTAGATTTTAGGTTTAGATTTGGGGTTAGGTTTAGATTTTAGGTTTAGATATGGGGTTAGGTTTAGATTTGGGGTTAGGTTTAGATTTAAGGTTTAGATTTGGGGTTAGGTTTAGATTTGGGGTTAGGTTTAGATTTGGGGTTAGGTTTAGATTTTAGGTTTAGATTTTAGGTTTAGATTTGGGGTTAGGTTTAGATTTGGGGTTAGGTTTAGATTTTTGGTTTAGATTTGGGGTTAGGTTCAGATTTGGAGTTAGGTTTAGATTTTAGGTTTAGATTTGGGGTTAGGTTTAGATTTTAGGTTTAGATTTGGGGTTAGGTTTAGATTTGGGGTTAGGTTTAGATTTTAGGTTTACATTTGGGGTTAGGTTTAGATTTTAGGTTTAGATTTGGGGTTAGGTTTAGATTTAAGGTTTAGATTTGGGGTTAGGTTTAGATTTGGGGTTAGGTTTAGATTTTAGGTTTAGATTTGGGGTTAGGTTTAGATTTGGGGTTAGGTTTAGATTTTTGGTTTAGATTTCGGGTTAGGTTTAGATTTGGGGTTAGGTTTAGATTTCGGGTTAGGTTTAGATTTTAGGTTTAGATTTGGGTTTAGGTTTAGATTTTATGTTTAGATATGGGGTTAGGTTTAGATTTGGGGTTAGGTTTAGATTTTAGGTTTAGATTTGGGGTTAGGTTTAGATTTTAGGTTTAGATTTGGGGTTAGGTTTAGATTTGGGGTTAGGTTTAGATTTTAGGTTTAGATTTGGGGTAAGGTTTACATTTGGGCTTAGGTTTAGATTTTAGGTTTAGATTTGGGGTTAGGTTTAGATTTCGGGTTAGGTTTATATTTTAGGTTTAGATTTGGGTTAGGTTTAGATTTTATGTTTAGATATGGGGTTAGGTTTAGATTTGGGGTTAGGTTTAGATTTTAGGTTTAGATTTGGGGTTAGGTTTAGATTTGGGGTTAGGTTTAGATTTTTGGTTTAGATTTGGGGTTAGGTTTAGATTTGGGGTTAGGTTTAGATTTCGGGTTAGGTTTAGATTTTAGGTTTAGATTTGGGTTTAGGTTTAGATTTTATGTTTAGATATGGGGTTAGGTTTAGATTTGGGGTTAGGTTTAGATTTTAGGTTTAGATTTGGGGTTAGGTTTAGATTTTAGGTTTAGATTTGGGGTTAGGTTTAGATTTGGGGTTAGGTTTAGATTTTAGGTTTAGATTTGGGGTAAGGTTTACATTTGGGCTTAGGTTTAGATTTTAGGTTTAGATTTGGGGTTAGGTTTAGATTTCGGGTTAGGTTTATATTTTAGGTTTAGATTTGGGTTTAGGTTTAGATTTTATGTTTAGATATGGGGTTAGGTTTAGATTTGGGGTTAGGTTTAGATTTTAGGTTTAGATTTGGGGTTAGGTTTAGATTTTAGGTTTAGATTTGGGGTTAGGTTTAGATTTGGGGTTAGGTTTAGATTTTAGGTTTAGATTTGAGGTTAGGTTTATATTTTAGGTTTAGATTTGGGGTTAGGTTTAGATTTTAGGTTTAGATTTTAGGTTTAGATTTGGGGTTAGGTTTAGATTTTAGGTTTAGATTTGGGGTTAGGTTTAGATTTTAGGTTTGGATTTGGGGTTAGGTTTAGATTTTACGTTTAGATTTGGGGTTAGGTTTAGAATTGGGGTTAGGTTTAGATTTTAGGTTTAGATTTGGGGTTAGGATTAGATTTGGAGTTAGGTTTAGATTTTAGGTTTAGATTTGGGGTTAGGTTTAGATTTTAGGTTTAGATTTTAGGTTTAGATTTGGGGTTAGGTTTAGATTTTAGGTTTAGATTTGGGGTTAGGTTTAGATTTTAGGTTTAGATTTGGGGTTAGGTTTAGATTTTAGGTTTATATTTGGGGTAAGGTTTAGATTTGGGGTTAGGTTTAGATTTTAGGTTTAGATTTGGGGTTAGGTTTAGATTTTAGGTTTAGATTTGGGGTTAGGTTTAGATTTTAGGTTTAGATTTGGGGTAAGGTTTACATTTGGGCTTAGGTTTAGATTTTAGGTTTAGATTTGGGGTGAGGTTTAGATTTTAGGTTTAGATTTTAGGTTTAGATTTGGGGTTAGGTTTAGATTTTAGGTTTAGATTTGGGGTTAGTTTTAGATTTTAGTTTTATATTTGGGGTAAGGTTTAGATTTGGGGTTAGGTTTAGATTTTAGGTTTAGATTTGGGGTTAGGTTTAGAATTGGGGTTAGGTTTAGATTTTAGGTTTAGATTTGGGGTTAGGTTTAGATTTTAGGTTTAGATATGGGGTTAGGTTTAGATTTGGGGTTAGGTTTAGATTTAAGGTTTAGATTTGGGGTTAGGTTTAGATTTGGGGTTAGGTTTAGATTTGGGTTTAGGTTTAGATTTTAGGTTTAGATTTGGGGTTAGGTTTAGATTTGGGGTTAGGTTTAGATTTTAGGTTTAGATATGGGGTTAGGTTTAGATTTGGGGTTAGGTTTAGATTTTAGGTTTACATTTGGGGTTAGGTTTAGATTTGGGGTTAGGTTTAGATTTTAGGTTTAGATTTGGGGTTAGGTTTAGATTTTAGGTTTAGATTTGGGGTTAGGTTTAGATTTTAGGTTTAGATTTGGGGTTAGGTTTAGATTTTAGGTTTATATTTGGGGTTAGGTTTATATTTTAGGTTTAGATTTGGGGTTAGGTTTAGATTTGGGGTTAGGTTTAGATTTTAGGTTTAGATTTGGGGTTAGGTTTAGATTTTAGGTTTAGATTTTAGGTTTAGATTTGGGGTAAGGCTTAGATTTGGGGTTAGGTTTAGATTTTAGGTTTAGATTTGGGGTTAGGTTTAGATTTGGGGTTAGGTTTAGATTTTTGGTTTAGATTTGGGGTTAGGTTTAGATTTTAGGTTTAGATATGGGGTTAGTTTTAGATTTTAGGTTTAGATTTGGGGTTAGGTGTAGATTTGGGGTTAGGTTTAGATTTTAGGTTTAGATTTGGGGTTAGGTTTAGATTTTAGGTTTAGATTTGGGGTTAGGTTTAGATTTTAGGTTTGGATTTGGGGTTAGGTTTAGATTTTACGTTTAGATTTGGGGTTAGGTTTAGACTTGGGGTTAGGTTTAGATTTTAGGTTTAGATTTGGGGTTAGGTTTAGATTTTAGGTTTAGATTTGGGGTTAGGTTTAGATTTAAGGTTTAGATTTGGGGTTAGGTTTAGATTTGGGGTTAGGTTTAGATTTTTGGTTTAGATTTGGGGTTAGGTTTAGATTTGGGGTTAGGTTTAGATTTTAGGTTTAGATTTGGGGTTAGGTTTAGATTTTAGGTTTAGATTTGGGGTTAGGTTTAGATTTTAGGTTTAGATTTGGGGTTAGGTTTAGATTTGGGGTTAGGTTTAGATTTTAGGTTTAGATTTTAGGTTTAGATTTGGGGTTAGGTTTAGATTTGGGGTTAGGTTTAGATTTTAGGTTTAGATTTGGGGTTAGGTTTAGATTTGGGGTTAGGTTTAGATTTTAGGTTTAGATTTGGGGTTAGGTTTAGATTTTAGGTTTAGATTTGGGGTTAGGTTTAGATTTTAGGTTTAGATTTGGGGTAAGGTTTACATTTGGGCTTAGGTTTAGATATTAGGTTTAGATTTGGGGTGAGGTTTAGATTTTAGGTTTAGATTTTAGGTTTAGATTTGGGGTTAGGTTTAGATTTTAGGTTTAGATTTGGGGTTAGGTTTAGATTTAGGTTTATATTTGGGGTAAGGTTTAGATTTGGGGTTAGGTTTAGATTTTAGGTTTACATTTGGGGTTAGGTTTAGAATTGGGGTTAGGTTTAGATTTGGGGTTAGGTTTAGATTTTAGGTTTAGATTTTAGGTTTAGATTTGGGGTTAGGTTTAGATTTGGGGTTAGGTTTAGATTTTAGGTTTAGATTTGGGGTTAGGTTTAGATTTTAGGTTTAGATTTTAGGTTTAGATTTGGGGTTAGGTTTAGATTTTAGGTTTAGATTTGGGGTTAGGTTTAGATTTGGGGTTAGGTTTAGATTTTAGGTTTAGATTTGGGGTTAGGTTTAGATTTTAGGTTTAGATTTGGGGTTAGGTTTAGATTTAAGGTTTAGATTTGGGGTTAGGTTTAGATTTGGGGTTAGGTTTAGATTTTAGGTTTAGATTTGGGGTTAGGTTTAGATTTGGGGTTAGGTTTAGATTTTTGGTTTAGATTTGGGGTTAGGTTTAGATTTTAGGTTTAGATTTGGGGTTAGGTTTAGATTTTAGGTTTAGATTTGGGGTTAGGTTTAGATTTTAGGTTTAGATTTGGGGTTAGGTTTAGATTTTAGGTTTAGATTTGGGGTAAGGTTTACATTTGGGCTTAGGTTTAGATTTTAGGTTTAGATTTGGGGTGAGGTTTAGATTTTAGGTTTAGATTTTAGGTTTAGATTTGGGGTTAGGTTTAGATTTTAGGTTTAGATTTGGGGTTAGTTTTAGATTTTAGTTTTATATTTGGGGTAAGGTTTAGATTTGGGGTTAGGTTTAGATTTTAGGTTTAGATTTGGGGTTAGGTTTAGAATTGGGGTTAGGTTTAGATTTTAGGTTTAGATTTGGGGTTAGGTTTAGATTTTAGGTTTAGATATGGGGTTAGGTTTAGATTTGGGGTTAGGTTTAGATTTAAGGTTTAGATTTGGGGTTAGGTTTAGATTTGGGGTTAGGTTTAGATTTGGGGTTAGGTTTAGATTTTAGGTTTAGATTTTAGGTTTAGATTTGGGGTTAGGTTTAGATTTGGGGTTAGGTTTAGATTTTTGGTTTAGATTTGGGGTTAGGTTCAGATTTGGAGTTAGGTTTAGATTTTAGGTTTAGATTTGGGGTTAGGTTTAGATTTTAGGTTTAGATTTGGGGTTAGGTTTAGATTTGGGGTTAGGTTTAGATTTTAGGTTTACATTTGGGGTTAG